>NC_143050.1:11741250-12102500 GCF_057628025.1 Oncorhynchus mykiss
AGTGGCCAGGAGTAGTGGTCAGGGGTAGTGGCCAGGAGTAGTGTATTGGGAGTAGTGGATAGGAGTCGTGTATAGGAGTTGTGTATAGGGAGTAGTGGTCAGGGGTAGTGGCCAGGAGTAGTGTATAGGGAGTAGTGGTCAGGACTAGTGTATAGGAGTAGTGGCCAGGGGTAGTGTATAGGAGTAGTGGCCAGGAGTAGTTTATAGGAGAAGTGACCAGGGGGTAGTGTATAGGAGAAGTGACCAGGGGTAGTGTATAGGAGTAGTGGCCAGGGGTAGTGTATAGGAGTAGTGGCCAGGAGTAGTTTATAGGAGAAGTGACCAGGGGGTAGTGTATAGGAGAAGTGACCAGGGGTAGTGTATAGGAGAAGTGACCAGGGGTAGTGTATAGGGAGTAGTGGCCAGGGGTAGTGCATAGGGAGTAGTGGTCAGGGGTAGTGTATAGGGATTAGTGTATAAGGGGTAGTGGCCAGGGGTAGTGTATAGGGAATAGTGGTCAGGGGTAGTGTATAGGGGGTAGTGGCCAGGAGTAGTGGCCAGGGGTAGTGTATAGGGAATAGTGGTCAGGGGTAGTGTATAGGAGTCGTGGCCAGGAGTAGTTTATAGGGGGTAGGGGCCAGGAGTAGTGTATAGGGAGTAGTGGCCAGGGGTAGTGAACAGGAGTAGTGTATAGGGAGTAGTGGTCAGGGGTAGTGGCCAGGGGTAGTGTATAGGAGTAGTGTAAAGGGAGTAGTGGTCAGGGGTAGTGGCCAGGAGTAGTGTATATGGAGTAGTGGTCAGGGGTAGTGGCCCGGAGTAGTGGCCAGGGGTAGTGTATGAGAGTAGTGGCCAGGGGTAGTGTATAGGAGTAGTGGCCAGGGGTAGTGTATAGGAGTAGTGTATAGGGAGTAGTGGCCATGGGTAGTGTATAGGGAGTACTGGCCAGGAGTAGTGTATAGGGAGTAGTGGCCAGGGGTAGTGTATAGGAGTAGTGTATAGGGGTAGTGTATAGGAGTAGTGGCCAGGGGTAGTGTATAGGAGTAGTGGCCAGGGGTAGTGTATAGGAGTAGTGGCCAGGAGTAGTGGCCAGGGGTAGTGTATAAGAGTAGTGTATAGGAGTAGTGGCCAGGGTTAGTGACCAGGAGTAGTGGCCAGGGGTAGTGTATAGAGAGTAGTGGCCAGGGGTAGTGTATAGGAGTAGTGTATTGGGAGTGGTGTATAGGAGTAGTGTATAGGGAGTAGTGGCCAGGGGTAGTGTATAGGAAGTAGTGGCCAGAGGTAGTGTATAGGGAGTATTGGCCAGGGGTAGTGTATAGGAGTAGTTGCCAGGAGTAGTGTATAGGTAAGTGACAGCACAATGATTCTGCCTGGACTGTCGGGTTGAAGAACAAAAGTCACGTAGGAGTGACTCCACAGACATTGGACAATGGGCCAGGGGTCCATTTATAATTTGTCATCAGTTTGTCTCTCTGTCCCCTCCCTCAGGACTATATGACATGATAGGAAATGCATGGGAGTGGACATCTACACCCTTCCCTGGAGGACGACCAATGTTCGTGCTGCGTGGTGGTTCCTGGATCGACACGGAAGATGGATCAGCCAATCACAAGGCTCGAATCACGACCAGGCAAGTGAACGTTTAGGATGCAAAGCTTACCCAGTAGGCATACGACGTGATAAAGACGTATTTTACTTGTTGAAATCTGGTCGGGACGTCTTATGCCCCCATTACATGTAATATACTAGAAACATTCCAATTATAAAAAAATGTGAGCAATTATCTGTTCCAGCAGGGTTTGCATGATTCAGCTTGTCAAACAACAGCTGGCAGAGCGCACCAAAGCGGGTTAGGGTCTTGTGGCATACTGTATCCAGTCAACACGCTGGGCTCGGGCCTAATCCGAGACTCGGTGGACTCGGCATGGACTCGGACTCAAGGGGGTTCATGCAGGCCGAGCTCTTCCCGAGTCCGTCAGTCATATTACCCCGAGCTCCAGCTAATGGTACCTGGGTCGAGTCCACTTCAGTTTACCCAGCCCAATTAACTTTTTCAGGAGTAGGGCCATTTGATGTTTCTATTTGGGCAGGTGTTAAAATACCTGTTTTAAAAAATTAAGAAATGTTATATATTTCACCCCCAAGTCATGGAAAGGGAAAGGTTGATGCCTAGTCAGTTGTCCAACTGAATGTATTCAACTTAAATGTGTCTTCCGCATTTAACCCAACCCCTCTGAATCAGAGAGGTGTGTCTTCCACATTTAACCCAACCCCTCTGAATCAGAGAGGTGCATGGGGCTGCCTTAATCAATCTCCACATCATCGGCGCCCGGGGAGCAGTTGTTGGGGGGGTTAACTGCCTTGCTCAGGGGCAGAACGACAGATTTTTACCTTGTCGGCTTGGGTTTCGATCCAGTAACCTTTCGGTTTTCAATGTATAGAATGAGGGTTTGAGGATCAGTTGCTGTTACTTTACTTGGAAAGTGTGGGTGTTGAAATGGGACTGTGTTTTGTTTCTGTGTTTCTACAGGATGGGGAACACTCCAGACTCGGCTTCTGATAACCTGGGCTTCAGGTGTGCTGCCAGGAATGACAAAACGGAGCTGTAGGGACCAATGAACGAAGACGATAAAAATGATGCCACAAGGGAGAGCAAGATAGCAACCAATTATAGGTGCTATGCAGTGACCATAGCATTTAGTAAAGTCAAGACTCAGACAGTGGTGATGATGTTGATAATGTGCAGGAACATTTTTCTCCTGTGGAGACCTGGGCTCAAATCAATCTGCTTAACCTATGTGTCTTTTTCTACAAACTACTGTAATACAAGCAATAAACAAGATTTTACATCAAGATGTTGTAAAATGTACTTACTTACAACCATTTTTCACACTTTGTCATTGTGCACTAAGAATATGCGACCAAATACTAAAATTTTGACAACTTAAATACAAGTAAGTGAATTTTATTCCAATACTTTTGTTCCCCTAAAATGGGGGTACTGTGTACAAAAAGTGCTGTAGTTTCTAAACGGTTCACCCGATATGGATGAAAATACCCTCAAGTTAAAGCTGACAGTCTGCACTTTAACCTCCATAGTCAAATGTATCATTTCAAATCTAAGGTGCTGGAGTACAGAGCCAAAACAACAACAAAAATGTATCACTGTCCCAATACTTTTGGTGCTCACTGTAAGTGATAACACAGAATGTAGGACTGAACCGAGCTGTAGGGCAATTCCA
Organism: Oncorhynchus mykiss; assembly: GCF_057628025.1. Lineage (NCBI taxonomy): Eukaryota > Metazoa > Chordata > Actinopteri > Salmoniformes > Salmonidae > Oncorhynchus > Oncorhynchus mykiss. Next base: position 11,744,469 of record NC_143050.1, read on the forward strand.
TGGTAACGGAGTGATGCAGACACTAAGATTATTCATTTTAAAACATTTGAAACATACCATACAACTCTATGCACAAGGACTACTTTTAACCATTTGCGATCAAAGGGTTCTTAGAGCACTTATCTGTGCGTGGTCTTCTGAGTTGGGCCTCTGGGAGATTTAATGCTGACAGTAGATTTACGATGCCTTTGGTGATAACCTAAAAAAACGCATTCCATAGCATGAGTTGGTGTTTGTGTGCCGGGAGGTACCAGGGTGGAGATGGCTCGGGAATGGATAATGATGAGAGGAACCTTGTTTTGGGGGCCAGACCCTGGTTTCCACACAATGTGAACAGTCTTTACAGCAGATACTGTCTTCTGTGAATTTTTCATTTCTTTCATACAAATCCTAACCTTTTGACCCAATCCACACATCTGTTGTTTGTCATGTAGCCTAAGGGGTGTATCTTTGCTATAAAAGATCTTTGTATCCTTTGTGTCGGGGCTCTCAACGAATCATCTAAGGGTGGTTCGTCGACCAGCCATCGTTATTGCAGAGCACTCACATCATCCACTTATGTATGTGGTGTGACATGCTTTCCTTATTAATAAGTGAATAAAGATATAGTTGAAATATAACTGTGTGATAAGTAGGCAAGTCAGTTAAGAACAAATTCTTATTTACAATGACGGCCAAGGAACAAGTAGGTTAACTGCCTTGTTCAACGACAGATTTTTGCCTTGTCAGCTCGGGGATTCAATCTAGCAACCTTTACGGTTACTGGCCCAACGCTCTAACCACTAGGCTACCTGCCGCCCCACTTGTCTGTTAGCATGGCTCAGTATTGTAAAGCTTGCTGTCATTTCATGCCCATCCAACCTCGTGGAGAGCTATCCTATAGGTTTTCACTTCATCCCTTACTTACCTACACTACTTAGCTACACTGCGCAGTAGCTAGGTTTCCAATCCGATTGGCAACAGATTTTCATGTGAATATTCTAAAATCCGCATGAAGAAAATATGCACATTTTCCCACCAGTGGTGTGTTTCCACCAAACCGATTTAGTGCACACAAAATGTACTTCTTCACTTATGTTTTCATGTATTGAGATAAAAATGTCATTTTCAATGTGTTTCCATCGCATTTTCAACTCTACCGATAGTTTTGTCACAAACTGTTTTGTTAAATAGAAATTGTGCCTCCTCCAGTCTTGGCACATGCACACTAGCCAACAGCTCACAGACACAGTGTGGGTAGGCTGTGCGGGTAGGTTAGTCTACATCAGTGGTTCCCAAACTTTTTATTGTCCCGTACCCCTTCAAACATTCAACCTCTAGCTGCGTACCCCCTCTGGCACCAGGGTCAGCACACTCTCAAATGTATTTTTTTTTGCCATCATTGTAAGTCTGCCACAGACACACACTATTTTTTGTAATTTTTTTATATATTTTTATTTCACCTTTATTTAACCAGGTAGGCTAGTTGAGGTCAAATTCTCATTTACAACTGCTACCTGGCCAAGATAAAGCAAAGCAGTGCGACAGAAACAACAACACAGAGTTACATGGAATAAACAAGTGTGCAGTCAATAACTCAACAGGAAAAAAAAGAAAGTCTATATACAGTGTGTGCAAATGGCATGAGGAGGTATGGCAATAAATAGGCCAAAGTAATTACAATTTAGCAGATTAACACGAGTGATATATGAGCAGATGATGAGCGATGGTGTTTAAGTAGTGATACTGTTGTGCAAAAGAGCAGAAAAGTAAATAAAAACAATATGGGGATGAGGTAGGTAGATTGGGTGGGCTGTTTACAGATGGACTAAGAACAGCTGCAGCGATCGGTTAGCTGCTCAGATAGCTGATGTTTAAAGTTAGTGAGGGAAATGTAAGTCTCCAGCTTCAGCGATTTTTGCAATTCGTTCCAGTCACTGGCAGAGGACTGGAAGGAAGGGTGGCCAAAGGAGGTGTTGGCTTTGGGGATGACCAGTGAGATATATCTACTGGAGCGCGTGCTACGGGTGGGTGTTGTTATCGTGACCAGTGAGCTGAGATAAGGCAGAGCCTTAGCTAGCATAGACTTGTAGATGACCTGGAGCCAGTGGGTCTAGCGACGAATATGTAGCCAGGGCCAGCCGACTAGAGCATACAGGTCGTTGTGGTGGGTAGTATAAGGCGCTTTGGTACAAAACGGATGGCACTGTGATAGACTGCATCCAATATGCTGAGTAGAGTATTGGAAGCTATTTTGTAGATGACATCGCCGAAGTCGAGGATCGGTAGGATAGTCAGTTTTACTAGGGTAAGTTTGGCGGCGAGAGTGAAGGAGGCTTTGTTGCGACATAGAAAGCTGATTCTAGATTTGATTTTGGATTGGAGATGTTTGATATGAGTCTGGAAGGATAGTTTACAGTCTAGCCAGACACCTAGGTATTTGTAGTTGTCCACGTATTCTAGGTCAGAACCGTCCAGAGTAATGATGCTAGTCGGGCGGGCGGGTGCGGGCAGCGAACGATTGAAAAGCATGCATTTGGTTTTGCTAGCGTTTAAGAGCAGTTGGAGGCCACGGAAGGAGTGTTGTATGGCATTGAAGCTCGTTTGGAGGTTAGTTAACACAGTGTCCAAAGAAGGGCCAGATGTACAGAATGGTGTTGTCTGCGTAGAGGTGGATCAGGGAATCAACCGCAGCAAGAGCGACATCGTTGATATATACAGAGAAAAGAGTCGGCCTGAGAATTGAACCCTGTGGATTGAACACACCGCCCGGGCAACGAAGGAGTGGCTTCGTAAGAAGCATTTCAAGGTCCTGGAGTGGCCTAGCCAGTCTCCAGATCCCAACCCCAGAAAATGTTTGGAGGGAGTTGAAAGTCTGTGTTGCCCAGCAACAGCCCCAAAACATCATTGCTCTAGAGGAGATCTGCATGGAGGAATGGGCCAAAATACCAGCAACAGTGTGTGAAAACCTTGTGAAGACTTACAGAAAATGTTTGACCTCTGTCATTGCCAACAAAGGGTATATAACAAATTATTGAGATAAACTTTTGTTATTGACCAAATACTTATTTTCCACCATAATTTGCAAATAAATTCATAAAAATATTTTTTTCTTCTCATTTTGTCTGTCATAGTTGAAGTGTACCTATGATGAAAATTACAGGCCTCTCTCATCTTTTTAATTGGGAGAACTTGCACAATTGGTGGCTGACTAAATACTTTTTTGCCCCACTGTATGTAGCCAAGTGATCATAGGGTCCAGTGTACAGCAATCGATGAAACAGGGAAGCAGCTAGGTAGTTGTTACTACGCTAGCATGCAGGAGACACAGCATTTACAGGCCGGTTGAAGGCACAGCTGATGGAATTATGTCTGCGGACCAGTCGTGGTGGTACGGCGGGGCGCGTTGTCGACGAAGGGACCGGGCCAGATGGCGAAAGAGGTATTGTACTTGTGGGAATTTTGTTTGTTAGCCGGGAGATGCGCCTGGCTCAGGGCTAGCTTCGGGGCTGGGTCACTCAGTTGAACATAGCTAGCTGTGATAATCAATGGTCGGCAATAATCTGCCGTTATAGTGGCGAAAAACAGTCCGATGCTGGCAGGTATTATCCAGGCTAAAAAAACGGCTGGTGCTTGACCTGAGCAGAGGGTAAAGGCCGCTAGCAGTGGCTAACAATGATTAAATTGCTAGTAACTTAGCTAATTAGCTGGCTACCTTCTGACGAAAGTTTTGGCTATAGGGTCTAAAAAAATTGCGGATCCGTGTCACATCCAGTTTCAACTGTTCTGCCTTATTATTATTCGACCATGCTGATCATTTATGAACATTTGAACATCTTGGCCATGTTCTGTTATAATCTCCACCCGGCACAGCCAGAAGAGGACTGGCCATCCCACATATGCTCTCTCTAATTCTCTCTTTCTTTCTCTCTCTCGGAGGACCTGAGCCCTAGGACCATGCCCCAGGAATACCTGACATGATGACTCCTTGCTGTCCCCAGTCCACCTGACTGTGCTGCTGCTCCAGTTTCAACTATTCTGCCTTATTATTATTCAACCATGCTGGTCATTTATGAACATTTGAACATCTTGACCATGTTTTGTTATAATCTCCACCCGGGCACAGCCAGAAGAGGACTGGCCACCCCACATAGCCTGGTTCCTCTCTAGGTTTCTTCCTAGGTTTTGGCCTTTCTAGGGAGTTTTTCCTTGCCACCGTGCTTCTTCACCTGCATTGCTTGCTGTTTGGGGTTTTAGGCTGGGTTTCTGTACAGCACTTTGAGATATCAGCTGATGTACGAAGGGCTATATAAAATACATTTGATTGAATTTGATTGACATTGAGTGAGGCGTGTGACCGGAAGGTTTTTTTAATTTAAAAATGGAAAAATAGATAATAATTTGGAATATATACAAAGAAGACAAATAATACAAAAGTAAACGAGAGGAAAACAAACCACGTCTGCACCGCTACGCCATCTTGGATTTTTTGATACCATACGATACATTTATTAAACATAAGAATGAGTGGGAGTTTTTGTCACAACCCGGCTCGTGGGAAGTGGCAAAGAGCTCTTATAGCACTTGGGCACAAATAATAATATAATAATCATCAATCATTTTGCTCTTTATTTAAAAAACAAAAACCTTATTTGTTCATGGAAAATTGTGAATAACTCACCACAGGTTAATTAAAAAAGTGTGCTTGAAAGGATGCACATAACTCTGCAATGTTGGGTTGTATTGGAGAGTCTCAGTCTTAAATCATTTTCCACACACTGTCTGTGCCTGTATTTGGTCGAAAATACAATCTCACATAGGTACGTGGTTGCAAAGGGAATCAGTGTCTTAAAAGTGCGATCCATATTCTGAGCGCAGCCCAATCCAGATATCTGGCAGTGGCTTCTGATGAAATTCAGTTTTCACAGAACCGCTTGTTGCAATTTCAATGAGAATCTCTTGTTCAGATATAGGTAAGAGGACTGGAGGCAGGGCATGACAGGGATAACAAATCCAGTTGCTTGTGTCCACTCCGGGAAAGTATCTGTGTAATTTCCCACCCAACTCACTCAGGTGCTTCGCTAAATCACATTTAACATTGTCCGTAAGCTTGCTAGGTTTTTCAATGTTCCATAATCAACAGGTGTTTGGGGACCAAGAGAACCTCTTGCAGGCAGAGTGTTGAAGCCATACGATGTGGATGTCTCAGGATGTGGATTTCCCATTGACAAAGACGCTGAAGATATTTTGATTGTGAAGCATCTGCCATCAGCATGTTGGATTCAATACCATTTCGCCAACATAAATCTGCACTCTGAAGCTAGCTGTCACAAGCTGCCATCTGCTACACTTGACTCTTGGAACTGAAAGTGCTTGATAAACTCACTGGAGTACATGGGCTGCAGCCTGGGAAGCCTTCAAGGGAGACCACATCTTGCTTGCCGAGATGTAATTGTTGTTCATCTAATTTTCATTCATCAATAAAATAATGATTTATCAAAAAGCTCTTGTTTGTCTCTTTTTTATACAGCTTTTGTTATACTCTAGTTATGTGATGGGAGGTCAAAGTTACACATAGTGTCACCAGGAGAGGGGAGGCCAGTAGCAGAGGAAGCAGTGGATAGCAGTAGGTCAGTTAGGACAGAATAGCTACAGCAGTTAGGTGTGAGAGTAAACGTGAAGCAGGACAAGGTGATCATCTCAATAGTACAGTCAGTGAGAGAGAAGTCTCCTACGGCTTCTGTCAAACTTTTTGATTGATGACTCTGCATTTAGTCCCACCCCCTGACATATACTGACTCATTTTGCCCTCCCCTGTACTTGGTACGTTCCACTATTACATCATTTCATACCCAGAATCCTCCACATTTTCTGATTTACCTGTGTATAAATATGAGTATTAATTCAAGGGATCTCACACTTCTGCTCAGATATCTTAAGACGACGTACCTTGAAACATGTCTCAGGGAAAGCCTTCAACAATCATCCCAGGGACTATGAAGTGCAAGAGGATCCAGTGTTTCCTCAGTGGAGTGCACAGTCTTCAGCTGAAAGCGCGAGTGGCATCTCTCCAGGTCAATTGGACGGCAACTATTCATTGGACAACAGCCATCCTTTGGACGACAGCCATCCATTGGAAGACAACAACCATCCTTTGGAATGGAAAGCGTTCAACCATCATCCCATGGACTATGAAGCAAAAGAAGATCCAATGTTTCCTCAGTGGAGTGCTGGGCCTTCAGTTGAAATTGCAAGTAGCTCCTTACAGGATCAATTGGATGGCAACCATTTATTGGACAACAGCCATCCATTGGAAGACAAACATCTATGTGTTTGCAAGGAGGCGCTAGGATTTCCACCGGGTTGCAGCCTGGGAAGCCTTCAAGGGATAAAAAACATCCTACTTGCCGAGATGTAATTGTTGTTTGTCAAATTTTCATTCATCAATAAAATAATGATTTATCAAAAAGCTTTTGTTTGTCTCTTTTTTATACAGCTTTTGTCATACTCTAGTTATGTGATGGGAGGTCAAAGTTACACATAGTGTCACCAGGAGAGGGGAGGCCAGTAGCAGAGGAAGCAGTGGATAGCAAAAGGTCAGTTAGGACAGAATAGCTACAGCAGTCAGGAGTGAGAGTAAAGGTGAAGCAGGACAAGGTGACAATGTCAATAGTGAAGTTGGTACGGCCATAGCATGAAGTCACCGTCAAATGTATATTTCACTCTACACTGTGTATTTTTTTTTGTCTCAGGCCCTAACCACACATACACGTGCTGTAATTTAGTCTGTTTTTGTCAATTCATTTGTTGATGTATACATTTGTCACACCCTGACCATAGTTTGCTTTGTATGTTTCTATGTTTTGTTTGGTCAGGGTGTGATCTGAGTGGGCATTCTATGTTGTGTGTCTAGTTTGTCTGTTTCTGTTTTTGGCCTGATATGGTTCTCAATCAGAGGCAGGTGTTAGTCATTGTCTCTGATTGGGAACCATATTTAGGTAGCCTGTTTGGTGTTGGGTTTTGTGGGTGATTGTTCCTGTCTCTGTGTTTGCAGCAGATAGGGCTGTTTTGGTTTTGCACATTTCTTGTTTTGTTAGCCTATTCATGAATAGTTTCTTTATTAAAGAACCATGAATAATCACCACGCTGCGTTTTGGTCCGCCTCTCCTTCGACTCAAGAAAACCGTTACAACATTCACCTGGGAAAAACAATGTTTTTCTTTGGGCCTGTCGAAAACTGACTATAAGCTGGCATACTGGAAAGTGTGTACTCATGTTTTCGTATTTTTTATACTTTTTGAAAAAGACATTTCCAAGATAAGAAGAAACCTAGATAAATAAAATGATATACATAGATGTGACTTCTCTTCTTCTTGTATATTGTCAAAAAGCTCATCAATAACAAGCCTATATCTATATCTGGCTTTCAAAATGTAGGCCTACTCACCACAAGACGAATGATTCTGTCATTCTGCCAAAACTAAAGTCATTCATCCTTTAGTTTTGGCAGAATGACAGAATGACTCATAGTGGGGCGGGACTAATGACAGGGTCATCAATCATACGGACGTTGACAGAAGCCACAGGATACTTCTCTCTCTCTCTCACACTGCCATTTTTACGGTCTTGAGCCCTGTTATGAAATTATATAATGGTGGGACGGAAACCAAAACTAGAACACAATGATACATTTAATGTATTGAGTTCTCTTCCGTCAATATCTCACCTTGACACTGTTAACCACTTAGATGGAAAACATGTTAAATTAACACGTTTTCATAACATGGAGAAATTAGGATTTGACCTAATTCCAAATAAACAAGATATAAAATACTGTCCAACAGTTTACTGTCCATCAGTTTAAAACTGGATTAATATGTTTTCTGTTGTGCTTTATTGAATTAAATAATTGTATTGTGAAAATTAGCACAACGTCCAAATACACCACTTTTTCTTAATTTGAAAATCAATGAAATTATTATTTACATATATTTAATAAGGGGCATATTTTAGTTGTCACGCCCTGACCTTAGTATTCTTTGTTTTCTTTATTATTTTGGTTAGGTCAGGGTGTGACATGGGTGATATGTGTATTTTTGTCTCATTCTAGGGTGTTTGCACTGTCTAGGGGTTTTTGTAGATTTATGGAGTTGTTTTCATCTAGGTGTTTATGTTGGTCTATGGTTGCCTAGATTGGTTCTCAATTAGAGGCAGGTGAACCATATTTAGGCAGCCATCTTCTTTGGGTATTTCGTGGGTTATTGTCTATGTTATGTTGCACGTTTGCACATTGTTTATACAGCGGTCTCGTTCGTCTTAATCGTTTTGTTGTTTTTTGTTTAAGTGTTCTTCTTGTTCTTCATTCAATAAAGAAGAATGTATTCACATCACACGCTTTGGTCCCCACCATACGATAATCGTGACAGAATAACCCATCAACTATGGACCAACCAGCGTGGTAATGGACAGCAGCAGCAATCGGTCCTGAGGCGCTAGAGTCTCCCGTCGGTCCTGAGCCGCTATAGTCGTCCGTCTGTCCTGAGCCGCTAGAGTCTCCCGTCAGTCCTGAGCCGCTAGAGTCTCCCGTCGGTCCTGAGCCGCTACAGTCTCGCGTCTGTCCTGAGCCGCTAGAGTCTTCCGTCGGTCCTGAGCCGCTAGATTCTCAGATCTGTCCTGAGCCGCTAGAGTCTCCCGTCTGTCCTGAGCCACTAGAGTCTCCCGTCTGTCAAATCAAATGTATTTATATAGCCCTTTGTACATCAGCTGATATCTCAAAGTGCTGTACAGAAACCCAGCCTAAAACCCCAAACAGCAAGCAATGCAGGTGTAGAAGCACGGTGGCAAGGAAAAACTCCCTAGTAAGGCCAAAACCTAGGAAGAAACCTAGAGAGGAACCAGGCTATGTGGGTTGGCCAGTCCTCTTCTGGCTGTGCCGGGTGTAGATTATAACAGAACATGGCCAAGATGTTCAAATGTTCATAAATGACCAGCATGGTCCAATAATAATAAGGCAGAACAGTTGAAACTGGAGCAGCAGCACGGCCAGGTGGACTGGGGACAGCAAGGAGTCATCATGTCAGGTAGTCCTGAGGCATGGTCCTAGGGCTCAGGTCCTCCGAGAGAGAGAAAGAAAGAGAGAAAGAGAGAATTAGAGATATAACAGATATAACAAACTGACCCTAGCCCCCCGACACATAAACTGCTGCAGCAAAAATACTGGAGGCTGAGACAGGAGGGGTCAGGAGACACTGTGGCCCCATCCGAGGACACCCCCAGACAGGGCCAAACAGGAAGGATATAACCCCACCCACTTTGCCAAAGCACAGCCCCCACACCACTAGAGGGATATCTTCAACCACCAACTTACCATCCTGAGACAAGGCCGAGTATTGCCCACAAAGATCTCTGCCACGGAGCTGCTAGAGTCTCCCGTCTGTCCTAAGCTGCTAGAGTCTCCCATCTGTCCTGAGCTGCTAGAGTCTCCCGTCTGTCCTGAGCTGCTAGAGCCGCCAGACTGTCCTGAGCCGTAAGAGCCGCCAGTCTGTACTGAGCCGTCAGTCAGCCAGGAGCTGCCAGAGCCGTCAGTCAGCCAGGAGCTGCCAGAGCCGTCAGCCAGCAAGGAGCTGCCATGTAGTTATGTGATGGGAAGTCAAAGTTACACAGTGTCACAAGGAGAGGGGAGCCCAGTAGCAGAGGAAGCAGTGGATAGCAGAAGGTCAGTTAGGACACAATAGCTACAGCAGTCAGGAGTGAGAGTAAACGTGAAGCAGGACAAGGTGATCATCTCAATAGTACAGTCAGTGAGAGAGAAGTATCCTACGGCTTCTGTCAAACTTTTGATTGATGACTCTGCATTTAGTCCCACCCCCTGACACATAATAACTCATTTTGCCCTCCCCTGTACTTGGTACGTCCCACTATTGCATAATTTCATACCCAGAATCCTCCACATTTTCTGATTCACCTGTGTATAAATATGAATATTAATTCAAGGGATCTCACACTTCTGCTCAGATATCTTAAGACGACGTACCTTGAATCATGTCTCAGGGAAAGCCTTCAACAATCATCCCAGGGACTATGAAGTGCAAGAGGATCCAGTGTTTCCTCAGTGGAGTGCACGGTCTTCAGCTGAAAGCGCGAGTGGCATCTCTCCAGGTCAATTGGACGGCAACTATTCATTGGACAACAGCCATTCATTGGAAGACAACAGCCATCCTTTGGAATGGAAAGTGTTCAACCGTCATCCCATGGACTATGAAGCACAAGAAGATCCAATGTTTCCTCAGTGGAGCGCTGGGCCTTCAGTTGAAATTGCAAGTAGCTCCTTACAGGATCAATTGGATGGCAACCATTTATTGGACAACAGCCATCCATTGGAAGACAAACATCTATGTGTTTGCCAGGAGGCGCTAGGATTTCCACCGGGTTGCAGCCTGGGAAGCCTTCAAGGGATAAAAAACACCCTACTTGCCGAGATGTAATTGTTGTTTGTCAAATTTTCATTCATCAATAAAATAATGATTTATCAAAAAGCTCTTGTTTGTCTCTTTTTTATACAGCTTTTGTTATACTCTAGTTATGTGATGGGAGGTCAAAGTTACACATTGTGTCACCAGGAGAGGGGAGGCCAGTAGCAGAGGAAGCAGTGGATAGCAGTATGTCAGTTAGGACAGAATAGCTACAGCAGTTAGGTGTGAGAGTAAACGTGAAGCAGGACAAGGTGATCATCTCAATAGTACAGTCAGTGAGAGAGAAGTATCCTACGGCTTCTGTCAAACTTTTGATTGATGACTCTGCATTTAGTCCCACCCCCTGACATATACTGACTCATTTTGCCCTCCCCTGTACTTGGTACGTTCCACTATTACCTCATTTCATACCCAGAATCCTCCACATTTTCTGATTTACATGTGTATAAATATGGGTATTAATTCAAGGGATCTCACACTTCTGCTCAGATATCTTAAGACAACGTACCTTGAAACATGTCTCAGGGAAAGCCTTCAACAATCATTCCATGGACTATGAAGCGCAAGAGGATCCAGTGTTTCCTCAGTGGAGTACAGGGTCTTCAGCTGAAAGCGCGAGTGGCTTCTCTCCAGGTCAATTGGACGGCAACCATTCATTGGACAACAGCCATCCATTGGACGACAGCCATCCATTGGAAGACAACAGCCATCCTTTGGAATGGAAAGCGTTCAACCGTCATCCCATGGACTATGAAGCAAAAGAAGATCCAATGTTTCCTCAGTGGAGTGCTGGGCCTTCAGTTGAAATTGCAAGTAGCTCCTTACAGGATCAATTGGATGGCAACCATTTATTGGACAACAGCCATCCATTGGAAGACAAACATCTATGTGTTTGCCAGGAGGCGCTAGGATTTCCACCGGGTTGCAGCCTGGGAAGCCTTCAAGGGATAAAAAACATCCTACTTGCCGAGATGTAATTGTTGTTTGTCAAATTTTCATTCATCAATAAAATAATGATTTATCAAAAAGCATTTAAGCTGGCATACTGGAAAGTGTGCACTCATGTTTTCGTATTTTTTATACTTTTTGAAAAAGACATTTCCAAGATAAGAAGAAACCTAGATAAATAGAATGATATACATAGATGTGACTTCTCTTCTTCTTGTATATTGTCAAAAAGCTCATCAATAACAAGCCTATATCTATATCTGGCTTTCAAAATGTAGGCCTACTCACCACAAGACGAATGATTCTGTCATTCTGCCAAAACTAAAGTCATTCATCCTTTTGTTTTGGCAGAATGACAGAATGACTCATAGTGGGGCGGGACTAATGACAGGGTCATCAATCATACGGACGTTGACAGAAGCCACAGGATACTTCTCTCTCTCTCACACTGCCATTTTTACAGTCTTGAGCCCTGTTATGAAATTATATAATGGTGGGACGGAAACCAAAACTAGAACACAATGATACATTTAATGTATTGAGTTCTCTTCCGTCAATATCTCACCTTGACACTGTTAACCACTTAGATGGAAAACATGTTAAATTAACACGTTTTCATAACATGGAGAAATTAGGATTTGACCTAATTCCAAATAAACAAGATATAAAATACTGTCCAACAGTTTACTGTCCATCAGTTTAAAACTGGATTAATATGTTTTCTGTTGTGCTTTATTGAATTAAATAATTGTATTGTGAAAATTAGCACAACGTCCAAATACACCACTTTTTCTTAATTTGAAAATCAATGAAATTATTATTTACATATATTTAATAAGGGGCATATTTTAGTTGTCACGCCCTGACCTTAGTATTCTTTGTTTTCTTTATTATTTTGGTTAGGTCAGGGTGTGACATGGGTGATATGTGTATTTTTGTCTCATTCTAGGGTGTTTGCACTGTCTAGGGGTTTTTGTAGATTTATGGAGTTGTTTTCATCTAGGTGTTTATGTTGGTCTATGGTTGCCTAGATTGGTTCTCAATTAGAGGCAGGTGAACCATATTTAGGCAGCCATCTTCTTTGGGTATTTCGTGGGTTATTGTCTATGTTATGTTGCACGTTTGCACATTGTTTATACAGCGGTCTCGTTCGTCTTAATCGTTTTGTTGTTTTTTGTTTAAGTGTTCTTCTTGTTCTTCATTCAATAAAGAAGAATGTATTCACATCACACGCTTTGGTCCCCACCATACGATAATCGTGACAGAATAACCCACCAACTATGGACCAACCAGCGTGGTAACGGACAGCAGCAGCAATCGGTCCTGAGGCGCTAGAGTCTCCCGTCGGTCCTGAGCCACTAGAGTCGTCCGTCTGTCCTGAGCCGCTAGAGTCGTCCGTCTGTCCTGAGCCGCTAGAGTCTCCCGTCAGTCCTGAGCCGCTAGAGTCTCCCGTCGGTCCTGAGCCGCTAGAGTCTCGCGTCTGTCCTGAGCCGCTAGAGTCTTCCGTCTGTCCTGAGCCGCTAGATTCTCAAATCTGTCCTGAGCCGCTAGAGTCTCCCGTCTGTCCTGAGCCGCTAGAGTCTCCCGTCTGTCAAATCAAATGTATTTATAAAGCCCTTTGTACATCAGCTGATATCTCAAAGTGCTGTACAGAAACCCAGCCTAAAACCCCAAACAGCAAGCAATGCAGGTGTAGAAGCACGGTGGCAAGGAAAAACTCCCTAGTAAGGCCAAAACCTAGGAAGAAACCTAGAGAGGAACCAGGCTATGTGGGGTGGCCAGTCCTCTTCTGGCTGTGCCGGGTGTAGATTATAACAGAACATGGCCAAGATGTTCAAATGTTCATAAATGACCAGCATGGTCCAATAATAATAAGGCAGAACAGTTGAAACTGGAGCAGCAGCACGGCCAGGTGGACTGGGGACAGCAAGGAGTCATCATGTCAGGTAGTCCTGAGGCATGGTCCTAGGGCTCAGGTCCTCTGAGAGAGAGAAAGAAAGAGAGAAAGAGAGAATTAGAGCTATAACAGATATAACAAACTGACCCTAGCCCCCCGACACATAAACTGCTGCAGCATAAATACTGGAGGCTGAGACAGGAGGGGTCAGGAGACACTGTGGCCCCATCCGAGGACACCCCCGGACAGGGACAAACAGGAAGGATATAACCCCACCCACTTTGCCAAAGCACAGCCCCCACACCACTAGAGGGATATCTTCAACCACCAACTTACCATCCTGAGACAAGGCAGAGTATTGCCCACAAAGATCTCTGCCACGGAGCTGCTAGAGTCTCCCGTCTGTCCTGAGCTGCTAGAGTCTCCCATCTGTCCTGAGCTGCTAGAGTCTCCCGTCTGTCCTGAGCTGCTAGAGCCGCCAGACTGTCCTGAGCCGTAAGAGCCGCCAGTCTGTACTGAGCCGTCAGTCAGCCGGGAGCTGCCAGAGCCGTCAGTCAGCCAGGAGCTGCCAGAGCCGTCAGCCAGCAAGGAGCTGCCATGTAGTTATGTGATGGGAGGTCAAAGTTACACAGTGTCACCAGGAGAGGGGAGCCCAGTAGCAGAGGAAGCAGTGGATAGCAGAAGGTCAGTTAGGACACAATAGCTACAGCAGTCAGGAGTGAGAGTAAACTTGCAGCAGGACAAGGTGATCATCTCAATAGTACAGTCAGTGAGAGAGAAGTATCCTACGGCTTCTGTCAAACTTTTGATTGATGACTCTGCATTTAGTCCCACCCCCTGACACATAATAACTCATTTTGCCCTCCCCTGTACTTGGTACGTCCCACTATTGCATAATTTCATACCCAGAATCCTCCACATTTTCTGATTCACCTGTGTATAAATATGAATATTAATTCAAGGGATCTCACACTTCTGCTCAGATATCTTAAGACGACGTACCTTGAATCATGTCTCAGGGAAAGCCTTCAACAATCATCCCAGGGACTATGAAGTGCAAGAGGATCCAGTGTTTCCTCAGTGGAGTGCACGGTCTTCAGCTGAAAGCGCGAGTGGCATCTCTCCAGGTCAATTGGACGGCAACTATTCATTGGACAACAGCCATTCATTGGAAGACAACAGCCATCCTTTGGAATGGAAAGTGTTCAACCGTCATCCCATGGACTATGAAGCACAAGAAGATCCAATGTTTCCTCAGTGGAGCGCTGGGCCTTCAGTTGAAATTGCAAGTAGCTCCTTACAGGATCAATTGGATGGCAACCATTTATTGGACAACAGCCATCCATTGGAAGACAAACATCTATGTGTTTGCCAGGAGGCGCTAGGATTTCCACCGGGTTGCAGCCTGGGAAGCCTTCAAGGGATAAAAAACATCCTACTTGCCGAGATGTAATTGTTGTTTGTCAAATTTTCATTCATCAATAAAATAATGATTTATCAAAAAGCTCTTGTTTGTCTCTTTTTTATACAGCTTTTGTTATACTCTAGTTATGTGATGGGAGGTCAAAGTTACACATAGTGTCACCAGGAGAGGGGAGGCCAGTAGCAGAGGAAGCAGTGGATAGCAGTATGTCAGTTAGGACAGAATAGCTACAGCAGTTAGGTGTGAGAGTAAACGTGAAGCAGGACAAGGTGATCATCTCAATAGTACAGTCAGTGAGAGAGAAGTATCCTACGGCTTCTGTCAAACTTTTGATTGATGACTCTGCATTTAGTCCCACCCCCTGACACATACTGACTCATTTTGCCCTCCCCTGTACTTGGTACGTTCCACTATTACATCATTTCATACCCAGAATCCTCCACATTTTCTGATTTACATGTGTATAAATATGGGTATTAATTCAAGGGATCTCACACTTCTGCTCAGATATCTTAAGACAACGTACCTTGAAACATGTCTCAGGGAAAGCCTTCAACAATCATTCCATGGACTATGAAGCGCAAGAGGATCCAGTGTTTCCTCAGTGGAGTGCAGGGTCTTCAGCTGAAAGCGCGAGTGGCTTCTCTCCAGGTCAATTGGACGGCAACCATTCATTGGACAACAGCCATCCATTGGACGACAGCCATCCATTGGAAGACAACAGCCATCCTTTGGAATGGAAAGCGTTCAACCGTCATCCCATGGACTATGAAGCACAAGAAGATCCAATGTTTCCTCAGTGGAGCGCTGGGCCTTCAGTTGAAATTGCAAGTAGCTCCTTACAGGATCAATTGGATGGCAACCATTTATTGGACAACAGCCATCCATTGGAAGACAAACATCTATGTGTTTGCCAGGAGGCGCTAGGATTTCCACCGGGTTGCAGCCTGGGAAGCCTTCAAGGGATAAAAAACACCCTACTTGCCGAGATGTAATTGTTGTTTGTCAAATTTTCATTCATCAATAAAATAATGATTTATCAAAAAGCTCGTTTGCCTCTTTTTTATACAGCTTTTGTTATACTCTAGTTATGTGATGGGAGGTCAAAGTTACACATAGTGTCACCAGGAGAGGGGAGGCCAGTAGCAGAGGAAGCAGTGGATAGCAAAAGGTCAGTTAGGACAGAATAGCTACAGCAGTCAGGAGTGAGAGTAAACGTGAAGCAGGACATGGTGACAATGTCAATAGTGAAGTTGTTGCAGCCATATCATGAAGTCACCGTCAAATGTATATTTCACTCTACACTGTGTATTTTTTTTTGTCTCAGGCCCTAACCACACATACACGTGCTGTAATTTAGTCTGTTTTTGTCAATTCATTTGTTGATGTATACATTTGTCACACCCTGACCATAGTTTGCTTTGTATGTTTCCATGTTTTGTTTGGTCAGGGTGTGATCTGAGTGGGCATTCTATGTTGTGTGTCTAGTTTGTCTGTTTCTGTTTTTGGCCTGATATGGTTCTCAATCAGAGGCAGGTGTTAGTCATTGTCTCTGATTGGGAACCATATTTAGGTAGCCTGTTTGGTGTTGGGTTTTGTGGGTGATTGTTCCTGTCTCTGTGTTTGCAGCAGATAGGGCTGTTTTGGTTTTGCACATTTCTTGTTTTGTTAGCCTATTCATGAATAGTTTCTTTATTAAAGAACCATGAATAATCACCACGCTGCGTTTTGGTCCGCCTCTCCTTCGACTCAAGAAAACCGTTACAACATTCACCTGGGAAAAACAATGTTTTTCTTTGGGCCTGTCGAAAACTGACTATAAGCTGGCATACTGGAAGGTGTGTACTCATGTTTTCGTATTTTTTATACTTTTTGAAAAAGACATTTCCAAGATAAGAAGAAACCTAGATAAATAAAATGATATACATAGATGTGACTTCTCTTCTTCTTGTATATTGTCAAAAAGCTCATCAATAACAAGCCTATATCTATATCTGGCTTTCAAAATGTAGGCCTACTCACCACAAGACGAATGATTCTGTCATTCTGCCAAAACTAAAGTCATTCATCCTTTAGTTTTGGCAGAATGACAGAATGACTCATAGTGGGGCGGGACTAATGACAGGGTCATCAATCATACGGACGTTGACAGAAGCCACAGGATACTTCTCTCTCTCTCTCACACTGCCATTTTTACGGTCTTGAGCCCTGTTATGAAATTATATAATGGTGGGACGGAAACCAAAACTAGAACACAATGATACATTTAATGTATTGAGTTCTCTTCCGTCAATATCTCACCTTGACACTGTTAACCACTTAGATGGAAAACATGTTAAATTAACACGTTTTCATAACATGGAGAAATTAGGATTTGACCTAATTCCAAATAAACAAGATATAAAATACTGTCCAACAGTTTACTGTCCATCAGTTTAAAACTGGATTAATATGTTTTCTGTTGTGCTTTATTGAATTAAATAATTGTATTGTGAAAATTAGCACAACGTCCAAATACACCACTTTTTCTTAATTTGAAAATCAATGAAATTATTATTTACATATATTTAATAAGGGGCATATTTTAGTTGTCACGCCCTGACCTTAGTATTCTTTGTTTTCTTTATTATTTTGGTTAGGTCAGGGTGTGACATGGGTGATATGTGTATTTTTGTCTCATTCTAGGGTGTTTGCACTGTCTAGGGGTTTTTGTAGATTTATGGAGTTGTTTTCATCTAGGTGTTTATGTTGGTCTATGGTTGCCTAGATTGGTTCTCAATTAGAGGCAGGTGAACCATATTTAGGCAGCCATCTTCTTTGGGTATTTCGTGGGTTATTGTCTATGTTATGTTGCACGTTTGCACATTGTTTATACAGCGGTCTCGTTCGTCTTAATCGTTTTGTTGTTTTTTGTTTAAGTGTTCTTCTTGTTCTTCATTCAATAAAGAAGAATGTATTCACATCACACGCTTTGGTCCCCACCATACGATAATCGTGACATTAGTAGACAAGATATCAAGGATTTTCCATGTGTTACCACATTATTGTGGACAATTGTGAATATTGTTCAGGTTGAAAAACATGTAACAAATTGTCACTATACTACACAAAATGTACTTTCATTTGAAATGTTGAAATTCTTATGCTATATTTAAAGGGGAAATCTGCAGTTCAAACAATAACAAAGCAGTCATTCATTCACAGATGTAGTAAATAGTTGAGGGATGGGGCTGGAGTAATGTAACCACTCTCAAATTCATATACAAAGCTATGGATGCAATGACTGATGATCCATGAGATCAAACTGTGAGTTTCAACCAAGTTTTGCCTTCAGAAACATTGCATACCCCTTGGTATTCATATCCCACATTTTTTTGTGTTACACACAGAATTTAAAATGTGTTAAATTGATTTGTTTTCTCACTCCTATACACATACACACAATACCCTACAAGAACAAGTAAAAACATGTTTTTTGGGGCATTTTTTAAAACTTTTTTTTATTTAAAATTAAATACTGAAATAATACATTCATGTACATATTCACACCCCTGAGTCAATAGATTTTAGAATCACATTTGGCAGTGATTACAACTATCAGACTTTCTGGGTAAGTCTCTAAGAGCTTTGCACACCTGGATTGTACAATATTTGCCCCTTATTCTTTTAATAATTCTTCCAAATCTGTCAAGTTGGTTGTTGACCCATAAAAAATGGGTTGAATACAGTATTTGTTAACAATTACTTTGTTTACAAAAATTGGAGTAAAACAAAGTTATGGTGGGTTCTGATGGGGTACAACAATTGAACTAAGCTCATGAGGCATTTATTAGTAATGTATTGGGTCTATGGAATTTCTTATAAGCTATATAAATAAATAAAGAGAGTCACACACTCTATATTAACTCCCAGTAATTTATTGGGTAAATTAGAATTTCTTATGCCACAATAACATATGAAATACCTTCCACACTAAAATGTATCTAATTACTTTTGCACTTATTTGCAGATTTTAAATAAGTAAAAAAATAGTACAAATAGTACAATATTGAAAATATATATACACACAGTATAAATATGGCCTGAAAAGGTCCACAAAAACACTTGTGTTTGTAAAGAATAATCACATATCGTATAAAAATACAAAAATAAAATAACAGTCAGATACAACAAATAAAGACAATGTTCACTATATTATGGAATATTGTAAATTTGCGTAAAAATCTCTATATACTTTACCACAAGCTATGAGATAAGGATAGCATAAACAAATACAATGTTCTGTAATTTTGCCCAGAAATCATAATCGAGGGTCTTGACAATCCCAGTAGTGCTATCATGATTAAAACAATATTCATAGTCAACAAAAGCATTCTTCACAGAATAGTGATTTTATTCCATTAGATTGATTAAATACACTTGTCAAGAATGGCATAGTACAGACAGAGAACCTAGTACCCATAAGGCAGTGTACTGTAGTCTGGGAAAAGCCTCCGCTTGTTATACACGATTCTAAATCGTTTTGGGGCAGAGCGGTTTTTTAAAGTGAATCTCCTCTTGTCCCTGACAATCTGGGTATTCTGTGTCAATATCTCATCTGAATTGTCCCTGTCTTTAAGAAAGTCATTAACCAATCCTATGAGAGACTCCAGATGTACTAAAGCTGCATTGGAATGATGTAACGTGATTCCCTTAACTTTCATGCATTTCTTTCCATTGTGTGTTTCGTATCCATATGTCTTTGGTCCACCCGATACAAACTCCACAATGTGATCACCTGGATCTAACTCGCTCGTCAAGCCCCCCAAGAACTCATTTAGCTCTGGCATCCAATCTCCAGGCCTACTCACAAATATGACACTGTCTGTGTCATGGTACAGTGTTCGTTTCTGCAGTTTTTCCATGAGGTCGTAGAGCTCCAGTCTAGCATAGGCAGTTGTGAAAGCGGCAATGAAAACATTAACAGGACCAGGAGAACTGTGGCGCTTCTCAGTGTACTTCCAATTCACCATGACAACATCATCATTCAAGAAAGAGATATTAGAAACATCTATCTCAGGAGAGAACACACAGTTCAGAAGTTCTTGCAAATCTTTCATCAAAGTTGTGTTCATTTGATTTGCTCTTTGGCCAAACTTTCCCCAAAGACTGTTCAGAAAAAGCTTAGCAATTTTTCTCATGGCCTTGTTGACGACAATTTTTTCACGGTTCAGCTTAATACCTTCCGTTTCCTCATATCTCTGAAGGTACACTTCTTTGCTAACTTCATCAGCTGCACTATGAGGCCACCCACTGGCCTCTTGTTTGTCTTTTAGAAAGGTCTTGACATACTCAGCGAAGAGAGATTCAGACTTTTTGGGGAAATGCCACACTTCAATCAGTTTGGCAACTTTGTACCCCTTTTCAATGGCTTTAGCCATTTCAACAGTACACCATACTCCAGTTAGAGCCCTTTCCTCATCTGAGTGAGTACACTCAGTCTCTTGATTCTCTGACTCAGAGCAGATTCTGCAGAGTGGAAACATGAGCTTGCCAGCAGCACGATATGGTAGCACAGGGAGATACAGACCCTTTGGGGGGTATACTTTGGCTTTGACAAAACCAAAGTATTTGTCTAGTGGCTCAAAGTCACGTGCAATTATGTTAGGGTGTCCGATGGGGTAAGCCTTTGCCTTATTTACAAAGGGATAAAGTGACGTGAAATCATAGTATTGGATTGTCTCCCCTGGTTGTACTTTGTAATGCAGGTGAAGTGCGTTCGTCCTACCCCCAAAAAAGGCATCTCTGGGTTCCATGGGCTCAGGCATTTCAAATGTTTTCAAGTATGTCTGGACCTCTGGATCTGTCTTTTTGAGAACATTCCACTCATGCTCCCACATAACCTTCACATTCAAATTGTGGTCCTTTTGCAACGAGCTGATTTTGTCCTGGAAATGCTGATGCATGACACCAAAGGTCATTTTGGTCTGCTTACAAAAAGCATCATAGTCATAACAGTCTGGGCAACCATGAAAATAGCAGCCAGCGTACTCATAGGCTATGGTACCATCATCATCCTCTGAGAAACCATCCAATGAGTACTTGCCCATCCGTTTTTCTCCATCGTTCAGAGCATGCTTTATGGATCGTTTTTCCTTGTGAGACAAATATTCCAACCATTGAATAGATGGAGTAGAAAAACTCTTCTGACTTTGGATGTAATTGTCTAATGGAGGAATGGCAATGGTTTTTTCGGGTAAGAATTTTGTGCGGTAGATTTTCATGCACAGGGATGCAAGAGTCACACATTGCAGTGGGTCAACCTTTGTAGTGCTAAGGACCTCTTCCCTAAACCGTAAGCATGCTTTCCGCAGAATGATCACATCATTCTTACAATATTCTGCCATCTCCTTCTTGAAGTCAAACTCAGAGTTTGATTCAGATTTTGATTTGTGCCACTGCAGAAAGTTTTCCCTCTCTTTCTTCATCATGGTTCTGTCACCATATAATTCAGGGGAGGGGTACTTGCCAATGTAATTCTGGTTTTGCTGTGTGTTAAACCAATGTGGAAAATATCCCTTCTTGTCATTTTCAAAGCCCATTGCCTCTGGCATGTCACTCAGCTTCATTGATAAAAAACTGAGACTATCAATGTATCTTTGTCCAAAGTCTTTGTCAATAATGCATAAAAGCTTGCTGCCTTGTGCTGTGATTTTTGGTGTAATCATGTTGTCAACTAGATAGTTCATCAAAAAATACCCATCATATCCCTTTGAGTTGTGGGCTATGAATGTATAGTCCTTGTACTTGTTTGTTCTGTATTTTTTGTAAAAGGCTTTAACACAGTGCTCTCCCTCTGCAGTCCAGGTTTCTCCATGGAAATCCATACAGCACACAAAGTTGGGAACGTGCTCATCTGTGTCTTGTCTTGTCTCAAAGTCATAGAAGATGTACTTCTCACTAGGCTCCTCGGGTTCAAGTTTTTGAATGAAACACTGATGGCCTTCTGCTTCCATTTTTGCAGCTTTACAGCAGTGGCATCGATTAGCTCCACATTTGTGCTCCTTCGGATTGGCCACATTAATAGTGTAACATCTGTTACACTGGGAACAGTATTTGGTTACATCACACGTGGAAAACATTTTACCAGAGGCTTCATTCAAATGACGGACTTTGTGCTGTGTATGGCAGAATTTAGATCGACAGAAACGCAAACATTCTGTACACCGGATGGTCTGCTTTGGCTGATCTGGGCACTTAGCATGATGACAGACATTGCAGCAATTCTCACACTTGTGGTCATTCTTTTTGCTATAGCCAGAATAGCAAAAGTTGCAAAAATAGCTAACTCCCAGAAACCCCTTAGGGTTTTTGATACCATAGTAATGGTCATCGTGCAGGTAAAGAAACACTGTTTTGGCATGAGTTTTCTTAAAATGTGTTTTAAAGTGTTTTATATCTGACCGTTCACGATAAAATACCACTATTTTAACACCCAGTTCCTTCTCAAATTTGTTGATGTCTGATAAAGAAACCTTAGTGAGCTCAGATAACCCAACTGAAGTCTGCAGATCTCTGCCTTTCTGCTCAGCGTCACTCGTAGTCAATCCTGGGTCTAAAAGCATAACTACACAAGTGGCAAAGCAAAGGTTGTTGTCTTTGTTAGTGAGTACAATGAGGTGCATACGCTTCTTCTTAATTAGCTCACTATCCAAGATAGCTGTCACCTTTCTACGTGGACCACCACCACCCTCGAGATTGTGCACGATTTGAACAACAAGCTCTAGGGTGTCATCAGTCAATATTTCTTGGTTACTCTGGACCACCTGCTCGATTAACGAAAGAAATGTGTCAGGTTCCACTTCTCCATTTGGCAAACGGGCTGAGACTGGGAACACAAAGTCACCCTCCAACTGTAACAGTCTTACATCATTAGCACTGGCCAGTTCTGTCATTTTCTTTGAAAGTCCATCTATTGCCTCTAAAATCATAGCATAGAAGACGGCATAGTCGTTCACATCATCCCGACTCATGTCCAGCCGCTGTCTAATTTCAGTTGTGTTGAACTTTGATCGATGAATCACTCTTATGGATCTGTCTATGCCATCGTCACCTTGCTGAAGTCTCTCTAAATACGCATTCAACGCACCAAGAGGATCCGTTTGCTGAGTATCATTAGTGGATGAATGGGCATCATTTTCACCTGCTGTAAAAGGCAGTGAAGGCAGGTTCTGAGACTGCCCATTATCTGTGTTGTCAATTTGGGGGAGGTCTGGGGGAACAAAACCAGGGGATCTGGCATTCAGTTCATGAGCTATATTGGCAGGGTTTGAGTCCATTGAATTAGAAACTGGTGACCTTTTGGGGGCTCTGTCCAATGGCTCATCACTCTGTCTTTTCTGAGCCATTTCAGTTTAAGATAAATGTAACTAATGTCTTTGAGATGTAATGAATAACCAGGGGAAATTGTTCCAGTGTGTTGTTTTCGTGTCACTCTTTTTTTGGCTGAAATACACTTTCACAGGGGTGCACCTGGCATCTTTCAAATTACGGAAGGGGATGAGACATTTGACCAATAGACTTGGCTGAGACTTGCGGAGAGATGGGGGTGGAGCTAGAAAAGAGACTCCACCCTGGTTCCCCCACTAGCTTTAGTATCAAATCTCATACCTCTATCTCCAGAACCTAATCAAGGAGGAATCTTGTTTCTGTGTTGCCGAGAATATATAAACTAAACAATCAGTTCACAACTTTGTAAATTAAATGATGCATGTTTAACATACTAATTAGTCCAATGGATAATTTGTCTTTTCATACAGGTGATATTAGCAACTGCTCAAGGCTCTTGTATTATTGTCTTAGCCAATTTAAAACATGTATAGAGTACATATCCAAGATGAATTTGAGCCAACTTCTGCAGTGCTGCACATCTTCTGGCTTCTTGTAGGTTCTCCCTCTTGATGTTTCTTATAAGGATCTGGTCTCAGCTATGATATCTAGAATATAAAATACAAACTTGTGATGAGTTTTATTATGCAACTTGATTTTAGAACATAACATTGTCATTTTAGTACAGTAATCTTGCAATGAAAAGTTATATGAAAGGACAAGCTCTTCTCCTAATTCTTCCGTAGTGATGGGAATCCTACAATTCCTATGACAGGGTAAGAGATTGTTATTTAGAACAATACATTTAAAACAGAAGTTACCCAACAACATTCAAACTCTAATTTTACACCTGGAATTTGTGAAAACACCTACAGCAGTATGCCATTCATTTCTAATCTACAATTCCATCCCGAGCACCAAGGGGGGATTCCCGAACCGAGATAAACGGACGTAAATGGAAAGGAATTCAATTTTTATGTGCTGTTCACTCTACATGTATTCCGATCTTGAACTTAAGAATGAGAATAACATGCTGTTCAACTGCTATTCGTTTGGGGTGAAGATCATAGAACTGAAGGTGTGGCGGAGATGTGTCTACAGATACGCCATATTCTGACCTTGATATAATTCCCTCAGAATTCCACCACCTTTACAGGCGATGAAACGATCAATAAGGTTGAGCAACCTGTTAGTTCCAAGTGGAACGACATCTACTTTTTTTAAATTTTTTTTTTTAAAGATGACATGTGCAAATGACAGTACAGCGCCAAACATACCAAGTTGACTTATGATTCCTAGAAAGTTTTAATTGTTATACCCAGACTTTTCACTGTATTTTTTTTAAATACAATTTGTATCGTGTTAAATATTAGCCAGTAACAATAGCCACCGTTAGTTTTACCCACATACATTTATAACTTTCTCTTTACGGTTAGTTTTCTTACATTTTGCATCATTCCATTCCATTGTTAGTTTACCTTTATTTCCTCTATCACGTTCATGTGGTTGTTCCTCAGGATCGCAAGCAATAGTGGATCATATCAGGCTAACGTATTACAAGTTGTCCCAATAATTTAGGACATGTAGCCTATTTGAATCATTATGGAACGCAGACCATACACAGTGCACGGTTCACAACGACTGCACTGTTGTTTTCACAGTCTACGATTAGTGAGGATTGTTCGGGTAGATTTGTAGGACTACTGTTCATCCTCTATTGTACTCTTTTCATGGATTGAACAATTTATTAATCAGACCACTGGATTTTTGGTTCACCAATATGTTTTGTTCGTAAAACCTCTCCAAACCTGTTTTGTTTTTATTATTCATAAATACTTTCCTAACCCTAAATAATATATATATATTTTTAAATCTACCAATTGGTGCTGAAAATGAGACGAATATGTACGTATTTACTTGGCTTTCTTTCAATGATCCCTAATATTCTGAACCGGTCTCTCCATATATTCAAATGAGTCTGACGAGATAATTCAAGTTAAAAAGGTACACCAAATTTAAGTGGATGGCTTTTGATAAATGTACTGAAAAAGTTCAATGAAAGGCGTACAAGTCTGGATCGGGCCCCAAAAGCATAGAATAGAATGCAGCTTTATTGTCCATGTGTATTTGGACAGTGAAGCTAAAGTTTTAATTTATTATATTATAAAAACAAATGAAAATTATATTATTTTATATTATTTCAAATGCTTAGAGAAAGAGATTTTGTTCAACAAGTAATACTTTTTTCTCTCAAAAAGGGTAAAAAATGATTGACACCTCTAAAGATTCTTATAAATAAAGTAGTCAAAAGTGTAGTATTTGGTCCTAGCACGCAATGATGACATCAAGCTAGTGACTACTGAAACTTGTCGGATGCATTTGCAGTTTGTTTTGGTTTTGTTTCTGATTATTTTGTGCCCAATAGAAATGAATGGTAAATAATGTACGGTGTAATTTTGTAGTCACTTTTATTGTAAATAGTAATAGGATAGCCTATAATGTATCCTATTATTATTTACAATAAAAGTGACTACAAAATTAGTCAAAAGTTTGGACACACCGAGTCATTCCAGGATTTCTTCATTTTTGTTCTATTTTCTACATTGTAAAATAATAGTGAAGACATCAAAACTATGAAATAAAACATATGGAATCATGTAGTAACTAAAAAAAAGTGTTCAACAAATCAAAATATATTTTATTATTTGAGATTCTTTAAGGTAGCCCCCCTGCCTTGATGACAGCTTTGTACACTCTTGGCATTCTCTCAACCAGCTTCATGGGGTAGTCACCTGGAATGCATTTCAATTAACGGGTGTGCCTTGTTAAAAGTGATTTTGTGGAATTTCTATCCTTCTTAATGCGTTTGAGCCAATCAGTTGTGTTGTGACAAGGTAGGGGTGGCATACAGAAGATAGCCCTATATAGATAGATAGACCAAGTCCATATTATGGCAAGAGAAACGACAGTCCATCAATACTTTAAGACATGAAGTTTGACACTAACTTTCTCATTCATCATTATTCGCAATTCATTCAGCATTCTCCTTAATCATTTACAATAATCGTGACTCCAAAATAACATAATACATTATTCACCATTAATTTCAATTGGGCACAAAATAATCAGAAACACAACCAAAACATAATCTCTTTCTCTGAGCAATTGTATTAGGATAAAATAATATATTTTCAAATTTTTTTGGAGCATAGAATATAGCTTAGTATTTGAATGATTTATTTTATCTTTATCAAGGGTGTAATAATTTTGGATGCTGCCATTTTTAGAAATAATCATTCATTAATCATGAATAATGATTACCTTGGTTCCTAATGATGACCTTAGTTCCTTTTTTTATGTCTCTATTTTTAGGTTGGTCAGGGCGTGAGTTGGGGTGAGCATTCTGTTTTGTTCTATGTTTGTATTTCTATGTGTTTGGCCTGGTATGGTTCCCAATCAGAGGCAGCTACCCACAACAGAGACAGAAAACAACTACCCACAACTCAAGGGCAAAAACAGGCTGCCTAAGTATGGTCAATCGTTGTCTCTGATTGAGAACCATACTTAGGCAGCCTGTTTTTGCCCTTGAGTTGTGGGTAGTTGTTTTCTGTCTCTGTACCAGACAGGACGGTTTCGTTTGTGCTGTGTTGCTATTTTTGTTCTAGTGTTCAGTGTAATTAAAAGATCATGAACATGTACCACGCTGCACCTTGGTCCTCTCCTTCTTCCACCTACGACGATCGTTACAGGTGTGAAAGTTACAGTCACAAAGACCATGCCTCTGGCAAAATTCTAACCTCTCCTGTTTTTGGTAATGGGACAAGGTTCACAGTGGAAAGGAAGCTAGGAAAGAAGCAAAGGGAGCTAGGAAAGGAGGACAGGAAAGGAGTTTGGAAAGGAGGGGGAACAGGATTTAGGATTATGCAAAGGCAGTTGACATTGGCCAGTAGACGGTGATAGTATTGGTTTCAGTGAGGGTCTGCAGATAACCAAGAACCCAATGGTTACCTCCCTGACCAAGGCCCTTCTCCCCCGATTGCTTAGTTTGGCCGGGTGACCAGCTCAAGGAAGAGTCTTGGTGGTTCCAAACTTCTTTCATTTAAGAGTGATGGAGGCCACTGTGTTCTTGGGGACCTTCAATGCTGCAGACATTTTTTGTACCCTTCCCCAGGTCCGTACCTCGACTCAACCTTGTTTCAGAGCTCTATGAACAATTCCTTCGACCTCATTGCTTGGTATTTGCTCTGACATGCACTGTCAACTGTTGGACCTTATATAGACAGGTGTGTTTCTTTCCAAATCGTGTCCAATCAATTGAATTTAACACAGGTGGACTCCAATCAAGCTATAGAAACAGCTCAAGGATGATCAATGGAAACAGGATGCATCTGAGCTCAATTTTGAGTCTCATAGCAAAGGGTCTGAATACTTATGTAAATAAGCTATTTCTATTTTTTTTGCTTTGTCATTATGGGGTATTGTGTGTAGATTGCTGAGGATTGTTATTTATTTAATCAATTTTATAATAAGCCGGTAACGTAACAAATGTGAAAAAAAAGTCAAGGGATCTGAATACTTTCTGAAGGCACTGCGGCATTGTGTTGTGTGACAAAACTGCACATTTTAGAGTGGCCTTTTATTGTCCTCAGCACAGCTTCTTGATACTGTATGCCACACCTTTCATGTGGATTGATGATCTTGGCAAAAGAGAAATGCTCACTAAGAGGGATGTAAACAAATTTGTGCAAAACAATTTGAGAAATAACTTTCCATACACACAAAACTCTTTCTGGGGTCTGTTATTCCAGCTCATGAAACATGGAACAAACACTTTACATGTTGTGTTTATATTTTTTCTTCAGTGTAAACATGTTCAGTGTAAACACCAAGTTACACTGAATTTAGACATCAAATTATTAACGGAATCCTCAAATGTATGACATACTGAAAGGGTGTCCATTTCCCACCCATAGTTGCACCCCTGCCCAGTCATGTGAAATCCATAGATTAGGGCCTAATTAATTAATTTATATTGACTGATTTCGGTAACTGTAACACAGTAAACAATTTTGCATGTTGCGTTTATATTTTTGTTCAGTGTAAATGAAGGGAAAGTATATTGTGAGCAAAATGATTCATCATATCACTTTAGTTAATGATCTGAGAATCTGTGGCCTCCATAAAAAAAATAATCTTAATTGACCTAAAATTCAGTGGTTATCGTCATTGGCGTTACTACTCCTACTGGTGGCACAATGTTATCATAATGCCGGCCCGGGTGGGCTATCTGGCCTTACTAGACTGGCATTGGTGGGCTATCTGGCCTTACTAGACTGGCATTGGTGGGCTAGCTTGAATTGCATTTCCACTGCCTCCAGAATTTAGAAATTATGCTAGTCGTGTTGCTAGCTAGCCAATGTGACTGTGCAGCTAGCTTCACTAATGTAGGCTGGCTAGCTATCTAGAATTTGTAGAAAGTCATGTCTACAACTAGCTAGATACCTAGCTAGCACCCTTATCACACTAACTAACATTACCTCATACTGCTGCCAGTGCCAGCTAGACACATTTTTGGCTTGCTAGCTAGTTAAATGGTTAGCGTTGTTCCTACCATGTTTGCCAGGGCATTGGCTACTAGCTAGCTTGCAAATAGAACCAGACGAAAGGTTTGATAGATGTATCTAGCTAGCTTTCAAGAAAATCTAGCTAGCTAAAATCCCTGCTAGCTCACATGTGCTAGCTAGCTCATTTCAACTCTGATTTGAAAGCTAATGTTAGCTGGCTAGCATCCGAGGGCTGACTGTTCTCAAAAATGTATCCAGCTATGGTGGTAATTCGTGTCATGTCTGACTACTGCTTGTCCATGTGCTAGCTAACAGCAATAACACCCAGACTAACTAAACATGTCAGCATCCAGCAGTGATCAGCTGGTGGTTGCATAGTAACGGCATCACCTGCATGGATTCTAATCGGGCTAGCACCAGATCTCCCCCGAACTAGCTTGAATTTCAGAATTCCATTCGAACCAGCTCGAGTTTGGCCCTAATTCAACGGAAACAGGGTTTAAAATGGCATATTAGTTGATTTGGAATGGGAAGATGTACCCAAATATATTTTTAAAGAAATCTAGAAAAATGTAATATTTATTTTCCTCAAAATGCCATACCCAAATGGCAAAGATGCATAAAGATGCCGGAATCCACATATGACGTCATTGTTTTTACCATTATCCACTTAAATGTTTAAATACAGTACATACACGACATGGTTCAATGTGCCAAACGAATCAGCACAACCTTTTTCAGATGGCTGGTGTCTTGGAGCTAGAATTGGGATCATGTATACAGTGCTAATGATGATCCAAAATTGAGTAATGGAGAGCCATATTTAATACTTCAAGCAAGGCATTTGTGATAAGTATATTGGGGGCTCCATCTTTATGCACAAACACTATTCAATAATTGTATTTATTTATATTTAACTAGGCAATTCAGTTAAGAACAAATTCTTATTTACAATGACAGCCTACCAGTGAACTGAACTGCCTTGCTCATGGGAAGAATGACAGATTTTTACCTTGTCAGCTCAGGATTCGATCCAGCAACCTTTCGGCCTTATTTAGATATTTGTCTGCTTGTAATTCAGGATACTTGTCTGGCTATTTGTCAATCACAATTAGAAGACTATAAAGCACTACTCACAAGAATACATGGTATTAATCGATAGAATGAAGGCATAAATAATGTAGTTGGCATCTGTTGTGATTTTACTGTCAATTCTGCTCTTCTCGTGGAGCGAGGTTTATAGCCTTCCAGGGATTTTTCTAATGACATCAGTTTAACTGTTTCTAAGGAAATTAAAGGCAAATGGGTCAATTGCAAAAATAAATATTGGAAGATAGCCCGCGGTCAGTACCCGCCCGTTCGTAAATGCGCTAGAGAGATGAGGAAAAATTATATTTTTCCACTCCTATTTCTTTGGCAAAATGTACATTTGGTGTTTAATTTTATGCAATAAATACTTAATCATTCACAAATGAATGTTATATCAGGCTACATGTTATAGTCCGACCATCAGTGTGAAGACTTCAATAAGCTAATAATACTATTCCATATCTAAAGGTCAAAGGTGAGGTAGACCAGGGGGTTGCTGCCGTAGCTGGTGACATCAGGAAATTACCGGCAGATAGAGATCAATTTTCCCTTCGAATTTGACAGCAAATATTTTGAAGATCTGTTTAACTCTCATACATTTTGTGTACATCTGAATAATACATTTGGATCCAACCCTAAAACACCTTACTACATACCTTAAACACGGTCTCTTCTGTGTATAAATGATCTGGTAAGTCCCAGTCGGCTTTGTCAGTGAAAGCCACTTCTAGATTGCCCCAGGTTCTCAGATGCTGAACTCTTTAGCTGGTAGGTCTGTATAATGTGATGAAATACATGATACATGATTTATGGCATTCACACACCGGTAAACTCTGCAGTAGATATTACAGACATTACATAACTTAACACTGGAGTCAACAGTGCCTTTTGGTAGTGAAGCAGCTAACCCACGAACAGATCTCTTACAAGTATTTCAATGATTATCAATGCAAACAATGTTACAAAAAGCTCTTGAAACAAACAGAACATAAAAGTAAAAATGCACTTACAGAGGGATTTACACACACATGAAGGGAGAGGAGAGGCATAAGCAGCTTCACTGAAGATAGTCTGCTGAAAAAGTTAGGCAATCTTATATATGTGACAAAGGAAATGGATAGTCCAATCACAGGCTTACACGATAGTATGGTGTAGACATGCTTAGCCTGTGCAAAATACCGTGGGTGTGACACATCTATTAGAAAGCACTGTCTCCTAGTTACAGTATGTAGCAATCTCTCTCTCTCTCTCTCTCTCTCTCTCTCTCTCTCTCTCTCTCTCTCTCTCTCTCTCTCTCTCACATACATAGATAATAAACAAAAGTTAAATTAACAATTAAAAAGTTGCAAAAGTATAAAGACATTTCAAATGTCATGTTATGTATATATACACAGTGTTGTAATGATGTGCAAATAGTTAAAGTGGGAGGCAGTTAGCCTAGTAGTTAGAGTGTTAGCCTAGTGGTTAGAGTGGTAGCCTAGTGGTTAGAGTGGTAGCCTAGTGGTTAGAGTGTTGGACTAAAAATCAAAAGGTTGCAAGATTGAATCACAGAGCTGACAAGGTAAAAATCTGTTGTTCTGCCCCTGAACAAGGCAGTTAACCCACTCTTCCTAGGCTGTCATTGAAAATAAGAATTTGTTCTCAGTAGT
The DNA here is from genome assembly GCF_057628025.1 of Oncorhynchus mykiss. NCBI lineage: Eukaryota > Metazoa > Chordata > Actinopteri > Salmoniformes > Salmonidae > Oncorhynchus > Oncorhynchus mykiss. Next base: position 11,775,857 of record NC_143050.1, read on the forward strand.
GAAGCAGCTATCCCACAAACGGATAGAGATCAATTTTCCCTTCGAATTTGACAGCAAATATTTTGAAGATCTGTTTAACTCTCATAACATTTCTGTACATCTGAGTAATATATTTGGATCCAACCCTAAACCTTACTACATACCTTAAACACGGTCTCTTCTGTGTATAAATGATCTGGTAAGTCCCAGTCGGCTTTGTCAGTGAAAGCCACTTCTAGATTGCTCCAGGTTCTCAGTTGCTGAACTCTTTAGCTGGTAGGTCTGTATAATGTGATGAAAATAAGAAACATTATATGATTTATGGCATTCACACACCGGTAAACTCTGCAGTAGATATTACAGACATTACATAACTTAACACTGGAGTCAACAGTGCCTTTTGGTAGTGAAGCAGCTAACCCACAAACAGATCTCTTACAAGTATTTCAATGATTATCAATGCAAACAATGTTACAAAAAGCTCTTGAAACAAACAGAACATAAAAGTAAAAATGCACTTACAGAGGGATTTACACACACATGAAGGGAGAGGAGAGGCATAAGCAGCTTCACTGAAGATAGTCTGCTGAAAAAGTTAGGCAATCTTATATATGTGACAAAGGAAATGGATAGTCCAATCACAGGCTTACACGATAGTATGGTGTAGACATGCTTAGCCTGTGCAAAATACCGTGGGTGTGACACATCTATTAGAAAGCACTGTCTCCTAGTTACAGTATGTAGCAATCTCTCTCTCTCTCTCTCTCTCTCTCTGGAAACATTGCCAAAGCAAGAAAAATAGATAATATACAAAAGTTTTCATTTTATTAGCTAAACAAAACTTGTTTAAACAGTGAACAGTGAAATTTAGATCCTCGGTTAGGTGGTTAACAGATTTTTGTACTCCAACGTCCCTGGGTAGGTGGAGGGAGTCTAGAGGAGTATCTCAGTTTCAAGATCTCAGCTTTGAGAGAAGCCTTGTCAGTAACAGGCAGGAACCAACATTAATAAGTATATAAGGACTGAGAGGGAAAGCCCTTTACAGAGTTTTATTCAAGTTTGAATTGATTTTGTGAACATCTCCGGCCGTGATAATAAAGATTGATTAATTTACATTGAGTTTGAGTCCTTAGAGGTGAATTTACACGGCAACTTCATGTTACTTTGATAAGTTTCAGCCACATGTTCTACTGAATGACTGTTAGTATTCTTTAATAAATCCTCTTAAGGATCTTTACATATCGGTGTCCCACCCATGGGACGGTTGAGCTATTGTGTGCTAATGCGATTAGCATGAGATTTTAAGTAACAAGAACATTTCCCAGAACATAGACATATCTGATATGGACAGAAAGCTTAAATTCTTGTTAATCAAACTGCACTGTCCAATTTACAGTAGCTATTACAGTGAAATAATACCATGCTATTGTTTGAGGAGAGTGCACAATTATGAACTTGAAAAGTTATTAATAAACCAAATAGGCACATTTGGGCAGTCTTGATACAACATTTTGAACAGAAATGCAATGGTTATTTGGATCAGTCTAAAACTTTACACATACACTGCTGCCATCTAGCGGCCAAAATCTAAATTGCGCCCGGGCTGGAATAATACATTATGGCATAATACATTTGACGGTACGATAATAATAATACATTTGATGGTACGATGGACGGGGCCATGTACCGTCAAATCTTGGGTGAGAACCTCCTTCCCTCAGCCAGGGCATTGAAAATGGGTCGTGGATGGGTATTCCAGCATGACAATGACCCAAAACACATGGCCAAGGCAACAAAGGAGTGGCTCAAGATGAAGCACATTAAGTTCCTGGAGGGGCCTACCCAGTCTCCAGAGCTTAATCCCATAGAACATCTGTAGAGTGAGCTGAAGGTTCGAGTTGCCAAACGTCAGCCTCGAAACCTTAATGACTTGGAGTAGATCTGCAAAGAGGAGTGGGACAAAATCCCTCCTGAGATGTGTGCGAACCTGGTGGCCAACTACAAGAAACGTCTAACCTCTGTGATTACCAACAAGGGTTTTGCCAGGGCTCAAATACTAATTTCCCTCATTAAAATGCAAATCAATTTATAACATTTTTGACATGCGTTTTTCTGGATTGTTGTTGTTATTCTGTTCAAATAAACCTACCATTCAAATTATAGACGGATCATTTCTTTGTCAGTGGGCAAACGTACAAAATCAGCAGGGGACCAAATACTATTTTCCCTCACTATAGCGATCTACATTGAACAAAAATATAAACGCAACATGCAAACAATTTCAGCGATTTTACTGAGTTACAGTTTATATAAGGAAATCAGTCAATTAAAATAAATGCTTTAGGCCCTAATCTATGGCTTTCGTATGACTGTGAGTACAGATATGCATTTGTTGGTCACAGATACCTTTAAAGGAAATGTAGGGTCGTGGATCAGAAAACCAGTCAGTATCTGGTGTGACCACTATTTCCCTGGTGCAGCGAGACACATCTCTTTCACATCACTCTGTTGATTGTGGAATGTTGTCCCACTTTTTAATGGCTGTGCAAAGTTGGTGGATATTGCCGGGAACTGGAGCACGCTGTCGTACATCTCGATCCAGAGCATCTCAAACAGGCTCGATAGGTGACATGTCTCGTGAGTACGGATTCTGACAGCTGGTGCAGAGATACACTGCACAGAAATATAAACGCAACATGTAAAGTGTTGATCCCATGTTTTGTTACACAACACAATGCCACCGATGTCTCAAGTTTTGAGGGAGTTTGCAATTGGCATGCAGACTGCGGGAATGCCCCCAGCGCTGTTGCCAGAGAATTGAAAGTTAATTTCTCTATCATAAGCCACCTTCAATGTTGTTTTAGAGAACTTGACAGTACCTCCAACCGGCCTCACAACCGCACAACACGCTGTATGGCGTTGTGTGGGCGAGCTGTTTGGTGATGTCAATGTTGTGAACAGAGTGCCCCATGGTGACGGTGGGGTTATGTTATAGGCAGGCATAAGCTACGGACAATGAACACAATCGATGCCAATTTGAATGCACAAAAATACAGTGACGGTGCAGCGGTCTGAGGCACTGCATCTCCAGGGTTCATTCCCAGGCTTTGTTGCAGCCGGCGGCGCACAATTTGCCCAGCGTTGTCCAGGTTAGGAGAGAGTTATATCCTTCCTGTTTGGCCCTGTCCGGGGGTATCATCGGATGGGGCCACAGTGTCTCCTGACCCCTCCTGTCTCAGCCTCCAGTATTTATGCTGCAGTAGTTAATGTGTTGGGGGGCTAGGGTCAGTTTGTTATATCTGGTGTACTTCTCCTGTCTTATCCGGTGTCCTGTGTGAATTTAAGTATGCTCTCTCTAATTCTCTCTTTCTCTCTTTCTTTCTCTCTCTCGGAGGACCTGAGCCCTAGGACCATGCCTCAGGACTAACTGGCATGATGACTCCTTGCTGTCCCCAGTCCACCTGGCCGTGCTGCTGCTCCAGTTTCAACTGTTCTGCCTGTGATTATTATTATTTGACCATGCTAGTCATTTATGAACATTTGAACATCTTGGCCATGTTCTGTTATAATCTCCACCCGGCACAGCCAGAAGAGGACTGGCCACCCCTAATAGCCTGGTTCCTCTCTAGGTTTCTTCCTAGGTTTTGGCCTTTGTAGGGAGTTTTTCCTAGCCATCGTGCTTCTACACCTGCATTACTTGCTGTTTGGGGTTTTAGGCTGGGTTTCTGTATAGCACTTTGAGATATCAGCTGATGTACGAAGGGCTATATAAATAAATTTGATTTGGCCGGCCGGGATGTCCTTGTCCCATCTCTCTCTAGTGACTCCATGTGACAGGCCCGGCACATGCACGCTGACTTCGGTCGCCAACTGTACGGTGTTTCCACACAGTAATGTATTTATTTAAATTGACTGATTTCCTCATATGAACTGTAACTCAGTAAAATCTGTGAAATTGCTGCATGTTGGGTTTATATTTTTGTTCAGTATATGGACATTGGACATGGACATTACATGTCCTGCTTCAAAGTGCAGGACAGAAATAGGCTCTCAGGCTAGATTAATTTGTTCATACCTACCTCGTACCCCTGCACATTGGCTCTGTACCGGGACTCCTTGTATGTTGTCTGGCTATTGTTATTATTATTATTTTTTACTCATTGTAGGGAAAGTGCTCTTGAGTAAGCATTTTACGGTAAAGTCATAAAATGACATAAAATCGGATTTGATCCTGACCTGAACCAAAGTCACAACAGATCTAATTTGATAGACCTAAGCCTGTGTGTTTGTGGGTTTGAAGTTTTTCCTAATTGTAGGCTGCCACCTTTAGTGGTCTTTTACTCTTGGAATATTTGATGTTTTTTTTAAGCACTACCCCACTGCTTTAGCGCATGGCCAGAGTCACGTGTTCTCATGGGAATTATTTAAGAGATCCGTTGCTTAAGAGCGTGTGAACGAGGCTAAATGGGCATAAAACGCCTAGCTGGTCAATGTGAAAGGTTATCTTTATTACACAACAATAGGCAATTTAATACTGTTAATGGTTTGCCAAATGGGGGAACTTGGTGAGATAACGTTCAGAGAATCCATTTAGGCAGTTTGGTAAAAATATTACTTTTCTAAATATGTTTCCCAATGATTAATGTAGAGCAAGTGTGAAAATCGCAGCAAAATGTTTAAATGCCCGTTTCTCCTAAATGGCATTATACTTGTATCAATTTTAAAAGCAGCATTACCTTCCCATGTTTCTCCAATTACAAGGTATGATAAACCATTTAGAAGTCTGTACTTTTATCCATAAAATAAATAAATAAAAATCTAATTTTGGGATATAAACCCGAAAAGAGATGGTGGGTCACATGTAAGACAGGTAAATTACCAATCATGGCGCTAAAATAGAGAACTTGCTTTAACAGATTGAATAAGCAAACGAGCGTGCGATTGACAATTGCACTGGTTTAACGCCAGCCAAAAATAGAGGCCAGTGGGTAAAAGCAGGTGAGCTGGTTCTACTCTTTTTGGCAATATTCTGGTGTTTTGTGGTAAACTTAGAGGGTCAAGCATAACACGCCAACCTGTTACCTATTTATAGATAGACAGGCTAGAAATGCTTTTTGTGAATGTGGTTTATTTTAAGATTAAATCGTTACTTTCTTTGGCACTTAATAAGTGACTGTTGTGGGGGTTGTAGAGCAAAATCACCGACATGTACATGAGTCATCTTTTAATATGTTCTATGTCAAACTGTTCGGACATTAGACATTTTCGTGGGAAGACACATTTTCTGGATGTATCATGTTCTGACAATCACCACTTTAGCTCCGCCACCATTGCGTTGAATTTAGACTCCGCCAATGCAAGAAAACATATACCTTTAGCTTTATACGGGGAATTTTAATTATGTTAATTTGATTTCCGTAGGGCCGCGAAAACTGACTCGAGGGTTAAGGGGGCTGATTTGAATTTCCTGATTTGGCCTAGCTTTTAGTCTTGGTCATTAAACCTCTAGTGACTCCCCATCCCGCATGAGGGAGCGTAATCACCGACTGACACTAATTAGCATAACGCAACGGACATAAATATTCCTAGAAAATATTCCTATTCATGAAAATCACAAGTGAAATATATTGAGACACAGCTTAGCCTTTTGTTAATCACCCAGATTTTCAAAATATGCTTTACAGCCAAAGCTAGACAAGCATTTGTGTAAGTTTATCGATAGCCTAGCATAGCATTTTGTCCAGCTAGCAGCAGGTAACTTGGTCACGGAAACAAGAAAAGCAATCAAATTAAATTGTTTACCTTTGATGAGCTTCGGATGTTTTCACTCACGCGACTCCCAGTTAGATAGCCAATGTTCCTTTTTTCAAACCAAATTGACCATTACTTGAGCGCTGTGTGCCTGTGGGCAGGATTGAAATAAACCCAAACAGAGGAACACTGTTAAAGGTACCCTAAATTCCGTGACGTACATTTTTTTTTCTTATCTCACAAATCTTCATTTTGGACGAGACTTTATGACCCAAATTATCCTATTTACACTTTGTAGTAAATTTGAACACTATAATAAATGTTTCTGACTCATATGTCACAGGCTGTTTTCAAAACGAGAAGTTGTTTTTTAGGGGCAGTCGCTCTTTAACCTCATGAGATGGGAAAACATGTTTTTTTATGAAGCTGAACAAGTGCTCTTTATGACAAATGTTAAAATTAAAATGATGTGAAATCAAGTTATATATCCAGTACATACAATAGTTTGGACAAAATTTAATTCAAGGTTTTTTTTATTTTTTCTACAATGTTCTACATTGTATAATCGTGAAGACATCAAAACTATGAAATAACACATATGGAATCATGTAGTAACCAAAAAAGTGTTAAAACAAATCAAAATATTTTAGATTTGAGATTCTTCAAATAGCCACCATTTGCCTTGACAGCTTTGCACATGCTTGGCATTCTCTAAACCAGCTTCATGAGGTAGTCAGCTGGAATGCATTTCAATTAACAGGTGTGCCTTGTTAAGTTCATTTCTGGAATTTCTTTCCTTCTTAATGCGTTTTAGCCAATCAGTTGTGTTGTGACAAGGTATGGGTTGGGGGTATACAGAAGATAGCCCTATTTGGTAAAAGTCCATATTATGGCAAGAACAGCTCAAATAAGCAAAGGGAAATGACAGTCCATTATTTTAAGACACAAAGGTCAGTCAATCTGCAAAATTTCAAGAACTTTGACAGTTTCTTCAAGTGCAGTCGGAAAAACCATAGAGCGCTATGATGAAACTGGCTCTCATGAGGACCGCCACAGGAAAGGAAGCCCCAGATTTACCTCTCCTGCACAGGATAAGTTCATTATAGTTACCAGCCTCAGAAATTGCAGCTCAAATAAATTCTGACATCTCAGCATCAATTGTTCAAGAGGAGACTGTGGGAATCAGGCCTTCATGGTAAGATTGCTACAAAGAAACCATTACTAAGGGACACCAATAAGAAGACTTGCTTGGGTCAAGAAACACAAGCAATTGGACATAAGAATGGTGGAAATCTGTCCTTTGGTCTGATAAGTCAACATTTTAGATTTTTAGTTCCAACCTCTGTGTCTTTGTGAGATGCAGAGTAGGTGAACGGATGATCTCTGCATGTGTGGTCCCCACTGTGAATCATGGAGGAGGAGGTGTGGGGGTGCTTTGCTGGTGACACTGTCAGGGATTTATTTAGAATTCAAGGCATGCTTAACCAGCATGGCTCCCACATCATTCTGCAGCGCTACGCCGTCCCATCTGGTTTGATCTTAGTCCCACTATCATTTGTTTTTCAACAGGAAAATGACCCAACACACATCCAGGCTGTGTAAGGGCTATTTGACCAAGAAGAAGAGTGACCGAGTGCTGCATCAGAGGACCTGGCCTGTACAATCACCCGACCTCAACCCAATTGAGGTGGTTTGGGATGAGTTGGACCGCAGGGTGATGTAAAAGCAGCCAAGTGCTCAGCATATGTGGGAACTCCTTCAAGACTGTTGGAAAAGCATTCCAGGTGAAGCTGGTTGAGAGAATGCCAAGAGAGTGAAAAGCTGTCATTAAGGCAAAGGGTGGCTACTTTGAAGAATCTAAAATATTTTGATTTGATTTGTTTAACACTTTTTTTGTAGTTACTACATGACTCCTTGAGTTCATTATTCTACAATGTAGAAAATAGTAAAAATAAAGAAAAACCCTTGAATGAGTAGGTTTGTCCAAACATTTTACTGGTACTGTATATATATTTTTTTACCAAGTAACACTTCTCAAAAGGCACCGAATTGGTGGAACGACCTCTCTCTTTTGTACTTTCCCTTCCATGTCTTGCCTCTTATCTCTCTTACACACTTGCTCCTCATCCCTTCTGAAAAGGTGCCTGTGTAGCTTGGCGTTGTTATATGATGACAGGGCAGTATAAACAGATAGGTATCGTACGTCATGTCTGTAATCTGTCTCTGATTGTGTAAGGACATCAAAGGTCCATTTCTCTGAATCCCTGACATGTTGACGTGTCCGTATCCAGGCTACCATCACCGTAGCAATAGAAGTTCAAGGGAAAAAAAGGTGAGGGTGCAGCCTCCTCTGACATCACTCAATGACATCACACAAGTTATGTTGGTCCTATTCTGGTTACTCAAAGTTCAGGAAAAACGAGTTGGTAGACATTCTCTGTGTTTTGTTCCCTCCCCTTCTCGCTCTCTCTTTTTCTCTCACTGTCATAGACTCTTCTCACTGCCAGTCATTGTTTTTGTCCCAGTGAGATTGTGAGCTCCTCTCTTCAATTCTTTCTCTCGAACTCTCCTGTTGTCGGTTTGGTGTTTGTGACCCCTCTATTATGCCATGGGAGACCCTGTGCCTTTCTCCATCCTGAACGAGAGACTGAGACCACAGTTGACTGCCATGGAACAACTCTGCTACTCCCTGCACACCCTGGAAGATGGACACCAGCTGGCTGGCATTGTCAGTGGCAGTTCAACCACAAGGTCTACAATACTGAGAGATGAAATACAAACACAGGATGATTCAAGCTCGACCACGACCGAACCAGAGGATGACCCAGAGAAGGAGGATGTGGTCACAGAAAGGTTGACTTCGCTGACCGAAGAGGGGGACAACTGTCATGATCTGTTGACCATGACCAATACCTGCTTGATGCAATCTTTGACCGCAGAAGATGCTGGTCCTGATGGTTCTGGTGAGCTGACCGTGGTCAAGGAGAGTTTGGCCATAGAGAGTGGCGATCCAGGTGTTTTGACCATGGTCAGTGAGGGAGATGGTTCTGATGAGGTCATTGAGGATAAAAGCCCTTTCAGACGGAGCTACGTAGACCGAACCTTACCGGACCTCATCAGGAGTGGACAACAGCTCGGCAGACGCAGAACATTAGGACCAGTGTCCGACACGGTGAGAGAGTGAGGACGGACAAAAATAAAATGTGTGTGCTGTGCGGCCAAGAAAGTATATTGAATATAATTTGACGCAGTACTTGTTATGGTTTTCAAAGATCTTGGACCAGAACAGATCTTTCACCTCGTTCAGTACAAGTGTGTCATACTCTGCTATAGAATGTTATCAGCTCATAGAGACAGGTTTGATTTGTGGCTGAAGGGAGCATTGTTGTCGCTCGTTGGGCTCTTATCAGTTAGGGGCCTGGTGTATCTGTGTGCGTGTGTAATATGAGCTTTCGCATGCCTATCCAGTACAACAGGATTTGTCTCTGCTGTGTCTCGTCTTCCAGGAATCTGGATTAGCACCGTTTACCACTGTGCCTGAGTTTTTCATGACACCATTTATTCTTAGCTGAAGGTTGTGTGTGTGTGCGCATGGTTAAAGGTAGTGCCTCAGGTGGTGTGTGTGTGTGTGTGTTATGCATGTAACACTGGTGGTGTGTGTGTGTTATGCATGTAACACTGGTGGTGTGTGTGTGTGTGTGTGTGTGTTTTGCATGTAACACTGGTGGTGTGTGTCTAGTTGAAAGGAAGAGGAAATTCAGCAACACCTGTAGGAATTTGTTATACGTGCTTCTTTACAAATGTGCTTGTGTGTAGTTGAAGGAAGTGCGTCGGGAGGTGGCGCTGTCAGTGAGACGCAGTCTGAGGCTGAAGGCTCAGGTGGACAAACTACAGGAGGACAGAGACGAACCGGGATGGATCCAACACAGGGAGAAGGTAACACACACACACTTCAAATACAGTCAAGCATAACCATAAATTTGACAGGTAATTTCAAAGGTCATGCAATTGTTGAAACATACAGAAACAAGATCAGTGTTGATGTATAAAGGCTGAATAACAAGAATCACATGACCACAGGGCTTGAACGGAGGCTCTGGAAGTAGACTAACAGGAGTGAATCGTTTCTGTTTCTGTGAAGCACGTCACCTTTAGAAGTCTGTGTTTATGTTGAACTCTTTCCCCTCCCTCCCTCCATCCATCCTTCTCTCACCCCCTCCCTCAGGAAATAAAGCTCTGCCTCGGGTTCTGCTGTGGTACAAGTGGTTGCACAGCCTTTCCTCTATAGGGAGGCTGTGCTCACTGATCCTGTACTTTTTCAAAGTTTTTCTAAGGTTTTAATCAGTAACCGTGGTCAAATAGTTTTCAATGGTGTACTGTCAATTTAGAGCCAGATAGCACAGGATTTTGCTTTGTGCTTGTTTTTCCCAATAGGTAATGTAGTTTTTGTTTTGACTGTGTCATTTGGTTTATTCTGATTGATTGGATGTTCTGGTCCTGAGGCTTCAGTGTATTAGTAGAACCGATTTGTGAACTCAGCCCCAGGACCAGCTGGATGAGGGAAATATTTTCTGGCAATTGCAGGGCTTGGTAAATTATTTGAAGGGGTCACTATATTTTAGATGTTTTCAAAACTTCATTGCTCTTTTTTGAGTTATTATTAGTGGATATTGGCCTAATTCTGCCCTGCATGCATTGTTGTAGTTTTCCTCTGGACATGTACTGTAGGTGTTTGCCCCATTGAGTGAAATCTTGTTTTGCAAGTGGACTCCACATCTCGCTGCCATAAAGTAAAATTGATTCAATGATACTTTCAATTAGTTTTAGCCAAACTAGACGAGGTATTTCTATTTGGATTCGTTTTTTAGTGCTTTCTCTCTCAATTCATTCACTGACTCATTTAGGTGTCCAGTTGAGCTTATTTTGAAACCTAAGTAATTGTTGTGTGTGCAGTACTCTGTATATTTTGTACCAATCGAGATCTTCTCTGGAAAATCATTGTTTTAGTGTTTTGGGGATTTACTGCCACGGCCCAGGTCTGGCAGTACTGCTCTATGTGATGTGCTGTGGGTTTCAGCAGGCACAGGTCATCTGCGAAGAGCAGGCATTTAACCTCTGTATTGTGGAGACCAACAACGGGGCTGAGGATTTTTCTAGAATAGTGGCCAAGCGCGCAGGGCTGAGATTGCAACCCTGGCAAAGGCCAGGCCCCTGGTTAAATAATGTCTTGCCAATTCTGATGCTCCATTTATTGTCAAGGATAAGTGAATTTAAGAAAAATTCCCCAAATTCCAGGGATTAACTTCCAAGTAAACTAACTGACACATTTGGATTTAGCTAGCTAGCACGATTAAGATTTAAAAAAAAATCTGACTCACTCTGTCAATCTTGTCCTCGATCTTCAGTTGTACAATTTGATTACTTATATTTTGTAGCACATTTTCATTGTGATCTTAACAAACAAGAAGTTATAAAAGTCAGGAGCTGTTCTTCTGCATGAATGCCTTGACTGTTTCTCTCTCTAGGTTACAGAGGAGGTTCAGTCCGTTCTGAGGTTGTTGCTTCCTCTGACAGAAGCAGAGTCCAGCACAGTAGAACCATCTGTTCAGGAGAACAGTCTGGATACAGCGCTGGTCCTGCTGCAGAACGTCGCACGCAAACTAGCTCTCAGCCACACAGCACAGGTGAACCTAAACTAGCTCTCAGCCACACAGCACAAGTTAGGCCAGGGTCCTCAAGGATGCATTTAGTACCTCAGTTTTAAGTGAATGTGACCCAGGCTTGCACTCACACCTCTTAGGTGAGCTTAGATCCCACCCCCACAGGCAAACCCATAGAATACAAAGATGAGTAAATCTGTGCCTATCCAACAGTAGCTCAGAGGCTAACAGTTCATGTCAGGTGAGTTTAGACACCGCCCCTTAGGTGAGCCCCGACTAGTTCAGTTCAGGTATGTGACCTGATGGGTTCAGTTAGCTCAACCTTGTTTCAATGGAATTTTAATTACTCTTTGGCATTTAAATAACTCCCTGGCATAATGCATCACCACATGACTCACATTATTATTATTGGACCATGCTGGTCATTTATGAACATTTGAACATCTTGGCCATGTTCTGTTATAATCTCCACCCGGCACAGCCAGAAGAGGACTGGCCACCCCACATAGCCTGGTTCCTCTCTACGTTTCTTCCTAGGTTTTGGCCTTTCTAGGGAGTTTTTCCTAGCCACCGTGCTTCTACACCTGCATTGCTTGCTGTTTGGGGTTTTAGGCTGGGTTTCTGTACAGCACTTTGAGATATCAGCTGATGTACGAAGGGCTATATATAAATACATTTGATTTGATTTGACTCCCAGGCGTAATGCATCACCACATGACTCCCAGGCGTATTGCATCACCACATGACTCCCAGGCGTATTGCATCACCACATGACTCTCAGGCGTATTGCATCACCACATGACACCCAGGCGTATTGCATCACCACATGACTCCCAGGCATCACCACATGACTCCCAGGCATCACCACATGACTTCCAGGCATCACCACATGACTCCCAGGCATCACCACATGACTCCCAGGCGTAATGCATCACCACGTGACTCCCAGGCGTAATGCATCACCACATGACTCCCAGGCGTAATGCATCACCACATGACTCCCAGGCGTAATGCATCACCACATGACTCCCAGGCGTAATGCATCACCACATACACGGAAGGTCAGAATACATCAGCAAAGATTTTATTCCAACTAGCAGAAGAACTGATGTCATCAATAGTAAGAAACATGTTTATGTCACTGTATTCCATAACTGTGTGAATATAAATAAAACAAACCTGCCTTTTTTTCTCCTAACCACTCTCTCTTGTTTTGTTTTCCCCAGGATTCCCAGTTCTGGGTTAAAAAAGGGAATGGTATGGATGACAGTGCTGTTCTACAACAGGCACTACGGGACAGAGACGATGCCATGGACAAGTGCGTGTACACACACACACACATACACATTCACAGCAAAGATGTGTCAATGTCTCCTCTAAGAGGGAACTGCATTGTTCCTGTAGAAAAATGACACATTGATGTTTTGTTTAGTTTTTTTTCCGCTTCCTGTTGAACAGGAAGAAGGCCATGGAGGCGGAGCTTCTCCGCAGTAAGACAGAGATGATGTTACTGAACAACCAGCTGTTGGAGGCTGTGCAGAAACGACTGGAGCTCTCACTGGAACTAGAGGCCTGGAAGGTACTAAAAGATGGTGGGAGGAGAGAAAGAGAGAGCGAGTCGGAAAAATGGATATGTCTGAGACATACAGTAGCAACGTATGGGCTCAGCTGGGGTTAGGTTACGGTGGAAAACAAGCTCTCACTAATGAGGGACAATGGCAAATTACCCATGGGTTAACACACACGGTATAATGCATCCAGCCGGTACATGTCACCAGCTGGTATCCTAGCATGATAAGGGAGTAATAGAGCCTGGGGCCATCTGGTGGTGAGGGACCAACTTCCTCTAATGGTGCAATATGACATGACATACACTAAAGTGACCAAAAGCATGTGGACACCTGCTCGTCGAACATCTCATTCCAAAATCATGGGCATTAATATAGAGATGGTCCCCCCTCTACTGGTATGACCGCCTCCAGTCTTCGGATCATTGCAGCGGGGACTTGATTCCATTCAGCCACAAGAGCATTAGTGAGGTCAGGCTTTGATGTTGGGCGATTAGGCCTGGGGGCTTTACTTGACTCGTCGCACTCTAGTGACTCCTTGTGGCGGGCCGGGTGTCTGCAGGCTGACTTCTGTCGTAATTTGAAAGGTGTTTTACACATTGGTGCAGCTGGCTTCCGGGTTAAGTGAGCGTGTGTTAAGAAGCACGTGAGGACAGACAAAACAGTCCCGTTCTGTGAGCTTGGTTGGCCGATCTGTTGTTGCTCCTACAAGTTTCCACTTCACAATAACAGCACTTACAGTTGACCGGGGCAGCTCTAGCAGGGCAGAAATTTGATGAACTGAAAGGTGGCATCCTATGACGGTGCCATGTTGAAAGTCACTGAGCATTAGTGAGTTAACACACATTTCTTTTTTAACCATTACATCACTGGTCAGAATGTGTACCAAGTTTGGTGTCTAAGGCCTCGATCACACCGATAGCCTCATTGTATTTTCGTACACCGGAAGTGCATTCATTTCCAATGGTACGTTGGATTTATCAAATGTATGTATGCGTAGACGGTTTGACAGAACTGGAAGCAAAGTGTGAATGTTGAACCTTCGGTGCACACATATCTTGATGACGTAGGTTTTATCAAAGGTAAAAGATAAACATAAATACAACTGCCATAATGAGAAATAATCCATCAATAGTCTGTTTTTTACCATTAGTCAATAAATATGTCAAATGTATTTCCGTGTCAGGACGACATCCAGAGGATCCTGCAGCAGCAACTCCAGAGCCAGCAGGCAGCAGAACAAGCCCAGAGGAAACCCTCCCGTCTGGGGCTGCTGAGGAGAACTAAAGAACCCCCACACCAGAAGCCAGCCTCCACCCCTACCCCCTCGCCGGCCCTACAACGCACCCCTGTTACCTGGAGGGACAGGCTGAAGAGGGGGAAGACGGGTCGTCATGGTGACCAGGATGCAGCGCAGGCGTCACCGGTGTCGCGGTCGTCGAGTAGCAGCAGCAGACTGGAGGGGTTTCATACCATAGACTTATAATACAACATGAGAGGGACAAATCATTGCTACTTTATACATTTTTCAAACTGTTGGTTCCTACTGGGAGAGATACATGGATTACACACATTCACAATGAGAATAATTCTCTACTTGAGGAAAACATTCATAGTACATTTGGGTTGTAGAGTCTCTCCAACTGTAATCATTAATTTAACTATAACGCGTGTCTTTGATTAAAGTAATTGAAACGTCCTTCCAAATGCTGAGCGTGCTATTTATTCTAGTCGAGGAGACAAGTACACAGCTAAAAATGAGTGATAAAACAGCCACAATGTCCCAAGGATATCACAACTTCCCATTCTCCTTAACCCATAATATTTACCAAGTGCAGACTAACTGGTATGAGACAAGACATTTGTTTTTATTTCCTTCAATTTTAATATACATCAGTAATACATCATTAAATATTTCTCAATTATTCACCCAATGTATCTCACAACTACATAACATTTGACATTGAATGAACATTACTGTGGCAAAGTTAAAATGCATAGGCCTATCGACAACTGAACGAGAGGATGAAAAGGCATGCTCATAGTAAAATAGACTAAATTACGGTTTGTCAATTTCAACATGAACATAAATAAATTAAACATTTCACCTCATACCTGGGTTAAAATTGGTTCAATTAGTATTGGCTTTTATTTCAAATACTTTAGGTGTGCGCTTGATTGAGCTTGTACAGTGTTAATGGAATAGTCCCAAAAGTGCAAACCCCATCAACCCAGGTTCAATATCTGTAAATCTTTCCCCTAGACACATTCTTGACCAACAGAAAGCCAATATGAACCATGGGGTCTGAGTATGATTGGTAGGGGATTGCCTAGCTACTCAATTACAATCTATTTTAGTTAAAACATGGTTAAGCTAGTTCAACACGAACCATTCTGATATCTTTAGTTATTCAAACCTGGCATCCAATGGAGTACACTTTTTGTTTAACTTTCAACTGATCAAAATACTTTCAACTACAAAAATTATAAACACACTAGGACCCTTTTGGGGCTGAGATACTGTGATAAAATATAACTGGCAACACGGAGACCAGTCTCAGAGCTGCTGGATAACTGCGGAAACTTGTTACACATTTTACAGAGATGAAAAAGGAGATGAAAACAAACAAAAAAAAGCCTCAGAGGCACAAACACACAGACGGACTGAGCTGCAGTATCACTGATTGTACTTTTCCCCAGACACACAAGCACCAAAACATTTCACTGAAGAACAAACCCGACCACAGTAGAGGAAATCTGATAAGATTAAGGACAATATGAGTTAGATTTTTGCAGCATATCTGACATACCCATGAACACTAAAACATGGCAGACCAATTCTGATCTTTTGCCCAATTATTTGCGAAACATCTGATTGGTCAAACGACATATCAGAATTGGGCTGCCTGTGTAAATGCAGCCTTTGTCTACAGAGTCAAAGTGATTCATATACTTGAATAAATGACCATTGAAACAGACGCTAGTAGATTATCACAAACAGAGTACACAGTTAATTTTTTACAAAATGGCCACTCACAACACAGAAGAGTAGAGAATATTACCCAGAGTGTAGTGTAGAGCATTGGGTTTTCCAACTCAAGTCCGAGAGAGTGAAGGCTTTTGTTCTAACCCTGCACTAAACACACCAGTTTCAAGTAATCAACTATTCATGGTCTTCTGTCTGGAACTTGATTAGTTGAATAAAGGTGTTAGTGTGGGGAGTCAGGACCCACCGTCCTAGGGATCTCCAGAGTGTGTTAGTGTAGGGCTGGAACAAAACCCTGCAGGTCCAGTAGATTCCCCAGGACCAGAGTAGGACCCCCTCTGCTGTAGAGTCTAACCTGGGAGATACAGGAGATAATACAGTACCTGGAAAGATATAGCTTTATTAGCGCTTAAAATGGCATAGAAAGATAGCTATTTAGCCATCTGAATGACATCACACTATAAAAAAGGTCAAACGTGTTACACTACATGTAATCTAGTAGTACGACAAAAAAAATACTGAAATTAATTCCAAAGACTAAGGGTCAGATTTACTAAAGCGTTTGCATCAATTGAAACACCTTTTTCCCCCAGCTGAGGATAAGATACCAACAAACAAAAAAACACAGCTTTAACACTAGGCTACACTGTGTGCTTTCACTTAATGTTTTATTCCATTCGGTAACAATCATTTTACCACTTTGTTCTCCTTTCTGGCTAATTCCCACAGGCTTAGTAACATACCGCACACAAAACACACCATGTATAAAAGCGATTGCACACAGCAACACAACAGCCCCGATCTCGCTGGGGAGCCGTAGATGTTCCTTCACTGACATCAGGTGCTAAATCCACGTCAGTTCAGACAGAACCAGAGCACTTATTCATGAGTGCTCATCTAGGATCAGGTTCACCCTTTGTTCATACGTTATTCACTATGATCTAAAAAGGAAAAACTGATCCTAGATCAGCACCCTAATCTATGGTTCAGTGCTGCAGTTGTACTTTACATTCCCTCTGCTTGAGAGGTCCTGTCTTTAGTCCAGACTTCTAATATAAAATAATTAGGGCCCGTATTCATAAAGCATTGTAGGATTAGGAGTGCTGATGTAGGATATATATGTATATACACACACATACATACACCCCCCCCCCCAGGGGTTGCCTGGCTACCCAAGCACCTTGCTCCAGCCAAACGTTACACCACACCCACGGGTGTAAATTGCTTCATCGCAATGAGTCTAAATTTAAAATTCTAGAACAGAAAAAACATTCTAACCGTTCTGATTGGTCCCAGAAACAGATGGG
Organism: Oncorhynchus mykiss; assembly: GCF_057628025.1. NCBI lineage: Eukaryota > Metazoa > Chordata > Actinopteri > Salmoniformes > Salmonidae > Oncorhynchus > Oncorhynchus mykiss. The sequence continues at coordinate 11,793,108 of NC_143050.1, forward strand.
TTGGGCCAAAGCCAGAACACACACGGTTAAAGCAGAGGTTTGATTAGTTAGAGATAAGCCAATCGCTGATTACAACACCCGTCTTTGACATCACCGCAAACGACTTCAATAGCTAGGTTTCCATCCAATTGGCGACAGATTTTCACGTGAATATTTAAAAAATCTGCAGAGATGAGTTTCCATCAAATGGACTTGTGGATAAAAGGCTGTGCGTGATGACGTAGTCCACATAAAAATACCTTTTGCGGATTCACATGTACCCAATAAAAAAGTTAAATGGGTTTCTATGGCACTTTCAACTCCAGGCCTACTGATGGTTTTGTCACAAAAAAAAATGTTGCGTTATATAGCGAATGTGGCCACTCTGGTATTGGCTTGTGCGCTTTAGTCAACAGCTCAGATCAGTGGTCACCAACCTTGGAGTCAAGATCACTTTCGCAGTCAAAATGCAACACGAGATACCGCTCTGGATTATTATTATTATAAATGTAACATTAACCCAATAAAAGCAGTCCTGTAAGACTGAGGTTTGTGCAGTAGGCCTAATATATTAACACAGCATATTGGCTATATACCGGGCCTGGCAATTTTTAAAAACTTGAGATTTGATTACAAAATAGATCAGTTGGTGTAGCACTTGCAAGGCAGAGCGGAGCATAGTGTTGAATACATATTTTTAACATATACTCGCTCCTAAAAAGAGCAGCTCTTTGCTGTTTTCTTTGACAGTCTCTCTGTGGTCATGGTTTTACAAGTTATTACATCTAAGTTGGGCTGGTATCAAACTTTGCTATGGCCTGGGGTCGTGGAAGCTCCTTAGGCACTGTGATTTGATATATCAGATTGGACACCCAAGTAGGCGCACTCGATTTAGCCACAGATCTCCCAGTTTAACTTTTCAGACAACTGAAATGGTTCAAAATGGGAACTTTGCTTACCCGGTGCGCAGGGCTTCTCAAATCAAGCGCACCTCTCGCCAACAGCGCTACATGGATTTAAAAGGAGAGCAAGCCTTTATCACAGCCTTTAACGTTGGATTTTCTACAGAAATGTTTGGTGATCGACTAGGAATGCCTTGAAAATCGACCGGTTCTGAATGATTCAATTATTATGGACTAAAGAGAAAGATCATTTTTATTTTTCAAATGGCAGCCAAACATTGATCATCATGTCACTAGAATAAGACCCTCAATATTTATTGGAAAGCAGCATCAAGCTCATCCCCTTGCACTTTCACCACCATGTGAAGTTCCTCATAACTTATTTCATATGAAGCCTAATAAACTGCATGCTTTCCCGAGTCGCAATGGAAGGACCCCCAGTTCTCGCATCATACATTTTACGACAAAAAGATCCCGTGTCTAGCGTATTTTGTTTAGTCTACATTTGGAAAGTTCACTGACAAATTAGCTTTTTCCATCAAGGCTATCGTGGCATTTTTATCCGACGCTTACTATAAATCGCATTCAAAAAAAGGTTGGATGGAAACATGCCTGGTTAATGATGGCAGTCAGACTGAAGTATGTAGCGAACGATAAGAGCAGCGGAATAATTCAATTTGAGTCATCAGGCAAAAACAGGGGCACACTGATCCTAGATCAGTACTCCTACTCCGAGATGCTTTGTAAATAATGCTTTAGCTGTGCTTTACATTCTCTCCGCTTGGCTCGTCTTTAGGCCAGGCTTCACTTCTCGGCCAGTATTATGAACCAGGGTTCCAACCACAGAACTAGAACGAGATTATATTTCTGTTCTGCCAAGCTCCCTGCTGAATCACCCCTCTAGACTACCCATCCCAGAGACACAGTCTGGCTGCTTTAGAGATCACACCATATTCCCCATACTGTAGGGTTAGAACTGCGATGCATCTCAGGCATTGTCTCAAATTAGACACCCTATTTCCTTGTTGCACTACGTCACGTGTCAAACTCGTTCCACGGAGTGCCACTCCTCCTTTGTACTTGATTGATGAATTAAGGTCATAAATTAGTAAGGAACTCACCTGGTTGTCTAGGTCTTAACCTGCAGACACTAGGCACTCAGTGGAATGAGTTTGACATCCCTGGACTACATAGTGCACTATATTAAGGCTGTTATGACACCCTATTCAATACATAGTGCACTGCTTTTAAAGCTGCAATATGTACATTTTTGGGCAATCTGACCAAATTCACTTAAACATTTAAGTTATAGATCTGTCATTCTCATTGAAAGCAAGTCTAAGAAGTGTTAGATCTGTTCTATGTGCGCTATTTCTATGCTTCCCGTGATTAAGTTACATTTTTGCATCTTTTACTTTCAGATTTGAACACCAGTTTCAAACAGCTAAGAAATACAATATTTTAGGTTATGGATTATTTCACAGTAGTTTAGATGGTACAATGATTCTCCACACTATACTTTCCTGTTTGTCACAAACTGAAATTAGGCAAGCTATTAGAATTTTTGCAACCAGGAAATGGCACAGCAGTTTCCGAACTAGTGCACTATATGGGATACAGGGTGCCATTTGAGACGTAGCCACATGCATACAGAACATGTCCAGACTAGACTATATAAGACCTGGCTCAAAGCCTTTCTTCAATGCTGATTTACATCAACCTGATTAGAGTAGAATGGTACTGTGCAACAATGACGAGAGGATCTTTGGATTAGTAACTCATACCTAAAAACACTCCCTCATTTAAAAACAAACTGTCAATCTATCTACTTTAAATATAATCTCAACCTCTTACTACCCAACTACCTACTTTTCTTAATATTTACATATCTAGTAAGTACGGTAATACAGGATTTACACAAATCCTTGATTACAACATGGCGGTTAAAGGAGCTATATGTAACTCGTTGTCAATTTCACAAGAGATGGTCCGTCTTTTATTGACCAATAAGAAGGCTGCACCATTAGAATGCACATTTTTTGTGAGCCCAATAACCTTTTTTGGGGAACAAAATATGATGAAACACTGTCAGTCCACTATTACTATAGATAAATTAAGGGCATTTTCCATACAGCTCCTTTAAGCGCAAGATAAACAGCATGGAAAGAAAGAGTGAGTTTGGTCCAGGGTTAGCAATATTAGCATTGTCTACTAAGATGGCTGTGCCTCCTCTGGTTTGAAGCTCTACCTATTGGCTGTTTTAAGAGGTGGACCCCAGTGTGAGTGGGCGGAGCCTAACATGCCTTTCACATTATTCGCACAAGGCGTTTTGCTCAGAGCGAGAACACCACGCACATACGTTGGAAAGGTCAAACAATTATTTGAACTTTGACGAGTGCAGGCAACAGCAGTGACCGACACCCTCAGAGCCCTTTGGAGCGTGTTCTTTTCCGCCATTGGATAACAGTGGCTTTGTGCTGTGCCGTATTAGTGTGAATAATGTTAAAGGCCAGCGGTTGTCCTGTAATTAGGTGGTGGAGGGTGGAGAGGGCTGGAACAGGGTAGGATTAGTAATTAGGTGGTGGAGGGTGGAGAGGGCTGGAGCAGGGTAGGATTAGTAATTAGGTGGTGGTGGGTGGAGAGGGTTGGAGCAGGGTAGGATTAGTAATTAGGTGGTGGTGGGTGGAGAGGGTTGGAGCAGGATAGGATTAGTAATTAGGTGGTGGTGGGTGGAGAGGGTTGGATTAGTGTAGGATTAGTAATTAGGTGGTGGTGGGTGGAGAGGGTTGGAGCAGGATAGGATTAGTAATTAGGTGGTGGAGAGGGTTGGAGCAGGGTAGGATTAGTAATTAGGTGGTGGAGGGTGGAGAGGGCTGGAACAGGGTAGGATTAGTAATTAGGTGGTGGTGGGTGGAGAGGGTTGGAGCAGGATAGGATTAGTAATTAGGTGGTGGAGAGGGTTGGAGCAGGGTAGGATTAGTAATTAGGTGGTGGAGAGGGTTGGAGCAGGGTAGGATTAGTAATTAGGTGGTGGAGAGGGTTGGAGCAGGGTAGGATTAGTAATTAGGTGGTGGAGAGGGTTGTAGCAGGGTAGGATTAGTAATTAGGTGGTGGTGGGTGGAGAGGGTTGGAGCAGGATAGGATTAGTAATTAGGTGGTGGAGAGGGTTGGAGCAGGGTAGGATTAGTAATTAGGTGGTGGAGAGGGTTGGAGCAGGGTAGGATTAGTAATTAGGTGGTGGAGAGGGTTGGAGCAGGGTAGGATCAGTAATTAGGTGGTGGAGAGGGTTGGAGCAGGGTAGGATTAGTAATTAGGTGGTGGTGGGTGGAGAGGGTTGGAGCAGGATAGGATTAGTAATTAGGTGGTGGAGAGGGTTGGAGCAGGGTAGGATTAGTAATTAGGTGGTGGAGAGGGTTGGAGCAGGGTAGGATTAGTAATTAGGTGGTGGTGGGTGGAGAGGGTTGGAGCAGGGTAGGTTAGGGCTGCAGGAAGGAGCTGATGGAGCTGATGAAGTCCAGGGGTTTGTCTGCGTGGATCCAGTGGCTGGCGTCTGGGATGTACTGGATGTCTGCACATGGGAACAACCGCTGGATCTCTGGATAGTCCTCAGAACTGAGAGGGGGAGAGAGAGAGCAGAGCAGAGCGAGGAGGGAGCGAGCAGAGCAAGCGAGCAGAGCAAGGAGGGAGCGAGCAGAGCGAGAGAGAGGAGGGCGAGAAAGGAGGGAGCGAGCAGAGCGAGAGAGAGGAGGGCGAGAAAGGAGGGAGAGAGCAGAGCGAGAGAGAATAGGGCGAGAAAGGAGGGCGAGAGCAGAGCGAGGAGGGCGAGAGCAGAGCGAGGAGGGCGAGAGCAGAGCGAGGAGGGCGAGAGCAGAGCGAGGAGGGCGAGAGCAGAGCGAGGAGGGCGAGAGCAGAGCGAGGAGGGAGAGAGCAGAGCGAGGAGGGAGAGAGCAGAGCGAGAGAGAAGAGGGAGAAAGTGAGAGAGAGACAAGATGGAAGAGAGAAGAGTCAAAGTAGGGAAACAGAAGACACCAAACCAAATCATAGAAATATTACAAAGCAGTCTTACACCAATGACAGCTATTAAACTGTATGACATCTTATACCTGATGTAGGCAGAACTGGCTCCGCCCAGGAAGAGGGTGGGGCCCTCGTATGTGGTTTCGAAGGTAGGGAAGCTCATGATGTCATCAAGGTGTGCGGCAATGGCGTCCAGATTGACTCTCCAGGCGTAGTGTCCGTTCTGCTCCACCAGGTTGGTCAGCAGGAACTGGCGCACTGAGCGCTCCTGAACACAGGAAGGAACAACACCATTACTAAAACAAACTATCACCGGGTATGTCCTCCAAATGCCTTCTCTTTGGTTTCAAAAGAAAAGGCATTTCAATGGGCTGCAATTACAGTATATAATAATGCTTTTTACTCAATTCCAAAGCCCTTTAGATGGGGATTAGTCAACAACCAATTGAAGACCGCTTTATATCCATTTGGTTTCACAATGCATTCATTTATTTTTGGCAGCTAACCGATTTAACTGGTCATGCTGATCGGTCTATAGGTTAATTTGCATAATTTACTGGAATTGCATTTGGGCAATAAAATGGTATGTTTTACATTCACTACTTCATTACAGTAGTTGTATATTCAATTACATAGCCTTTCAGCTGTCAGACAATTGGGTTGCTACAGTTGTAGTGAGATGATAGTGACAGGTAGTGTGAACCCTGGGTGGTATTAACAGTAGTACTTGTATTTATTAAGGATCCCTATTAGCTGCTGCCTTATGGGTCCCATTAACATAAAGGTAGTTATATACACACACACACACAACTTAAAATATTACCAGACACTACATTTCATAACACATGGTGTTCCCTCTACTGTCACATACAGTTGAAGTCAGAAGTTTACATACACCTTAGCCAAATACATTTAAACTCAGTTTCACAATTCCTGACATTTAATCCTAGTAAAAAATTCCATATTTTAGGTCAGTTAGGATCATCACTTTATTTTAAGAATGTGAAATGTCAGAATAATAGCAGAGAGTGTGATTTATTTCAGCTTTTATTTCTTTCATTAGATTCCCAGTGGGTCAGAAGTTTACATACACTCAATTTGTATTTGGTAGCATTGCCTTTAAATTGTTTAAATTGGGTCAAGCGTGTCGGGTAGCCTTCCATTCCTCCTGACAGAGCTGGTCTAACCGAGTCAGGTTTGTAGACCTTGCTCGCACACTTTTTCAGTTCTGCCCACAAATTTTCTATGGGATTGAGTTTAGAGATTTGTGATGGCCACTCCAGTACCTTGACTTTGTTGTCCTTAAGCCATTTTGCTACAATTTGGGAAGTAGGCTTGAGGTCATTGTCCATTTGGAAGACCCATTTGCGACCAAGCTTTAACTTCCTGACTGATGTCTTGAGATGCTGCTTCAATATATCCACATAATTCTCCTTCCTCATGAAGGCATCTATTTTGTGAAGTGCACCAGTCCCTCCTGCAGCAAAGCACCTCCACAACATGATGCTGCCACCCCCGTACTTCAGCGTTGGGATGGTGTTCTTCAGCTTGCAAGCCTCCCCCTTTCTTCTCCAAACATAACGATGGTCATTATGGCCAAACAGTTCCACTTTTGTTTCATCAGACCAGAGGACATTTCTCCAAAAGTACGGTCTTTGTCCCCATGTGCAGTTGCAAACAGTGGTCTGGCTTTTTTAATGGTGGTTTTGGAGCAATGGCTTCTTCCTTGATGAGCTGCCTTTCAGGTGATGTCGATATAGGACTCGTTTTAATGTTGATATAGATACTTTTGTACCCGTTTCCTCCAGCATCTTCACAAGGTCCTTTGCTGTTGTTCTGTGATTGATTTGCACTTTTCGCACCAAAATACATTCATCTCTAGGATACAGAACGTGTCTCCTTCCTGAGCGGTATGGCGGCTGTGGTCCCATGGTGTTTATACTTGCATACTGTTGTTTGTACAGATGAACGTGGTACCTTCAGCCGTTTGGAAATTGCTCCCAAGGATGAACCAGACATGTGGAGGTCTACAATTTTTCTTCTGAGGTCTGACTTGATTTTCCCACGATGTCAAGCAAAGAGGCACTGAGTTTGAAGGTAAGCCTTGATATACATCCACAGGTACACCTCCAAATGACTCAAATAGCCTATCAGAAGCTTCTAAAGCCATGACATCATTTTCTGGAATTTTCCCAGCTGTTTAAAGGCACAGTCAACTTAGCGTATGTAAACTTCTGACCCACTGGAATTGTGATATAGTGAATTATAAGTGAAATAATCTGTTTGTAAACAATTATTGGAAAAATGACTGTCGTGCACAAAGTAGATGTCCTAACTGACTTGCCAAAACTATAGTTTGTTAACAAGACAAATTGTGGAGTGGTTGAAAATTTGTTTTAATGACTCCAACCTAAGTGTATGTAAACTTCCGACTTCAACTGTATGTACTATGCTTATTGGTCATAGTATGGATGTAGTAACTATGCCAAAAGTTCCCGGATGTCGTACTACATTCGCCAAAATACTAAGTATACAAGCAGTGGACACTATTTCCGTGCTTTTAGGGCGCATAATGCAATTCTTCCGAAAATGGCCGTGGCTTCACAAACCTTTTCAGATTTGAAGAAAATGGCGGAAAATATGCGGCCCAAGTTTAATGAGAGCGGATACAAATTCATTGCTTTAACCAATTACAACAAATGTTAAGAAAATGTTGAGCAATTTAGAAAAGTAATAACTTGGAATGTATTTGAAAAGTTATGTTGACTGACAATTTGTTAGCTACACTGTCCTTTACAGACCGCATAACATATTACAGCAGTATGTACCATATGTTAGCTTGCTACCTAATGTTAGTTGGCTACTAAAACGTCGAACTTGCAAGTATATTAACAACATGCTAACTATCCAACATTTATTGACTTAATTATTCACGTCATTCTTCGCTAAGCGGGATAGCTGTTGTGCGTTCAATGGACATTGTTAATTCAGTGCATTCGTAAATTCACTCCGACTATCTACTCCGATTTCAGAGCACTCGAGTCTGATTGTGCCAGAAAGCTGGGATCAACCCTACTCCTCGGCCAGAGTGTCCAGTGTGCGCTCTGAACGCTCAGAGAACAAAACTCTCTGAAATTACAAACGCCCAGAGCGCACGCTGGCACTCCAGATTGTTAATTCAAACACACCCAAAGTCATAAGATGTTAGAGTAATATATTACTAGCTAGACAAGCTAGCAAGAGGTTTCGTAGCAACAATCAACATCAGGTAGATAGGCGTAGCGCTAGTACGCTCAACTGAAAGGATAAGTTTACAGTATACTAAAATGAACTAATCGTATATAGTCATTACGTATGTAGTATACAGTATGGATATTCGAACACAGCTCTGATGTTAATAACAGTAGTGTGAACCCTGGTGGTAATAACAGTAGTGATAGCCAGTGAGGAGCTTGCCCTAACCTTGACCAGTTTGCGTAGCTGGTCCTCGGCCATGCGGCGGGCTGTCGAGCGAGGGATGTCGCTAGAGATCTTCACATCCTTCATGGCCTGGATGTAGGAGTGGAAGTTGGTACGGGTGGTGGTCTGGGCTGGACTGATGTCCACCACCACCAACCTCTCCACCAGGCCAGGCTACCGGTGAGATATGAGGAAAGGAAGGAGAAGGGGGTGATTGACGGGAGGGGTAGAGCGATGAAGAGACAGGTAGAAGGAGGGAGAGAACAGAGGTAGAAGAGCAGAGGAAATGAGAACTGAAAAAAAGTGTGACCACTTCAGTTTCTAAAATCTTAAGAGGCGTAGTGTAGAAGTAAATTAACCCACAAATGTGAATATCATTATATACCGTATACAGTGAATTGAGAGTATTCATACAGACTTTTTCCCAACATTGTTACGTTACAGCCTTACTCTAAAATTGATCGTGTTTCCACAATCAACACCCCATAATGACAAAACGAAAACAGGTTTAGACATTTTTGCAAACTTAAATCAAACAGAAATACCTTATTTACATAAGTATTTAGACCCATTGCTATGAGACTCAAAATTGATTTCAGGTGCATCCTGTTTCCATTGATCATCCTTGAGATATACATCTACAACTTGATTCAATTGATTGGATATGATTTAGAAAGGTACACACCTGTCTATATAAAAGTCCCACAGTTGACAGTGCAAAAACCAAGCCATGAGGTTGAAGGAATTGTCCATAGAGCTCCGAGACAGATCTGGGGAAGGGTACCAAAACATTTCTGCAGCATTGAAGGTTCCCAAGAAAACAGTGGCCTCCATAATTCTTAAATGGAAGAAGTTTTGAATCACCAAGACTCTTCCTAGTGCTGGCTGCCCGGCCAAACTGAGCAATCAGGGGAGAAGGGCCTTCGTCAGGGAGGTGACCAAAAACCTGATGATCACTGACAGAGCTCCAGAATTCCTCCGTGGAGATGGGAGAAACTTCCAGAAGGACAAACATCTCTGCAGCACTCAACCAATCAAGCCTTTATGGTAGAGTGGCCAGACGGAAGCCACTCTTCAGTAAAAGGCACATGACAGGCTGCTTGGAGTTTGCCAAAAGGCACCTAAAGGACTCTGACCACAAGAAACAAGATTCTCTGGTCTGATGAAACCAAAATGTAACTCTTTAGCCTGAATGCCAAGCATCACGTCTGGAGGAAACGTGGCACCATCCCCATGGTGAAGCACGGTGGTGGCAGCATCATGCTGTGAAGTTGTTTTTCAGCGGCAGGGACTGGGAGACTAGTCAGGATCGAGGGAAAGATGAACGGAGCAAAGTACAAAGAGATCCTTGATGAAACCTGCTCCAAAGTGCTCAGGACCTCAGAAAGGTCATCTTCTAAGAGAATGCAGGAGTGGCTTCGGAACAAGTCTCTGAATGTCCTTGTGTGGCCCAGCCAGAGCCCGGATTTGAACCCGATCGAACATCTCTGGACAGCCCTGAAAATAGTTGTGTAGCGACTCTCCCCATCCAACCTGACAGAGCTTGAGAGGATGTGCAGAGAAGAACGGGAGAAACTCTCCAAATACAGGTGCGCCAAGCTTGTAGTGTCATGCCCAAGAAGACTCAAGACTTTAAATCGCTGCCAAAGTTGCTTCAGCGAACTGAGTAAAGCTCCTGAATATTTATGTAAATGTGTATTTCATTTTTTTTTGCATAGAAAAAATATATTTTTAGAAATGTTTGCAAATGTAGTTTAGCTTTGTCAGTATGAGGTACCGTGTGTAGATTGATGAGGAATAAGGCTGTAACGTAAAAAAAGGGGTCTGAATACTTTCCGAATGCACTGCATATCCGAAATGACTGCGTTTTCGTGAATTTGATGATATAATCTAAAAGTGCATTCAAAAGAAGTATTGGGACTGTAAGGAAGGCGAGATGGTCAGTCACTTTCCCATGGTACAGTGTAGCAGTAATCATTGCAGGTTTCTAATGTAATTAGTGCAGCTTCAAGCGGCACAGAGACCACAGTGTAGTAAGGATTCATATTGATGTTCCGGGGTCGTTCGTTTGTTCACCTGCGACAGGGCTGTAGTCATGGCGACCTTGCCCCCCATGCTGTGGCCAATCAGGACACACTTCCCGATGTGCAGCTGGGCGAGCAAGTGCGTCAAGTCATTGGTCATCGCCTCATAGGTCAGATCGGTGCTGTGTGTGCTGGTACCGTGGTTACGGGCGTCGACCGTCAGCACCTGACTGGACAAAGGACAGTTAGGACACTAGGGAGGGGTGGAGAGGAGGGAGATGGAGGGGTGGAGAGGAGGGAAGGCACAGGGCTATAGGCTAGATAGAAGACTACAGTTCAGTCCTTCGTGATCACTCATTGAAAGGAAGAACAGTAGGGATTCATTGGGGTGAGAGGAGAGGGAGAGTAGGGTGGGCGTAGGGGGAGATTAGGGTGAGAGGAGAGGGAGAGTAGGGTGAGAGGAGAGGGAGAGTAGGGTGAGAGGAGAGGGAGAGTAGGATGAGAGGAGAGGGAGAGTAGGGTGGGAGGAGGGTACAGGCCATAATCCTGCTGGTATTCATTTCTCACTGGCACTTAACTGCATTACGGTCACTGACTGTAACACATATCTGGTTTCACAACCCTCAACAAATAGAAAGCATGAATAAAACAGCCACCCTCGAAGACCCGAGTTGTGCATAACTGGCTGTATGTGAGAGAATAACTGAGCCTTATCAGCATGGCTTCAGATAAATCAGAATTTTGTATATAGAATTGATTATTTACCCGGTTGTTTAGAGAGAAAGATATGTTGAGACCAAGGCATACACAGCCTAGTGTATTCCCCCACCTCACGTGTTAGCCATCCCGGATTTACAGTCTTTAATATTAACATGCGTTGCTCTTTGTGGTAAATAATTGTACATTTACATAGAGGAGCAATAAGAGTTAAGTGCCTTGCTCAACAGCACATTGACCAAACTTTACACCTAGTCTCTGGGATTCGAACTAGCATCCTTTCAGTTACCTGCACAACGCTCTTAACCACCAGGCTACCTGCCGCCCATGTAATATTTTTGAAACTGTTGTCTGCCTTGTGAGACTATGCGTTACCTTTCGGCCTGTCCTCTGCACCAGGGACTTGGCTATAGAGTGGAAGTTGGACTTGCTGCCAAACAGCCCATGGAGGAACACCAGGGGGGTGCCGTCCCCTGTGCCGTCAAACACGTCATAGGTTAGGTTCACAGGGCTGCAACAGACAATAGAATAACACATTGTTAGAGTTAACATACTTTTTTTGTGTATGTAAATGCTTTCAAAATGTGTGGATTCGGCTATTTCAGCAATACCAGTTGCTGACAGGTGTATAAAATCGAGCACACAGCCATGCAATCTCCATAGAGAAACATTTGCAGAATGAATTTACTGAAGAGCTCAAAGACTATCAATGTGGCACTGTCATAGGATGCCACCTTTCCAACAAGTCAGTTCGTCAAATTTCTGCCCTGGTCAACTAAGCGCTGTTATTGTGAAGTGGAACTGTCTAGGAGCAACAATGACTCAGCTGCGAAGTGGTAGGCCACACAAGCTCACAGAACAGGACTGTCTAGTCCTGAAGCGCATAGCTCGTCTGTCCTCGGCTGCAACACTCACTACCAAGTTCCAAACTGCCTCTGGAAGCAATGCAGCACAATAACTGTTCTTCGGGAGCTTCATCAAATGGGTTTCCATGACCGAGCAGCTGCACAGAAGCCTAAGATAACCATACACAATGCCAAGCGTCGGTTGGAGTGGTGTAAAGCTCGCCGCCATTGGACTCTGGAGCAGTGGAAACGCGTTCTCTGGCTTAATGTACAAATTACCTCGACTAACCTGTACCCCTGCACATTGACTCGTTACCCCCTGTATAAAGCCTCATTGTTGTTATTTTATTGTGTTACTCTTTATTATTTTTACTTTAGTTTATTTGGTAAATATTTTCTTAACTCTTCTTGAACTGCACTGTTGGCTTGTAAGTAAGCATTTCATGTGACAAATCACACTTCATTATCTGGCAGGCCGATGTATGAATCTGAGTTTGGCGGTTGTCAGGAGAACGCTACCTGCCCCAATACATAGAGCCAACTGTAAAGTTTGGCGGAGGAGGAATAATGGACTTGGGCTGTATTTCATGATTCGGACTAAGCCCCTTAGTTCCAGTGAAGGGAAATCTTAACGCTACAGCACACAATGATATTCTAGACGATTGTGTGCTTCAACTTTGTGGCAACAGTTTGGGGATGGCCCTTTCCTGTTTTAGCATGACAATGCTCCTGCGCACAAAGCGAGGTCCATACAGAAATGGTTTGTCAAGATCAGTGTGGAAGAACTTGATTGGCCTGCACAGAGCTCTGACCTCAACCCCATCGAACAACTTAGGGATGAATTGGAATGCTGACTGCGAGCAACGTCGGTGTCCTACCTCTAATACTTTTGTGGCTGAATGGAAGAAAGTCACAAACATCTAGTGGAAAGCCTTCCCAGAAGAGTGGAGGCTATTATAGCAGCAAAGGGAGGGACCAACTTCATATTAATGCCCATGATTTTGGAATGAGATGTTCGACGAGCAGATGTCCACATACTTTCGGTCATGTCGTGTATTTGATAACAAAATAACTATCTTCACAGGAGTGCAACAGAGGAAAGAGACAATGACGTTAATGAATTGTTAACGTATCCTTGGTAATGAATTCGGCTTAGAAATGTAGTAAACAAAACAAGTAACTGACTGTGTCAACATGATATTCTCATTCAACGATGTAACTGATTTACCATAACGTTACATTGCTAACCTAGGACAGTTAAACAAACACTGAGTAGGGCCGGGGTCATTGTTGGAATGCTGGCCTAGCTGGTTAGCTAGCTAGATAAAATGCTAGTAAAATATTGGGCTTTAGATTTGACAACACACAATACAATAAATGCAAGCAACATCGGATGGGCACACATTGCTTGTCATACAACAGAAAATGTAGAAATATATTAATTTAGTCCACAACCAAGTGTACTGCTAACGTTAGTTAGCTAACTACCATTAGCTATCCATCTAAATAAAATACCCTAGCTACCCCTAAATAACACAAACATACACAAATAAAGATCGATGATAACCAATTTATCCTATAATGTTGTTATTCGGTGCATTTACATGAAAATTACGTAGCTAAAGAAGATAGCTAGCTAGAATGTGAACTCGCTGTCAATTTATTGCCTGGACTGTAGCAAGTAGAGGGCATTTAACGTTACCTGGTCGAGCCAACCGCCCGAGTCATCCGCAGCACGCCACCGCTGAAATCCTGCTGTCCGGTTACAAACCGACATGTTGCCCGTCCGCAGAGAAGTCCTCTCGAGAGTAAGCGACAGAAAACACTCATGACAAGGTAGGCTCGTTGAATTTTCTTCCAGGCTGACCGACAACATACGCTTTCTATTCTGCAGATTTCGGAGCAGAGAAAATCATTCTCTGACTGACATTAGAAGAGAATGAGTCGTCACTAGTTACCACAGCCACAAAGTCATAAACCCCGCCCATTTTTTTTAAATTACAATTTTCACTTCTTAAAATGTAACCCTAACATTAACCACATCTTAATACTACCCTTAAATTAGCAGCGAGATGGTCAACCTCAAAGACTTTCCTACTACCCCAATAAGCTAATAACATTAGTTATATATCCAAGGCATCTTACCTGCCTCCACTAGTAAGGCACATTGATTTACATTTTTTTTTTATTTAACTAGGCAAGTCAGTTAAGAACAACAAAAAAATGTCATACACTTTTACGACACAGCCCAGGTTGACTTTGTGTCTGTGTTATCTAGTGGAAACTAAGTGTGGGAGGAGCTGAATTGGCCTAAACTGACGCTTTCGTCATGACGCAAAACGCAGGTCTGGGCTGACGTGAACGTTCAGTTGTCAGCACGTAACACATGTTGACGAGCAGATGGCGCCAGATCATAACAACGAATCAATCAATCAAACAACACATAAATTACATTTTCATTTTTGTCAATCTCATCTACTAGCGTCGTGCGACTTACATTAAACTGAAGTAGATACAAGTTAAAACAACCATATATCACAGTCATTGCAATGCACACATTTCCTCTGCAAAAGCAGCTAATGAAAACGATTGACAAAAAAAACAAAAAAACATTCATACCCCTTGATTTATTCCACATTTTGTCACATTACAGCCTGAATTCAAAAAGGATATTGGTTCGAATCCAAGCTGTATCACTATCCGGCCGTGATTGGGCGACCCATAGAGCGGAGCACAATTGGCCCAGCTTTGGCCGTCATTGTAAATAAGAATTTGTTCTTAACTGACTTGCCTAATTAAATAAATAAAAAATGTACTAGTGGAGGCAGGTAAGATGCCTTGGATATATACAAATTGTCATTAGCTTATTGGGGTAGGATGAAAGTCTTTGAGGTTGACCTTCCTGCTGCAACTGTTCTAGATGACTGTTGGGAATATACTAGTAGACAAGGTAGTGGTTTTGGTTGGAAAGCTTGCTGATGAGCGTGGTATGGGAGAATTGGAGGTTAGCCCTACTGTGGTGGTAGGGGATGTTTCTGCATGGTTACTCCCAGATCCTGTTGTTGATCTAACCTTGGTAGAGAAAAGGAAACATTGGTCAGTAGTCCGTGATATAGGGAAACTGGTTGGCAATTACATTGGTAGAAGGTTTTATGCATTTTTTACCAAGATAGTGGGCGCACAGGAGCAGGCGTTTGTTTATGTTCCTGAATTTGATGTGCAGATATGTAGAACACTAACAGATGAACTGTCAGTATACTCAGTTGAACTGTTGGTGATAATAGTTGCCCTTCAGTGGGTAGAGGACGTACAACCTGTTAGAATTATAGTATGCTCAGATTCTCTGTCTGTATTGAATAGTTTATCATCTGGTAAATCTAATATGAGTCACCTGCTATTGGAGCTATTCAAGTTATTATGGAGAATTGAGAGACTGAGTGTAGTAGTGAGATTCTGCTGGGTCCCAGCCCATTCATGTGTGGAAGGGAATGAAAATGTGGACCAGTTAGCCAAAAGAGCTAAGATTTATTTGATATTAATGTTCCACTGGGTAGAGGTGAGGCCAAATGTAAGATCAGAGCCATTTTGACAGATGTGTGGCAGAAGAGATGGGACTCTGAGCATTTATATGCCGTCCAAAGAAAGGTTAGTGGACCAAGATTCAAAGGTCAGATGAGGAAGGAAGAGGTGGTGTTTGATCGATTGCTCCTAGGAAATTGTACATTAAACTTTTCATTACATCTGGTTGGCTACCATGTGAAAGGTTTTTGTCTAGAGTGTATGTTCAAGGAAATGGTGGAACATATTTTATATTGTTTTAAGTATGTTGAGAGGAAAGATTGAAATGTTAGGTAATTGGGGTTGGGGGTGTTTGGAAAAGATTTTGGGGTTGGGGGAGGGTCTATTAGATGTTAGTAGGGCTCTTTTTTATTTCCTCAGAAGTACTGAGTTAGGTGGGAGGATTTAGAAATGTGGAGCTAATGTTGTAACCCATGATTTACCATACAGTCCAGCACAGTAGGTGGAGTCATGCACCTTTAACGTTCATTTGCGGACCACCATTATATCATAGAAGAACTGCATGTCAAAGCAGAAGCTATACCATGAAGTCCAAGGAACTGTCCATATAATGGCAAGATAGAATTTTGATGAGGCATATATCTGGGGAAGGGTATAATTGTTTGTTGTTGTGTTGACTGTGTCCAAGAGCATAGTGGTCTCCATAATTGGGAAATTGAAAAAATATGGAACTGCCTACAGCTGGCCGTCAGACCAAACTGAGCAACCGGGCAAGAAGGATCTTGGTCAGGGAGGTGCCCAAGAACTCAACGACCTCTCTGGTAGAACTACAGGGGTCTTTGGCTGAGATTGGAGACCCTGCCAGTCTCTACAGCTCTTCACCAATTTGGGCTTTATGGGAGAGTGGCCAGGCGGAAGCTACTCCTGAGAAAAAGGCACATGACGGCACGCCTGGAGTTTGCAAAAAGGCATGTGAAAGACTCTGAGATAATAAGGCCAAGGTTCTGTGGTCTGATGAGACAAATTTAACTATTTGACCTGAAGGCAAAGCACTTAAGTCTGGAAAAAAAACAGACACAGCTCATCACCCATCTAACACCGTGAAGCATGGGGGTGGTAGCATCATGCTAAATGGATGCTTTTCAGTGCAGGGACTGGGAGACTGGTAAGGATAGACGAAACAATGAATGGAGACAAATACAAGCAAATCCTACATTAGAACCTAGTTCAAGGTGTAAACTACCTTAGACTGGGTTGAAGATTTACATTTCAACAGGACAATGACCCCAAACATACAGCCAAAGCAATGCTGGAATGGCTTCAGAACAAGAATGTGAAAGTCCTTGAGTGGCCCAACCAAAGCCCAGACGTTAATCTCATTGAACATTTGTGGAAAGACTTGAAGATTGCTGTTCACCACTGCTCCCCATCTAATTTAACAGAGCATGAGAAAATCTGCAAGGAAGAATGGGAGAAAATCCCCAAATCCAAATGTTCAAAGCTGATACAGACATACCCAAGACGTCTCAAAGCTGTAATCACCTGCAAAGGCGTTTCTACAAAGTACTGACTCAGGGATGTGAATACTTACAGTACCAGTCAAAAGTTTGGACACCTACTCATTCAAGGGTTTTTCTTTATTTGTACTATTTTCTATTGTACATGATTCCATATGTGTTATTTGATAGTTTTGATGTCTTCACTATTATTCTACAATGTAGAAAATAGTAAAAATAAAGAAAAATCCTGGAATGAGTAGTTGGCTGGTACTGAATTTAAATGAGTTATTTCTGTATTTCATTTTCAATACATTTGCAAACATTTCTAAAAACATGTTTTGACTTTGCCATTATTGGGGTATTGTGTGTAGATGGGTGAGGAAAAAACATATATTTAATCCGTTTAGAATTCAGGCTGTAACACAACAAAATATGGAAAAAGTCAAGGGGTATGAATACTTTCTGAACGCACTGATCTATTCAATGATCTCAGCCAACAGTGGCTGAGATCATTGAATAGATCATTGGGCTCCAGAGTGGCGCGGCAGTCTTAGGCACTGCATCTCAGTGCTTGAGGCGTCACTACAGGCAACCTGGTTCCAATCCAGGCTGCATCACAACCGGTCGTGATTGGGAGTCCCATAGGGCGGCGCACGATTGTCCCAGCGTCCTCCTAGTTTGGCCAGGGTTAGCAGTCGTTGTAAATAAGAATTTGTTCTTAACTGACGTGCCTGGTTAGATAAATGTTAAATAAAAAATAAAAACAATTTAAACAATTGAAGCTACAGTTTGTGAGAGGCAGGCCAGGCAGAACTACAGTATGTAGTAGGCCTATCTACCATCATCAGTTGTAGTATAGCCTAGGCCCTAAACAAGACTAATCTCGTCCACCAGCGGGCACTCTTTCTACATGCGTTAACAGTTGAGCTGGGGATGAGGCTAAAACAACATGCTCTAGTAGTGAGATGATGCATGCATGTCCCTTCTCCCTCCCTGCCCCTCATCTGAGGATCATTAAAGTTTATTTAGGATCAGGTTTTGTGTGCCTCCCATAGAGGTGTTCTCTCTGTGGCCTCTGCTGCCATGGTCTGATCTACGACGAGCTGAAACCAACTAAGAGAAAAACACCATTCGTTTATTGAAGTCTGAGCTAAGGTCCCGTCTCTCTTTTACTGGTCCATTGCTATGGGAGGCATGTTTACCAAGATAGAGCAGGCGATGCATGCCGTCACCATGGTGATGACATGACACAGAGGCCCAACGGGAGGAGGAGGGGAAGCGATCCAACCGAAACTCTTGTTCAACTCTCTCTCCCCCCGCCTCTCTCTCATTCGCTTCCTCTCCTTATCTCTCTCGCTCTGTGTTTGCAGAGTGTGCTATGTATCTTCACACACTGACAGAACACATTCAGTCCCAGCCAAGATCTGTTCTATGTGCTCTATTTCTATGCTTCACATTTTGTTTGTGTGTCTTTTACTTTCGGTATTGAACACCAGCTTCAAACAGCTGAAACAACAATATGTTTGGTTATGGAAAATATATTTCACAGCGGTTTAGACGATACAATGATTCCCTACACTATACTAGCTTATTTTGTCACATAAACGCCAAATCCTGACTCTGGCATCAGCATGATGCAACAGGAACAGATTTTCCATTTCTCAATAGCCGCTTCTTCTTGTTTTTTAGCTGATAGGAGAGGAACCCATCTAGAATATCATTGTGTGCTGTAGCACGATTCTTGCCATTGTCCTTCCACCTCTCATCAAGGAGCTGTTTTCACCCAGAAGGCTGCCGCTGACTGGATGTTTTTTTGTTTGTCACACCGTTCTCTGTAAACCCTAGACACTGTCGTGTGTGAAAAGCCCAGGATGCCGTCCATTTCGGAGACACTGGAACCAGTGCGCCTGGCGCCGACGATCATACCACGCTCAAAGTCACTTAGGACACCTGTTTTGCCCATTCTAACGTTCAATCAAACAGTAACTGAATGCCTCGATGCCTGTCTGCCTGCTTTATATAGCAAGCCACGGCCACATGACTCACTCTCTGTAGGAGCGAGCCATTATTGTGAACGAGGTGGGGTACCTAATAACCTGAGAATACATGTGAACAGGAATAATAGTGACCCATAGCAGGATAAAGGGCCCTGTGGTCGAGGGCGGTGCATTTGCCATATCAGACGGTGATGCAACCATCTGCGCCATGCTCTCCATGGCGCAGATGTAAAAGTTTCTAGGGATCTTAGGTGCCATGACAAATCATTTCTGAGGAAGAAGAGGCCTTCTTCACGACTGTGCTGGTGTGGGGGGACCATGTTAAGCTAAGAGAGGGTCACTCTCCACTGTCGATGTGGATGGGGGTGTGCACCTGCCCCGTTTCCTGAAGTCCACGATCAACTCCTTGGTTTTGCTGACGTTGTGGGAGAGGTTGTTGTTCTAGCACCACACTACCAGGTCTCTGACCTCCTCCCTGTAGGCTCTCTCATCATTGTTGGTGATCAGGCCGACCACCGTCGTTTCATCAGCCAATTTGATGACGGAATTGGAGTCGTGCGTGGCCACAGAGTCGTGGGTAAACAGGGAGTACAGGATGGGGCTAAGCCCCATGGGCCCCCCGTGTTGCGGGTCAGCGTGGCGGAGGTGTTGTTGCCTACTCTTACCACCTGCGGTTGCCCCGTCAGGGAGTCTAGGATCCAGTTGCAGAGGGGGGTGTTCAGTCCCAGGGTCCTGAGTTGGTGACGAGCTTGGAGAGCACTATGGTGTTAAACGCTGAGCTGTTTTCGATGAACAGCATTTCACATAGGTATTCCTCTTTTCTAGGTGGGTGAGGGCAGAGTGGAATGTTATTGAGTTTGCGTTAGCAGTGGATCTGTTGGGGCGGTATGTAATTTGGATGATGGAGATGATGTGTGCCATGACTAGCCTTTTAAAGCACTTCATTATTACTGATGTGAGTGCTACAGGGCGGTAGTCATTGTGGCAGGATGTCTCTGTTTTTGGGAACAGGAATGATGGTAGTCAGCATGAAACATGTGGAGATGGGGCACTGTGTCACTGTTACTGTGGAGGTGGGATGGGGCACTGTGTCACTGTTACTGTGGAGGTGAGAGGGGGCATAGTGTCACTGTGGAGGTGGGATGGGGCACTGCATCACTGTTACTGTGGAGGTGGGATGGGGCACTGTTACTGTTACTGTGGAGGTGGGATGGGGCACTGTTACTGTGGAGGTGGGATGGGGCACTGCGTCAGTCTGACTGTGGAGGTGGGATGGGGCACTGCGTCAGTCTGACTGTGGAGGTGGGATGGGGCACTGTGTCAGTCTTACTGTGGAGGTGGGATGGGGCACTGCGGAGATGGGATGAGGCAATGCGTCAGTGTAACTGTGGGGGTGGGATGAGGCTCTGCTCACTTTGAGGCCATAGTATTTACATAGGGTCACACCAGGCCACGCGTTCTGAAGGACAGGGGAAGCATAGCGTCCATCCTAGCTAGATAAGTTTGGAGCACATTACAGCACATTTACAGAAGTGTTGGGGTCAATTCAATAAATTGTTTTTTGAATAAATAGTTTATATGTTTCAGTTTAAGTCACTGAAAGTAGATGTTATTTTTTCAATTATTAAATGAGACTTTTCAAACGACAAATTACTATGAAATGACTCCAACCCTGTAATGACCCCAACCCTGAAATGACCCCAACCCTGAAATGTAGTCCAAATTGTGTGTGATGCCAAGGCCCTTCATCTATTCTAGAGGACGTCCTGCATAATGTAACATTGTAGAGTCTTCCCTAAAGTGATGCAGAAACAACATGGCCCACCGTTTAACACCAAAAGGCCAAAAAACCCTGACCAGGGTTGACATTTTGCTTGAAACTGTGGATCGGTTTTACGAAGATTAAGTAAAACCAGGAGTAGATTAACAGTCATCTCGAAATCCCTTGTCCATAAAACCATCCGTGAGAGAGGGAGTCCCTGAGTTTTCTTTCAAACATCTGTTATCTTGTCCAATGGTACATCCAGGGTTGTGTGTGTGTGTGTGTCTGCCCCCTATCGCCACTGTGAAGGGAATAGGGTGCTATTTGGGACGTAGAGTTTGTAACACTGCTATGCCCTTCAACCACACCTGATGATCATCTCATATAGTCCAGATATTTACAGCCTGCTAGCGGAGTCAGTTGAGTTGTCAGGATCAGATAATCCAATGGGAGTTATTATCTCTCTCACGCAAACAACCAATATTTCCTCTATAGGGGTTAAAGCATCTTTAATAACCTGCTGTGGATGGGGATCCTTGAGGATGATTAAATAGGCGTCCCTATCAGATGCCTGTTGGACTTTGCTCTCTGTTCTTCAGATTGTGTGAAAATCAGCCACATGGCAATGTTGCCGGCCAGCCATAATTCAGTTTCCCATCATTTACAAACACTCCATCTCTTCTTCCTCCTCCTGCTGTCCTCCTGTCATACCTCACTGTTAGTTCCCTGTAAATATAACAATAGAAAAACAAAATGTTTGGGTTGGACAGACCAGAAAATCAGGATCGGGCTGACATGGTCTGTCTGTCCGTCTGTCCGCCTGTCTAAATGTCAGCCTCATATTCCAACTGTTTAAAGTCAGCTGCTTGAGGATTGTGATGACGAGAGCATTTGTATAATCCTATTATTATTTTTATTTTTTAAATGTACACAAGCCAGTTTGAGGTTACAGTAAAATTAAAGGTAATGAATGCAATGTGAAGGTACTCTGTATGGAGTTTGAATTTGAAATGCATCGGTTGACATTAATTACAACTAGTGTGAATCCTTGTGTTCTCTAACACCAGTTGAGAGAGCAGAATCTCCCTTCCTGCCTCTTTAGGTGAGACATGTGTGTGTTGCTTCCCTGGAGCAATGTTCCCATGGTAACAGTAGTGAGGACAGCTGCAGACATCAGGTAACTAGGACCAAGGAAACTCAAGATGTTACAATTTGATGATTAGAGTGGAGGGCAAGAAGTTGAGAGACCTCACTAAGTGTGTATGTGTGTATGTGTGTATGTTTGTGTGTGTGTGTATGTTTGTGTGTGTATGTTTGTGTGTGTGTGTTTGTGTGTATGTTTGTGTGTGTGTGTGTGTGTGTGCGTGTGTGTGCATGCAAGCTGTCGTGACAGGTGGTGTACAGTGAGGGAGAACTGTGACACACTGGTCTGGACAGGAGTCCGATGCAGTATTTGTGCAGAAAGGGGCTGAGCTTTGATTGGCTCTCTCAAATACATATTTTCTTTCCTGGGGGGTTAAGACTTGACATTGTTTGGATTTGAAAATCCAAAAGCTGTACTGGTAGGGCAGCGCTCGGGGCTGTGTGTGGTTGTACATGTAGGTGTTTTAGTGAGAAAGACAGAGTAGAACCAATCAGTAAAAAATCACAATATGCTTGGGTGGGTGTTAGGACTGATAATGCTTACTTAGAATATTGATTATTTCTGACACACTGGGTGCTAGGGTGGGTCGAGGTGAGATAGAGTAAGCCCATCTTTTTTAGGAGATTAGAAATGTCATGTTCAATGATGAAGTGAGCTCTCTGCTCTGCCTTGTTTGAATTGACATCGTTATAACCAAGGCTTTATGGTGTCCTTATTGACCAGTCTAGGGCCTTTAGGAAATGTGACAGAGGAGGTTATAGTTTAATGAATTGTATGGCCCAAATAATGGACATTGATAAGAACACCCCAGCAGCTTTGAAGAATTCCCAGAAATGACATTCTCAGAAATGTATTGTACTCATAGGTTGCACTCGTACATCCATCACTCGGTCGTGTCATGCCATTCTTATGAACGTTCTCGAGCCGCTCTCTACCATCGACACAATAGTGGTGCCCAAAAGTCGTGATAAACCCAGTCATTTTGGACAGACACTTACGACTGTTTAGTCTAAATGACACTGTAGTGCCTGGAAATACAATGACATTGCTAAAGCATTTGTATTAAGTCTTTGCCAGCGTTAATGCAATTTTTTTTAAAATTCTATGTTGAAGGAAATTATTTAAAAAAATGTCAACGTATGTTTTCATGTAGTATAAGCACTCGGAAGCCGACCTTCGTTGCCATTAGCATTCTCATAGACTTTGACTGGGTGGGTTAGCTAGTTAGCATATTAGACTGTATCTAATAATGGTCGTTATCCATACAGGTTGTAGGACTATCCCTTTTCAATCAAAGATCAATGCTTGAAATGGCAATGTTGTTAGAAACAGAAGATCAATGACAAAAGACAGATACGGTGGCAACATCTTTATGGAAACATTAGGATATTTGCTATCTGTGGTGCTACAAAGCTAACTAGCTAACCCTCCCAGTCAATGTCTGAGAATGCCAATGCTAGCTAATGCTAGCTTCCAAGTGGGGTCATTTAGCTCTCATCCAGAGCTACTTACAGTGCATTCATCTTCAGATAGCTAGGTGGGATAACAACATATCAAAGTCATAGTAAGTACATTTCTCCTCAATAAAGAAGTTATCAGCCAAAGTGCTAGTTGGAAAAGAGTGGGAGCTGACTTCCCGTAGGGGCGGGACGGCCAGGAGACCGGAGCTGGCAGAACTGAGTGCTTGGGTTGGGATGTAGGATTTGAGCATAGCCTGAAGGTGGGGAGGGGCAATTCGTCTTACTGCTCCATTAGGTAAGCACTATGGTCTTGTAGTGGATGTGAGCTATGACTAGAAGCCAGTGGAGTGTGCGGAGGAGCGGGTTGACATGGGAGAACTTGGGAAGGTTGAACACCAGACGGGCTGCGGCGTTCTGAGTGAGTTACAGGGGTTCGATGGCACAAGCGGGGAGCCCAGCCAACAGTAGTCCAGACGGGAGATGTCAAGTGCCTGGATTAGGACCTTGCCGCTCCCTGTGTGAGGAAAAGTCGTACTTTACGGAGTATGAACCTGCACGAGGGAGTCAATGCTTTGATGTTTGTAGAGAATGACATGATCACGCCAAGTTTCTTTGCACTCTGGTAGTGGAAGAGTGGTATTGCATTCCTGCAATAGAAATCCAGACACTTGTAGAATCAATGCCAAGGCACATTGCAGCTTTTCTGATGACTTAATAGTGCCCAACGCCCTACGAAGACACTTTATGTTGGCCTTTCCTTTATTTTGGCAGTTAACCTGTATGCAAGGGATAGGGTGTCATTTCAGATGCAACCCAACTCATTTTTCCTCTCACCGTAACATTATCAGATCAGTGTTTTCAATTGTGTTAATATGTTAATTTGGGAACTGTTTATTCAGGTGTTGTGCCATCAGCAGTACCAGGGGAAGTTCTACTGACAAATAATCATAGAAACACAATACAGAGACTCTGAACAAGCAGTATCACTTCCCCATAGTGTTAGTAGAGCGAGAAACATGCAGAAGACACATTTCAGTTGTACAACTGTAATGTGTCTTCCACATTATATATATATATATTTTTTTTTATTCAACCTTTATTTAACTAGGCAAGTCAGTTAAGAACACATTTTTATTTACAATGAGGGCTTAGGAATAGTGGGTTAACTGCCTTGTTCAGGGGCAGAACGACAGATTTTTACCTTGTCAGCTCAGGGATTCGATCCATTACTAGCCCAACGCTCCTACCCACAAGGCTACCTGCCTGTGAAGGAATAAGACTATGTATAGACTAAGTATAGATAGTTACCTCTACCAGGAAGAGCTAGAGGTTGGAGGTATTTACCATGAAGGAAAAAAACTGCAAAAGGACAACAGGGAATACATTTTCACATTTATTGAAGCATAGTAAAGGACAGCTGAACATGCAGAGACAAGCAGACCATTGTAAAACACGACATCATTCAAGCATTGTTGTCTTAACATATACGTATATAAAGACAATTTACAAGATACACATTCCATCAAACAATAAGTATTGCAACTAGTCATTGTATTTTACATAAAAAACTAAAATGGCTGACTTCTTTCAAATAAACAACTGAAGCTGTCCATTGTGGTTATATGGGCGTTTCTAGGTAAACCTGACTGCTTGCCTACAGTTGAAAATGAAGACCTTAGACACACATGCCTTTTATTAGGTAGTCTCTCACCCTTTATGTACAAATCCACACACACACACACACACACACACACACACACACACACACACACACACACACACACACACACACACACACACACACACACACACACACACACACACACACACACACACACACACACACACACACACACAGTACTACTCCCTGCTCACCAAACAGTTCTTACAGTTGCTTTGTTAAACAGGAGACTGACTGACTCCATACGTCACCTCAGACAATGGTCCTGCTTTACCATCACTCTCCTAACTATAATTAGTCTATACATAGTCTCATTCTTTTACAAATGACACTACACATGACTTACTATTTACAAGACAAAAATCTGACAAAAAGCATTTTCAGCATTTAAAAGCTATTAATTATTTGTATTTCTTTTTTTACTAAACAAATATTATTTCACACAGAGAAATGCCTAAATAGAGTGGAACTGTGAAAAGGAAGGAATCTATGATATCATGACCTGAGGCAGAATCTCTCACAACCAAATACATGCAAAAGATGCACACACACACACACACACACACACACACACACACACACACACACACACACACACACACACACACACACACACACACACACACACACACACACACACACACACACACATACTGAAACTCATTGCCTAATCTACGTAAAAACAGTGCTGGTCCTTCCTGGTCTGTGTTAATGAGACACAGTGAAACTTTTAACTGAACGTTTCAGTGAAAGAAAATCCCACCTCGCCAACAGTAAACTACACACGCAATAGGGACCTCCATACTGCAGTAGAAATATGAGCCCGCATGCTGTGTAACTGAAGCAGTTCTCCCAAGTACTTGAAAACCAAGACCCTTCAACTGTACAGTTTGCTGAAACAAAAGGGCTTTGGTTTATCGTCTGAAGTTTGAAATGAGTGAATAACAACTAGAATTGAAACTATTTCATAAAACCAGTCATTACCAGTAGTCAACCTACCCCTTTGGGATTGTATGTACAGCATCTGGGTCTGACGGCCTCGACCAAACTTCACACAAGCCTATATAAAGCTGAACAATGACGCTGAACAGAGACACCCAAGCGGCGGAAAAGCTAAGCAGTAACATTAAAACACACATCCCTTCATATCGGAGTCTTTTCAGTAGGAGTTGTCTCCTAGTTTTTCCTGTCAGATAGCAAACTATCTATCTATCTATCTATCTATCTATCTATCTATCTATCTATCTATCTATCTATCTATCTATCTATCTATCTATCTATCTATCTATCTATCTATCTATCTATCTATCTGTCTGTCTGTCTGTCTGTCTGTCTGTCTGTCTGTCTGTCTGTCTGTCTGTCTGTCTGTCTGTCTGTCTGTCTGTCTGTCTGTCTGTCTGTCTGTCTGTCTGTCTGTCTGTCTGTCTGTCTGTCTGTCTGTCTGTCTGTCTGTCTGTCTGTCTGTCTGTCTGTCTGTCTGTCTGTCTGTCTGTCTGTCTGTCTGTCTGTCTGTCTGTCTGTCTGTCTGTCTGTCTATCTATCTATCTGTCTATCTGTCTGTCTGTCTACTCCTCTATCACTCTTCTTCTCGCCCTCTATCTTTTCTCCCCTCCGTTCAATCATGCAGGTGAAATAGACCCTCTCAGACGTAGTCTTTCTTGTCATATCCAGCTGCGCCCCCACTCACGCTGCGAGGGGCGGAGTAGGCCATGCGGGGGGGCTTGTACCTCTTCTCCTCCCTGGGGGGGCAGGAGCAGCACAGCATGGCTCCTCCAATAAGGAGCAGGGCCGCCGACCCCCAGCCGATATAGAGTGAGGCTCCCAGCTCCCTCCTCTGGGCCTCGACCAAAAGGGGGTTGTAGAAGTCTCGGATGATGGTGTTTGCCGACCAGGAGACAGGGATGAGGACGAGGATACCGGCCAGGATGAAGAAGATTCCGGAGATGATCATGACTTTAGCTTTGGAGGATTCGTCATCGATGCAGTTGGTGCACTTGGCTCCGACGATGGAGACCATCACCCCTAGAATCCCCAGGACAATGGCGATGACAGTCATGGCTCTGGCAGCCTGAAGGTCCTGAGGTAAGGCCAGCATGGAGTCATAGATCTTACACTGCATCTGTCCCGTGCTCTGGGTCACACAGTTCATCCATAACCCTTCCCAGATGGTCTGGGCTGTAATGATGTTGGCTCCGATGAAGGCTGTAACCTTCCACAAGGGCAAAGCACAGACCACGATGCCCAGGATGAATCCTATGACTCCCAGGGCGATGCCCACAATCTCCATGCCCATCGACATCCTGGCTTCCTGGGGGCGTCTCTCTTATACACCTGATCTACCTGGAGAAATGAGGATATGACTAAATTAAGGAATTCTAGAACCTCCTGAGATTCCAGAATTCAGCACAAAGAATGAACAGAGGATTCAGTCCAGCACTTTGTCCTAGGTTCTTTGTGTTCTGTTTTCTTCCTGTTGATGGCCCTGTGTATGACCACTCCCTTCTCTCTCTCTCTCTCTGTGTGTGTGGCGGGTGTGATGTAGCTAAGTGATGCTGCCACGGAAACTGAGATCTTTTATAGTCTAGTGGAGGCAGGTAAGGATGGAGGGAGGAGTCCCCTGGTGATGATGTCACAGGGTGGCAGAACAGGTTGCTGAATGCTCTTCACAAAAACAACACCTGCCCATAGAGGAGGAGAAGAAGGGAGAAGAGGAAGGAGAGATGAGAGGAGGGAGGGAGCCAGAGGGGAGAGTTTCACCTGTAATCTGACTCCCTCTTGACTATTTGTTCCAGTAACATAGGGACAGACAGCGCATTGACAATTACCCAGGCCTTACCTGCTCTCTACTTTCATGCCTTTCTGAAGAACAAATACCCTCTAGATGTTAGAAACAAGTGCGCTAAATCATGTCCTCTGACTGGATGTACTCTGTACCTTAGAGGTAATGGCTGGTACAGCTGGTGTTATCCTAATTTGGTTGATTTGACAACAAACATTAGGCCAGTCAATCTCCCCCCCGTACACACACACACACACACACACACACACACACACACACACACACACACACACACACACACACACACACACACACACACACACACACACACACACACACACCCTTCTCATCCCCTCCCTGTAGGTAAGCCAGAGAGGGTAACAGTAACAGTAGCTCATACGTTCTACAGAGTCTGTTGTCCTCACTGAGTGGTTGGGCATGTGGCTACCTATAAGCTTTACTGTGACTACCTATAAGCTTTACTGTGGTTACCTATAGTCTTTACTGTGACTACCTATAGGCTTTACTGTGACTACCTATAAGCTTTACTGTGACTACCTATAAGCTTTACTCTGGTTAACCATAGGCTTTATGACTTCACATAGAAACAAACACACACACCAAGGCAGATCAACGAGATCTCGTCGTTTCCCTTCAAAATGTGAGTTTGCGCTCAGTGCTGGGCCATCATTTAAAACAAACGTGTGAGCGCCAAGGAAGGCATATATCGCTGTTCTTAGGACCTTTCCTGAAATCAAAGTCTATTTCTAGTGATCAGGCTGGGCAGATACACTCAGGGCTCTTTTTTAACAAACCTAACACAACAGTGCATTTTAGCGCTGACAAAAGCGTTATAGGTTTGGGGGTGTGTCAAATAATTTTTGCTGTTTCTATGCTTGGTTTTTAATCACATTTAACAAAATTGGGAGAAACCAATTGAGATTTACATGCAGAAATGGCACATCTCTCCTTCCATGGGAACTGTGCTTCATGGCTCGATAGGCTGCGCTTCCGTTCTCAAAATCCATGCCATTATCAACTGTGTTACCATTAAGAGCTTATTTTTGTGGGTCTTAAAACTTCCCATTAGTGCTGCTTGAAATTGTCACTTTTGCTCATGTTTTTAAGGACACACTTCAAATATTGCCACAGGTCAAAAACCAAACCTGGCATATGGGGCTGGAAAATGCCCCAGTTTTAACCTGACAAAATTGCTAAATAACGTGTTTGACACTTACGCCTCCTTAGCGCCAGCCAAAAAAATAGAGCCCTCAGTCACACACACACACACACGCACACACACACACACACACACACACACACACACACACACACACACACACACACACACACACACACACACACACACACACACACACACACACACACACACACACACACACACACACACACACACACACAGCAATAAGCCTCACACCGTGATTCACCTAGGCCTACTGTGTAGCAACGTACACGATTACATTTTATGATAGTGATTTCTCACAGTAGTTTCTTGGCTCCTTGACTCTAATGATAATTATTCCTTTGTATAATTCTACCTTTGTTTGTTTCTATGTGAATTAGAATTTATTCATAAAAGACAAATATGGAAAAAGGTTGACGTTGCTGTCAGAATTGTTGAGCCACCTTACTATTTATTATGTTGGCCTACTTCCTGCTTCCACATGGTGACATGGCCTTCCACAGCCAGCAGGTTTCTGTGTCAGTTCCTATAACAGAATTCGGGAAAACATTCCCAGATCCCTGAAAACCTGAAAAACTGCCTGTGAGTAAACATGACCACAGAGAGAGAGAGAGAGAGAGAGAGCCCAGACACCCTTAGCATACAAACCATGTACTCATCTCAGTATCGGTTACGAACTCACAGTCTACAGCTTCCTCCATATACCGAGTGACACATTAGAAATACCATGAAAAATTTCACTCACACTTTGTAGAATAAAGTCAGTTGTTTTCTGTCATAACTGTCAATAACTAATGTTCAGTTAACTCAATTTGCTGTTTTGGCCTTAGCAGTCAGTGAAGCACTAAAGCAGATGAATAGCGGTGAATTAAAGCGGGTTCGTATTTGTATTGTGTTAAGGATGGTGAATGAAGGCCTGTCTCATGTTGGGATGGTGTTTTCATGTGTAAAGAAAAAGCCATATCTCAGACTGGCCAATAAAAGTAAACCCAAATGCTGATGCTTCAGATACTCAACTAGTCTAAAGGAGGCCAGTTTTATTGCTTCTTTAATCAGAACAACCGTTTTCAGCTGTGCTAACATAATTGCAAAAGGTTTTTCTAATGATCAATTAGCCTTTTAAAATGACAAACTTGGATTAGCTAACACAACGTGTCATTGGAACACAGGAGTGATGGTTGCTGATAATGGGCCTCTGTACGCCTATGTAGATATTCCATAAAAAATCAGCTGTTTCCAGCTACAATAGTCATTTACAACATTAACAATGTCTACACTGTATTTCTGAACAATTTGATGTTATTTTAACAGACATAAAATTTGCTTTTCTTTCAAAAACGAGGACATTTCTAAGTGACCCCAAACTTTTGAACGGTAGTGTACATGTACATACTACCTCAATTAGCCCGACATATGTCTCCGGTCTGATTGAGCCTGCATTCCATAGACAATATATGATGTATGTTTAGAGCCTGGAGGAGCAGAACAGAGGCCTCAGTTTTCCTAATTGTCCTGGCATCTGGGAAACTAAGACAAGGTGGGGTTAATAATAACACCAGAGGCCGGTGACCAGGAGATGAACCCAGAGTGGCTTATGATGGCCCTTAGTCTGCATGGGAAGGGTGAAGCCAGCCACGGTTGAAGAATTTTTAGGTTTGTTATTTAAAGACCCGGTATTCTCTGTGAATAGTTCTCTATTCTCTGTGAATAGCATTCACACTGATAAAGGGGCTAGGACGACTGTAAATTGCATTATGGCTGAGCATGGACATGAAAAACATTGTCAATGAGCAAGATTAAATTCATTACAGAGAATGAATAATTAAAATTAAGAATTAATGAGAATTAATTCTCATTAAAAAGATGATAATTAATAATTTAAATCGAATTCTTAAAAAAAAAATGTTTTAAATACTTATAGGTACCATCATTTTTCCTTGTGGCCATTTACCTTTTTATGAAATTGAGCACATTGATAGATATGTCAACTTTGAATAAGACTAACTTTACAGCCTATGGACTTTGTTTGATGTCAGTCTTCATTGGCGACTACCTGGGGTGTTTTCATTACAGAAACCATTTACAGTTTAAGGACAAAATGGAAGAAAACAGAGCAAACATTACAAAACGGTGAAGGGACTACTTGAATTTGTCCAATAGAAACTCTTGTTTGCGGTTGTAAACGGTTTCTGTTGTAAAACGTTCTGCAACAGACTAAACATTTTGCAACAGAATCGGCGTAATGATTACACCCCTGTGCTCGAAGACATCTGCAAGATGGTGCTGGGCTGCTAGCCGTAGTAAAATGACCTAGTGGCCTCAT
Source organism: Oncorhynchus mykiss (assembly GCF_057628025.1). NCBI lineage: Eukaryota > Metazoa > Chordata > Actinopteri > Salmoniformes > Salmonidae > Oncorhynchus > Oncorhynchus mykiss. The sequence continues at coordinate 11,824,419 of NC_143050.1, forward strand.
TGGTGGAATGTGTCATGACGTTGGCCTGTGGGTAAGGTTTATGACCCCCCATAAATACCTTTCTCCCCTCTCTCTCTTGACCCTACTGAAGGACTCTTGAATAGCCTTTGTTAAACATAGAGCGTCTGGGAACATCAAACAAGTGGGGCAAAGGAACCATATTTCAGTAATAGAACCAGTTCAAAATATGCGTTGGTACTTAATGAATATGATGTCAGTTCAGTTGTCATCTGAGACATTATGACTGATGACAGGACGACCTGAAATGTATCTGGGAAGTCTACACATTCTAGTTATCAGATTCACATGGATTTGTTGTGCAATTTAAATGTTTGAATACGAAACTATTTGTGAAAATATTAAAAGTAATTTTAGCTACCAAATGAGAGAATTGGGTTTTCATAAGGTTAGAGCTCTGCTCAATCAGTGGCCCGCCCCTGTGAAGAGACATTGGTTATAAACTATGAAACACACCCTTCTCTCCCTCCACTATATAAGCCCTTGACGATAATGTAATCTTCTGTTCCGCGGTTGATAGGACGACAGTCCATACGTTAAAAAGGACTAACATGTCAACTACAGAACAAAGCCAACCTCAGCGTGAGCTTTGGTTACGAATGGCATGAACTTTGAACTCTTATTCACTAAATCAAATCAAATCAAATGTATTTATATAGCACTTCGTACATCCGCTGATATCTCAAAGTGCTGTACAGAAACCCAGCCTAAAAGCCCAAACAGCAAGCAATGCAGGTGTAGAAGCACGGTGGCTAGGAAAAACTCCCTAGAAAGGCCTAAACCTAGGAAGAAACCTAGAGAGGAACCAGGCTATGTGGGGTGGCCAGTCCTCTTCTGGCTGTGCCTGGTGGAGATTGTAACAGAACATGGCCAAGATGTTCAAATGTTCATAAATGATGAGGATGGTCAAATAATAATAATCACAGGCAGAACAGTTGAAACTGGAGCAGCAGCACGGCCAGGTGGATTAGGGACAGCAAGGAGTCATCATGTCAGGTAGTCCTGAGGCATGGTCCTAGGGCTCAGGTCCTCCGAGAGAGAGAAAGAAAGAGAGAAAGAGAGAATAAAGAGAGCATACTTAAATTCACACAGGACACCGGATTGGACATGAGAAGTACTCCAGATATAACAAACTGACCCTAGCCCCCCGACACATAAACTACTGCAGCATAAATACTGGAGGCTGAGACAGGAGGGATCAGGAGACACTGTGGCTCCATCCGAGGACACCCCCGGACAGGGCCCAACAGGAAGGATATAACCCCACCCACTTTGCCAAAGCACAGCCCCCACACCACTAGAGGGATATCTTCAACCACCAACTTACCATCCTGAGACAAGGCCGAGTATATCCCACAAAGTTCTCTGCCACGGCACAACCCAAACCAGACAGGAAGATCACATCAGTGACTCAACCCACTCAAGTGGGGGTGGTATGAAAGAGCCCTAGTAAGCCAGTGACTCAGCCCCTGTTATAGGGTTAGAGGCAGAGAATCCCAGTGGAAAGAGGGGAACCGGCCAGGCAGAGACAGCAAGGGCGGTTCGTTGCTCCAGAGCCTTTCCGTTCACCTTCACACTCCTGGGCCAGACTACACTCAATCATATGACCCACTGAAGAGATGAGTCTTCAGTAAAGACTTAAAGGTTGAGACCGAGTTTGCGTCTCTCACATGGGTAGGCAGACCATTCCATAAAAATTGAGCTCTATAGGAGAAAGCCCTGCCTCCAGCTGTTTGCTTAGAAATTCTAGGGACAATTAGGAGGCCTGCGTCTTGTGACCGTAGCGTACGTGTAGGTATGTACGGCAGGACCAAATCAGAGAGATAGGTAGGAGTAAGCCCATGTAATGCTTTGTAGGTTAGCAGTAAAACCTTGAAATCAGCCCTTGCCTTGACAGGAAGCCAGTGTAGGGAGGCTAGCACTGGAGTCATATGATCAATTTTTTTGGTTCTAGTCAGGATTCTAGCAGCCGTATTTAGCACTAACTGAAGTTTATTTAGTGCTTTATCCGGGTAGCCGGAAAGTAGAGACTACAGATGTGATACCTCCTAGCCGTTGAGTTAGCAACAGCAGCTGTAGACGTGGGCTAGGAAAGGACGGACAACGTACCCAGTCTAACACATAACGAAGATACTACAACGTATTCAATTTACCACCAGAGACATTCTTCCGAGGACAGGAAGATCTCTGTTGGCCAACACGGCCAGCATCTACGACCAACCTACCAAAGCTTAGCTCAGAGTAAATATTTATTGCATTTTACTTTTCCAAATGGGCGGTAATTTAGAATGCATAACATACTGTATTTACGATAGCATAGATTTTCCCCTTTGTTCCTCAAGTCTTCCCGCTCTTTCACTCAAACCCAACCCCCTTTCCTTTGTGTAACCAGCCGTCATGTCGGCTCCGTCCACCAGGGACGTTTTCTGTATGACATAATTTGCATTCTGTGTATATGTAATTCTATGTGATTAGTTAGGTATTTAGTAAATAAATAATAACACCCAATTTTGTATTGCTGATTCAACTTGTTAGCCAGGGTTCGTGAAGATAACAAAGAATTTACAACTTTCACATGAGACTGAAATAAGGTGATGATTAATATTGACTGCTATTGATGTAAAATATTACTAGGTCTTTAAGAGTTTATTCGGAAGATAACAGCTCTATAAACACTCTTTCGTGGTGCCCCGACTTTCTAGTTAATTACATTTACATGATTAGCTCAATCAGGTAATATTAATTACAGAGAAAGGATTTTATAGAATAACATGTCATAACACTTAATCCGGCATAGCCAAAGACACGACAAATGTTATTAATATTCTTCATAATTAATCTATATTAATTAAATAAACATGCTGAAAATCCAGTGTTTCTATGTTAATTAAACAGTTTTGTTATATTTATGTCTTCTGTGCTCTATATAAAGTGTAATATTGCAATGCAAACTAATTAAAATGTAACTCTATATCTGGCATGGTACAAGTGTCTTCTTTTTTGGAAGCCCATAACCATGTGTGTGAGGTGTATACTTTAGTTTCAAAGTATATTTGTTTAAGGCTTCCTAGAAACACTCTTTGTGACCCTTATTTAGCCCACTGCAGTAAAAGGTTAAATAATAAATGAATGTCAAATCAATTAGAGTAAGTTGTAATTTTTGTTCTCTCACAGTTTACCATAAGGTGTAAAAAATGACCAAACTACAATTCTAACTAGTGCTTAAGTAGTTTTTTGATCTAATATTTTTTACTCTTACTTGAGTAGTTTATTACGAGGGCTACTTTTACTTTAGTCAATTACAAACTACAATGGGGCAAAAAAGTATTTAGTCAGCCACCAATTGTGCAAGTTCTCCCACTTAAAAAGATGAGAGAGGCCTGTAATTTTCATCATAGGTACACTTCAACTATGACAGACAAAATGAGAAAAAACATTCATAAAATCACATTGTAGGATTTTTAATGAATTTATTTGCAAATTATGGTGGAAAATAAGTATCATGGCGATATAATTACATTTTACATTTATTTATTGTTGTTGTTGTTAAAAAACAAACATTATATTGGATTTTGTCCAACTACTGTGAAAAGTGTGGATGTGTCGTAAAAAAGAGGAACAGAATCAGAACCAGGAATGAACGTGATCAATAGTGTTCGAGAACAGAACCATTATTTTAAATGCAAGGGAACCGGTTAATAATTTTTTTTTACGTTTCAGAACAGTTTTTCAGTCCCACAAAAAAACTAAACAAAGCACCTAGGCAAAGCCCTCACTCTGTTACTCAGAAACATCTTCCAGTGTCCAGTGGTGCATATTCATGGGTGCCAAGGGCAGCCTGGCCATGCCCCCCCCAAAAAACGACCAAGAAAACAAAGAAAAAACATACAAAAAATAATGTAGCTTTTGTCCCTCCTTGTTTCACAAATGTCCTTCAATTTGCAAGAGGTTGAATGCATCTCACCGGAGAAAGTATCAGAGCGAAAGAAACAATGCTCCTCTGTCTCAGTTTGTGTAGCTTATCTATCTGGTGGTGTCTGGTCAAAAAGAGTATGACATTGTTACCGCCCGTAGCATTGTAAGCAAGGGAAGCAAGTGAGCATTTGGCCTCCCTTGATAAATTGCTCTATGAAATAATAGCCAACCAGCGTTGAGCTTAACTGGGTGAGCTCAGCTGTGATTGGTCCTGGCGCACCATAAAAAAGTATCAAGGGAAGCTAGTTTGGATTTGGTGCACACCAATCACACAGATAGAACAATTAGCTTTGCCAATCACATCACATCAGAAGCCAAACATCATCGACAGAAAAAAACTTGAATTGTTGCATCTCATTGTGTCGTTGTCCTCCGGTGGCTAGCTAGCTAGCTAAAATCATCCTTTTCCTAAATTGACCATGGATGGCGACAGGGACTCTCTTTTAATGGCAACAATCAGAACATCAACAAAACAATGACTAAACCTTCTGCGCAGACTGCAACAACTATATGTCAACATCAGGATACTGTCCAACTACTACACCAGACTGAGACAACTGACTATCAACACCAGGATACTGTCCAACTACTACATCAGACCGAGACAACTGACTATCAACACCAGGATACTCTTAAACTACTACACCGGCCATACAGAATGTGCTGACCTTCTCCTGGCCTGGTACGGGGGGCTGTCAGTGGCTAATAAGGGAATCCTCAGGCGGACTGTGAACCTCGGATCCAAGCTCTGCAGGCTGTAGTGCAGGGCGCTTCAGGGCCTCTATGATAAACAGGCAAGGGACAAGGCCAAGTTCATCATAGAGGACCTCACACGCAATCTTGCCCAATGTTTTGAGCTGCTGCCCCCTGGAAGGACATTAAGGGTCCCATTGTTCAGCATGAACAGGAGCAGGGCCAGTTTCAGTCCATCAGCCATCGTGCTGCTGAGCAGTGGAACGTAGGACAGATGCAGGGCCAATGCACGGTCGGAACAGTAGGCAGCAGAGACTTTGTATATGTTAAAATGTTAAATGTGTAACTTGTGTAATACCTTTCCAACCTTAGGTGTGCTGAGCCCCTACCTATCCAGGTTATGGAAAACAACTTATTTTTTCAATGACTACCTGATTGGTGAAGTGAAGTAGTTTAGTGGTGTTAATATTCACCTCTCCAGGCCTCTCCACTAAACCATGTGCCTCCACACCTCTCAGGTCAGACCATAAGGAACTATTTAACTATTCAAATAGGGAAGCAGCCGTAGTCAATCAACCAGTCAGTCAGTCAGTCAGCCAGTCAGCCATTCAGTCAGTATCTTTGCCAGCCTGTCTCTATCCCTGAGCCAGCCAGACCAGCTGAGTCACTGTGATTATGGAGTGTCCGTGCTTGTGTGCGTATGTGTGTGTGTCTGTGTGATCTGCATGAATTCTTTCCTCACACTTCCACTTTGTATGGTATATTCTTCCTATCTATTGTGTGTAAACGCACCACCATGGTTATTGAACCAATGACGGGTATGGTAGTCTGCTTTCCACCGAAACTGTTTAGATATGCTGTCAGAAAATAACACAATGCATGACAGTGATAGAATAGGTAAGTAAATAGATCATCAAAATGTCCTTGTATGTGCATTTCTCTTGTCTAACCCCACCTCACCCTCTTCTCTAACCCCACCTCACCCTCTTCTCTAACCCCACCTCACCCTCTTCTCTAAACCCACCTCACCGTCTTCTCTAAACCCACTTCACCCTCTTCTCTAACCCCACCTCACCCTCTTCTCTAAACCCACCTCTCTCTTGTCTAACCCCACCCCACCCTCTTCTCTAAACCCACTTCACCCTCTTCTCTAAACCCACCTCTCTCTTGTCTAACCCCACCCCACCCTCTTCTCTAAACCCACCTCTCTCTTCTCTAACCCCACCTCACCCTCTTCTCTAAACCCACCTCACCCTCTTCTCTAAACCCACCTCTCTCTTCTCTAACCCCACCTCACCCTCTTCTCTAAACCTACCTCACCCTCTTCTCTAACCCCACCTCACCCTCTTCTCTAAACCCACCTCACCCTCTTCTCTAAACCCACCTCTCTCTTCTCTAACCCCACCTCACCCTCTTCTCTAACCCCACCTCACCCTCTTCTCTAAACCCACCTCTCTCTTGTCTAACCCCACCTCATCCTCTTCTCCAATCCCACCTCACCCTCTTCTCTAATCCCACCTCACCCTTTTCTCTAACCCCACCTCACCCTCTTCTCTAAACCCACCTCACTCTCTTCTCTAAACCCACCTCTCTCTTGTCTAATCCCACCTCACCCTCTTCTCTAAACCCACCTCTCTCTTCTCTAACCCCACCTCACCCGCTTCTCTAAACCCACCTCTCTCTTCTCTAACCCCACTTCACACTCTTGTCTAACCCCTCACCTACCCTCTTCTCTAAACCCAGGTCATACCAATATGTCATACAAATGGTATTTGCCTGAAATGTCACATGCTGTAGTTTAATGTGAATGTCTTCTCTCTGTCACACATGGGTGAAACTGAAACTCTGGGAAAGAGTTTACTTGACTTCTCTGCAGCCTATCCTCCTTTGACTGTTGTTTACTCTGAATGGTAGATCCTTCCTGTCAAGTCTTTAGCTCACTCAGAAACACACACACACACACACACACACACACACACACACACACACACACACACACACACACACGACCTTTTACCGCAGCTCCCTCTATTTCACAATCAGTAAAACTAAACATACAGGTGAAAGAGACTGTACATCCACATCCAGCTGACATGTTGAAATACTTCCTATTCATTTGAGCTATTTTATTATTGGGGAACATTAAAGCGTCAAATATTCCATCTCAAAATAATGCAAAAAACACATATTTTACTGAACAGAGTAAAACACTTTTGTTATATAACCTGTTTTGTATGAATCATCAAACTGTAAACACAATATTTCCAGGCAAACAGAGGTCAATCATTTACAGTACAGGAGTTACACGTCCCATGGAAAGCTTAATCATTTCAAAAGATCCCAGATTGTCTGTCAGTAAATGGATGACATACTGCAACAACAAAAACAGATGTGATATCAAAGTCCAAACTTCATCTGAGTAGTTTTTTTTTATATATACAGGTTCACTCTATGGTGAGAAGATAAGCTATAACATTTTATATGACCATGAAGTCTCCCTCCTCCCCTACTCTCAAACATCACAATGTCACTGCTGTCAATGCTCTTTGTATTCTGTAGTTTACTGCTACTGTGCCACCTTGTTGACCTGACTGTTTGGTTGCCCCGGCAACCCTGCAGTCTATTTTTGTTGTTTACGTATCTTATAAAATATATGTATATATTGTCCTAGTCTTACTGTACATATTGTGCATTGTTGAAACGTCTGTTGACCGGATTGGACTCTGATGCATAATCAATTTCCCCTTTCTCTTCCTCCCTCTATGGTTTTTAGACAACAGTTCAAATGCAATACCGGCTGTGTGCAGTCCTACCTCTTCTTCTGACAACAGTACGAAGCCTAAAACTTTTGTTTGACATATTTCACATAACATTTGGAAACATACACATATGGAGTGATTCAAACCATTCAAAATAAGAATAGCACACTAAAAAAGTTCCCCAAAATTAAAAAAAACATTTAGTTCAGCTTTAGGCAGTGGTGGAAAATGTACCCAATTGTCATACTTGAGTAAAAGTAAAGATACCTTAATAGAAAATGACTCAAGTAAAAGTGAAAGTCACCCAGTAAAATACTACTTGAGTAAAAGTCTAAAAGTATTTGGTTTAAAATATTCTTAAGTATCAAAAGTAAAAGTAAAAGCTAAAATAATTTCACATTAAGCAAACCAGATGGCACAATTGTTTTCGTTTTTTAAATTTACGGATAGCCGGGGGCATATCCAACACTGAGACATCATTCAGAAACAAAGCATTTTTGTTAAGTGAGTCGCCAGATCAGAAGAAGTAGAGATGTCCAGAGATGTTCTCTTGATAAGTGCCCGAATTGGATCATTTCTGTCCTGCTAAGCATTCAAAATGAGTTTTTTTTGGGTGTCAGGGAAAATGTATAGAGTAAAAAGTACATCATTTTCTTTAGGAATGTAGTGAAGTAAAAGTAAAAGTTCTCAAAAATATAAATAGTAAAGTAAAGTACAGATACCCCAAAAAACTTCTTAAGTAGTACTTTAAAGTATTTTTTATTTAATTACACCGCTGGCTTTCGGTCAAGTTGGTTGTGGTCCAGCAAGCCGTGACATTTTTTTAAATCACATTATTATTTAATCACCTGTATTGACAAGATATAGTATATTGCAAGTCTACAATAACTCTGGTTAATAAGATCATTGTGGCCTATAGTAGTGCTCAGTTATGATGAGTATTTTGCATTTTATTAGGATCCCCATAGCTCTGGCTGAAGCAGCGACTCTTCCTGAAGTCCACACAAAACATGACATAATACAGAACATCAATAGACAAGAACAGCTCATGGACAGCACAACACTTAAAATAAACAATAGAGCCCCTGGCAACTGAGTCCATGACAACTGAGTCCATGACAACTGAGTCCCTGACAACTGAGTCTCTGACAACGGAAAGTAAACCAGACAGTATAAAACAACAAACAATTTTGTTTTGATTAGTGTATAAGGGCTTTTTTTTTTCGGTCTCAGAGGAATAAGAGTAAACTTGGCTCAAACTAAGCTCAAGACATCTCCCTTTCCATGAAGGGAAGAAGGAGTTAAAGAATTTGCCCATTCTCCTGGTATATTTAAACAAACTGTTGAAACAATCCCTTATATTCTAACATAAGAATCCCACAAATACCAACCCCCCGCCGCCCCTTTCTCACACGTAGTCTCTCCTGTTGTACGAGCTGGGGGCTGCAGACCGTGGAGTTGCGGAATACACCATCCGGCTCTGGGGGGGGATTGAGTACCTCGTAATGGGTTTGTCCTCCTGGGGAGGGCAGCTGCAGCAGAGGATAGCCCCCCCCACCAGCAGCAGCGCGGCTGCGGCCCAGCCCAAGTACAGCGCCGCCCCGATCTCCATCTTCTGTGCTGAGGGGATGATGGGGTTGTAGAACACCTGGATGATGGTGTGAGCCGACCAGGACACAGGCACTATCTGGGTCAGCGAAGCCAGGATGAAGGCCACTCCGGCAGACACCATCACCTTGGCCTTCACCCCCTCCTCCTCGATGCAGTTGGTGCACTTAGCCCCAATGGTAGCCACGAGGAGAGCTATGACCCCCAGGATGATGGTGACCACGGTAAGAGCCCTGGCAGCCTGCAGGTCCTGAGGTAAGGCCAGCATGGAGTCGTAGACCTTACACTGCATCTGTCCCGTGCTCTGGAAGACACAGCTCATCCATAACCCTTCCCAGTAGACCTGGGCTGTGACGATGTTGGCTCCGATGAAAGCTGTGACCCTCCACATGGGCAGAGCACAGCTCACTATGCTCAGTATCCAGCCCAGCACTGACAGGATCACACCCACTAGCTCCAGAGCAAACGACGCCATCGCACCTCACTACTGGCTGAGTCCCACTGAGGATTAGGGTGGCACTCCTCTTTATCTCACTTGCCTTTGTTCTCAGTCACTCACTCCACAGACGTCTTGATCGCTTTCCTTACTCTTCTCTCAGACCCTCACTTTTCAGCTGTGACTCTTTCATAGTCTCTTTATTTTGCTCTTGTCTTTCACTATCTCAGACTCTCACTCCCTCCCCTCATTATTTCCCTCTTTTTCTTGGTCTTATGTATCTCCAACTTCTTCCTTTTATTTCTCCCTCACACGTCTTGGTTGTAACTATTTCTCACATTCTTTCACCCCTCACACACTCTCTTCTTCTCTCCTGTCTTCAGTTCTTTTCTCTCCTTCTCTTCTTCTCTCCTCTCTTCTTCTCTCCTTCTCTTCTTCTCTCCTCTCTTCTTCTCTCCTTATCTTCTTTTCTCCTTCAGTCCTCTAGCAGATCACCTCTCCCTTGTCTACGTATCCAGGAATCGAAGCTTCTCACAGTGCGTTCTCTGTGTGTGTATCTCTGTATGCATTTTCTCAGGTACAGATATCCCGTTTTCTCTGCAGTTGAGATGTTGTTCACTCTTATCTTTATATATTTTATTGCAGCATGGTCAGACCCACTGAAGCCATGACATCATACGCCAGGGCCAGCCAATCAGGTGTGGCCTGGACACCGGCCATTTTTACAGCGAGGGTGTGTGTGTGTGTGTGTGTGTTTGTGTGTGTGTGTGTGTGTGAGTTTCCTCGTAAAAGGGAGTAGTATTTATGGGTTAGCCTTTAGCCCATAGTAGCACTGTCCTCTGTGGTTTTTATTGGTGTTAATAGGTAATACGTAGCAGAGGCAGGGCTTGTTATGTGGTTGATAACCTGATGGAAGGGAGGCAGGGCTTGTTATGTGGTTGATAGGTAACCTGCTTGAAGGGAGGCAGGGCTTGTTATGTGGTTGATAGGTAACCTGCTTGAAGGGAGGCAGGGCTTGTTATGTGGTTGATAACCTGATGGAAGGGAGGCAGGGCTTGTTATGTGGTTGATAACCTGATGGAAGGGAGGCAGGGCTTGTTATGTGGTTGATAGGTAACCTGATGGAAGGGAGGCAGGGCTTGTTATGTGGTTGATAGGTAACCTGCTTGAAGGGAGGCAGGGCTTGTTATGTGGTTGATAGGTAACCTGATGGAAGGGAGGCAGGGCTTGTTATGTGGTTGATAGGTAACCTGCTTGAAGGGAGGCAGGGCTTGTTATGTGGTTGATAGGTAACCTGCTTGAAGGGAGGCAGGGCTTGTTATGTGGTTGATAGGTAACCTGATGGAAGGGAGGCAGGGCTTGTTATGTGGTTGATAGGTAACCTGCTTGAAGGGAGGCAGGGCTTGTTATGTGGTTGATAGGTAACCTGATGGAAGGGAGGCAGGGCTTGTTATGTGGTTGATAGGTAACCTGATGGAAGAGAGGCAGGGCTTGTTATGTGGTTGATAGGTAACCTGCTTGAAGGGAGGCAGGGCTTGTTATGTGGTTGATAGGTAACCTGATGGAAGGGAGGCAGGGCTTGTTATGTGGTTGATAACCTGATGGAAGGGAGGCAGGGCTTGTTATGTGGTTGATAACCTGATGGAAGGGAGGCAGGGCTTGTTATGTTGTTGATAACCTGATGAAAGGGAGGCAGGGCTTGTTATGTGGTTGATAACCTGATGGAAGGGAGGCAGGGCTTGTTATGTGGTTGATAACCTGATGGAAGGGAGGCAGGGGTTGTTATGTGGTTGATAACCTGATGGAAGGGAGGCAGGGCTTGTTATGTGGTTGATAGGTAACCTGATGGAAGGGAGGCAGGGCTTGTTATGTTGTTGATAACCTGATGGAAGGGAGGCAGGGCTTGTTATGTGGTTGATAACCTGATGGAAGGGAGGCAGGGCTTGTTATGTTGTTGATAACCTGATGGAAGGGAGGCAGGGCTTGTTATGTGGTTGATAACCTGATGGAAGGGAGGCAGGGCTTGTTATGTGGTTGATGGGTAACTTGATAGAATGGAGGAATGTGGTTGTAATGTGGTTGACAGGTAACCTGGTGGGAGGCAGGGACGTTGAAACAAAGCTGGCTGCTGATAGCGTGTGTGCTTGTGTGTCTTTGTCTACTGTGGCCTATTTGTGTAAAAATAGGCTGCATGCTGACAATTCAAAAAATAGTATCTCAATCCATTCTCTGAGGGCTCGAGGTGGTGCACACTTTCGTTCCAGCCATGGACTAGCATACACACCTGATTCAACTGACAGATCTCCCTCCATGCCTTTGTTGAGTTGAATCAGGTGTGTTAGCAACAAGCTCTCAAGTCTCACTGCAGAACTAGATGTTCATCCACTATCTCCAAACGTCAGATTTCAAAGTTGCTCCAAATGTCAAATGTTGAAGTTAAGGGTTAAGTTTAGTCACTCATTAAGAAAGGTTAAAGGTTAAAGGGTTACGTTTTGGGATATGGTTAAAACAGTGTCCATGACTGGGATTAAATATGCAACCTTCTGATCCAGAGTTATGGGATTAACCACATCTACCACCCACGTGCACAACGCCCTAGGAAAACCCAAACCTACTTGATGGTTATAGCGCTCACTGTTGCCACTAGTGGCCGGTTTTTAATCAATCAATTCTATTTATAAAGCCCTTTTTACATCAGCAGGTGTCACAAAGTGCTATACAGAAACCCAGCCTAAAACCCAAAACAGCAAGCAATGCAGATGTAGAAGCAACCTTCTGATCCAGTCTTGGGATTTGAAGGCATTTCCCCACACCTCCAGGTGGTAAGGGTAGGTAACATCACATCCGCCACACTGTTCCGACAACACAAAGGCCCCTCAGGGGTACGTGCTCAGTCCCCTCCTGTACTCCCTGTTCACTCATGACTGCACGACCAGGCACAACTCCAACACCATCATTAAGTTTGCCGATTGCGGACTACAGGAAAAGGAGGACCGAGCACGCCCCCATTCTCATCGTCGGGGCTGTAGTGGAGCAGGTTCAGAGCTTCAAGTTCCTTGGTGTCCACATCACCAAAAAATTAACAAGGACACCAAGACAGTCTTGAAGTGGGCACAACGAAACCTATTCCCCCTCAGGAGACTGAACACATTTGTCATGGGTCCTCAGATCATCAAAAGGTTCTACAACTGCACCATCGAGAGCATCCTGACTGGATGCATCACTGCCTGGTATGGCAACTGCTCGGTATGGCAACTGCTGGTATGGCAACTGCAAGGCACTACAGATGGTAGTGCGTACAGCCCAGTACATCACTGGGGCCAAGCTTCCTGCCATACAGGACCTCTATACCAGGTGGTGTCAGAGGAAGGCCCTAAAAAAAGACTCCAGCCACCATAGTCAGAGGCTGTTCTCTCTGCTACCGCATGACAAGCGGTACTGGAGCGCCAAGTCTAGGTCCAAGAGGCTTCTAAACAGCTTCTTCCCCCAAGCCATAGGAATCCTCAACATCTACTCAAATGGCTATCCAGACTATTTGCATTGCCCCCCCCCCCCCTTTTACACCACTGCTACTCTCTGTTATTATCTTATAACTCTACCTACATGTACATATTACCTCAAATACCTCGACTAACCGGTGCCCCCGCACACTGACTCTGTACCGGTAAACCTCTGTATATAGTCTCACTATTGTTATTTTATTGCTGCTCTTTAATTACTTGTTACTTTTATTTCTTAATCTTATTCATTTTTTTTAACAGCATTGCAGGTTAGGGGCTTGTATTAAACAATTCCCTATAAGGTCTACAAATGTTGTATTCGGCGCTTGCGACTAATAAGATTTGATTTGATTTGAAATAGCACCCTATTAGTGATTTTGAACAGTGCCCTATGGGAATAAGGTGTGACTTGGGACACAACCGTAATGCTGGCCAAATGATAGTGCATGCAGCCACACCCACATTAATCTGTGCATGCAGGGCAAGCAATGTTTACAGGCCGAGATATGAAACTTCTTATTTTATTACAGTCCATAAAAATAAGCTTTCGCAACTTCTAAATATAAATAAAAAGGAGTGAACCGAAACATATTTTACTAGGTCATGATGCATGTGTTTATGGCGAATGGGTAACAAAATGTGTATGATTGTGTATGATTTTTCTGGTTATGAATAAGGGATATGGGTCACATGAACAGGCTACATGTTGGACGACAATAATAATATTTACAGTAATATTGTGTCATCGCATGTTTGACATAATCTCACACTTAACCTACAGTAGCTTTAGCCTGAGTGCCAGTCTGTATGTGCTTTAATTATATCAACTCTTTGTCACTCAATGTCAGGCCAAATGTTTGGCTTGACGCACAAACAGATGTGGGACCAGCCGACATAACTCTCTGTCTGCCTGTCCTATAGGACCATGAGTCAGACATGGGACCAGCCTACTTAACTCTCTGTCTGCCTGTCCTATAGGACCATGAGTCAGACATGGGACCAGTCTACATAACTCTCTGTCTGCCTGTCCTATAGGACCATGAGTCAGACATGGGACCAGTCTACTTAACTCCCTGTCTGCCTGTCCTATAGGACCATGAGTCAGACATGGGACCAGTCTACATAACTCTCTGTCTGCCTGTCCTATAGGACCATGAGTCAGACATGGGACCAGTCTACTTAATTCTCTGTCTGCCTGTCCTATAGGACCATGAGTCAGACATGGGACCAGTCTACATAACTCTCTGTCTGCCTGTCCTATAGGACCATGAGTCAGACATGGGACCAGCCTACATAACTCTCTGTCTGCCTGTCCTATAGGACCATGAGGCAGCTTGTTTTAAAGAGGCCAAATACCCCAAAATTGTTACATCTGCTCCTGCCACGCCCTCTACTTCTCAGCCTGTGTCTCTCTAACCTGCCACCACTCCCCCAGTGCTTTCTCCCTCTTCCTCTCTGTGTGTGTGTGTGAGATTGTGTGGACGGAGACAGGTGTGCTGGAGGCACAGCAGATCCCCACCAGCTGCAACCTGATCCATATTCAAGACGTCTACAAATACTCAGCCCTGCCACTTCATTGGACTAGTAACCGAAAGGTTGAAAGATCGAATCCCCGAGCTGACAGGGTAAAAAAATGTGTTGTTCTGCCCCTGAACAAGGCAGTTAACCCACTGTTCCTAGGCCGTCATTGAAAATAAGAATTGTTTTTTTTAACTTGCCTAGTTAAATAAAGGTAAAATAAATAAACACAAAAAACTTCCACGCTGCCAGATTGTAACCTCTGCTCAGTCAGTCTGCGTTTTTTGCCATTTGTTCCTGCTTAGATCCTGTTTTCGTGTTATGCCTGTTTTCCCTTGCCTGACGCTGTTTTCCTCTCCTCTACAGTTCTACCCGCGCTGACTTTGGCCCCTGTCTCTAGTCCCACATCTCGTCAGTCCTGTTACTCTGTCCTGGACTCCCCACTCCACTGCGTCCTTGAATTCCTCTCCGGGCCTGCTTACCCAGTCCCAACTCCCCTCGCTCCAGCCTCAGCCTCCACTCCAAGCTTCCTGAAACCTCCCCGAGCTTCCCCTGGCCTGCACCCTATCTCCCCCCCCCGTGTTTTAATAAATACCTTGGTTACCTCATCCCAGTCTCCTTGTCTGAGTCTGCTCTTGGGTTCAATGTTCTGCTCTGTGTTACAAAAATGTCTGTTTGTAGAAAGTGACGAGGACATCAGTGACTTAGTAAACATTTTAGATTATCTCATTGGTCGACTTCCCTTCCTCCTGCAGGGAATTTTCTGTTGCCTTTCGTTTTGCATTGCCCGCGGGTGGGTGGAGAATTAACTTTGGGACTAATGTCAAACTCTGCTCACCCGCAGCACCAGAAATCTCCCTGCAGGAGGAACGGAAGTCGACCAATGAGAGAATCGAAACGAATGAGCTGACTGAAACTACATGAGATAGATGAACATACAACAGTATCGACTGGAAAAGGGGAAACCAGACTGATATGCTGCATCCTAAATGGAACACTATTCCCTATGTAGTACACTTCTTTTGACCAGGCACTACATAGGGAATAGGGTGCCATTTGGGACACAAACATAGACTGGTTGGCTCTCTGTGATTTTTATTAGTTTAGTTTCATATGAACTCAGATGAGAAAAATATTAGGAGGGACTGGCGTTACCCAGAAAACAATAATACATGAATCCACACAGTACGAGCCTCATGAGACCTATCAAATACTTGCTACAATAATATCTAACACTTTTACCCCTTTTTCTCCCCAATTGGTAGTTACAGTCTTGTCCCATCGCTGCAACTCCCATACAGACTTAGAAGAGGCGAAAGTCAAGAGCCATGTGTCCTCCGAAACACAATCCTTCCAAGTCACACTGCTTCTTGACACACTGCTTCCTAAACCCAGAAGCCAGCCAGACCTATGTGTCGGAGGAAACACCATACAACTGACGATCGAAGTCAGCTTGCAGGTGCTGGCCAGCCACAACGAGTCGCTAGAGCATGATCGGACAAGGAAATCCCGGCCGGCCAAACCATCCCCTAACTTGGACGACACTGGGCCAATTGTCCGCCGCCACATGGGTCTCCCGGTCACGGCTGTCTGTGACACAGCCTGGGATCAAACCTGGGGCTGTAGTGCCACCTCAAGCACTGCTGCAGAGCCTCAGAAAGCTGTGCCAAAATAAAAATAAGTGTTTTTTTATTCAAATAGTAATGGCAGAAAAGAGTAATGGCAGAAAAGAGTAATGGCAGAAAAGAGTAATGGCAGAAAAGAGTAATGGCAGAAAAGAGTAATGGCAGAAAAGAGTAATGGCAGAAAAGAGTAATGGCAGAAAAGAGTAATGGCAGAAAAGAGTAATGGCAGAAAAGAGTAATGGCAGAAAAGAGTAATGGCAGAAAAGAGTAATGGCAGAAAATAGTAATGGCAGAAAAGAGTAATGGCAGAAAAGAGTAATGGCAGAAAAGAGTAATGGCAGAAAATAGTAAGGCAGAAAATAGTAATGGCAGAAAAGAGTAATGGCAGAAAAGAGTAATGGCAGAAAATAGTAATGGCAGAAAAGAGTAATGGCAGAAAATAGTAAGGCAGAAAAGAGTAATGGCAGAAAAGAGTAATGGCAGAAAAGAGTAATGGCAGAAAATAGTAATGGCAGAAAAGAGTAATGGCAGAAAAGAGTAATGGCAGAAAAGAGTAATGGCAGAAAATAGTAAGGCAGAAAAGAGTAATGGCAGAAAAGAGTAATGGCAGAAAAGAGTAATGGCAGAAAAGAGTAATGGCAGAAAATAGTAATGGCAGAAAATAGTAATGGCAGAAAATAGTAATGGCAGAAAAGAGTAATGGCAGAAAAGAGTAATGGCAGAAAATAGTAATGGCAGAAAATAGTAAGGCAGAAAAGTGTAATAGCAGAAAATGTTTATATAATGATAGAGAGGCAACTAAAATATATATTTGGAGACATCACTATAGACAAATCCAGTACTATTGGATCAACATTCTTGGTGTTGTGGGTGTTGTCCATACTGTAAGTATCTGTGTGTGTGTGTGTGTGTGTGTGTGTGTGTGTGTGTGTGTGTGTGTGTGTGTGTGTGTGTGTGTGTGTGTGTATTTCAGAATGAGGTAAAGACTTGGCAGGAAGGATCTACCATTCATAGTGAACAACAGTGATAGGAGGAAAGGCTGGAGATTGGCCAAGTAAACTCTTTCCCAGAGTTATGAGTGTTGTCCATACTGAAAGTCCAGTCTCAAGCATTTTCTATTAACTGTTACCATAGCGACTGCAGGTTTGTGAGCTCTGTCTTATCAAGGGGTAAGATGAATTTGCACCCAACACTGATCTTAGATCAGGTACGTCTTTACTGCCCCTAATGGTTCATGTTAGGATCAGGACAATATAAGCTGATCCTAGATCAGAACTTCCAAGATCAAGAGTGTAGAGGTGTATGTCAGGTTCAAGGCATGTGTTTAGACTAACCTTCAGGGCCAGAAAGTACTGGCTCAGCCTAGCCGTGAATAACCAGAAAAGAGAGAACATCATGTTTCGCCCTAGAACAGACACACAGCGCCTTTGACACACGAACACACACACACACATTTAAGGTCGTAATGACCCACAACATAAGAACAGTACCTTCAGAAAGAATAAACACCTCTTGACTTTTTCCACATTTTGTTATGTTACAACCTTAATTTGAAATAGATTACATAATGACAATACCCAATACTGTCAAAATTGAATTATGTTTTTAGAATTTTTGACAAATTAATTTAAAATGAAAAGCTGAAATGTCTTGAGTCAATAAATATTCAACCCCTTTGTTATGGCAAGCCTAAATAAGTTCAGGAGTAAAAATTTGATTAATCTAATCAAATCAAATAAAATCTATTCATATAGCCCTTCATACATCAGCTGATATCTCCAAGTGCTGTACAGAAACCCAGCCTAAAACTCCAAACAGCAAGCAATGCAGGTGTAGAAGCACGGTGGCTAGGAAAAACTCCCTAGAAAGGCCAAAACCTAGGAAGAAACTTAGAGAGGAACCAGGCTATGAGGGGTGGCCAGTCCTCTTCTGGTTGTGCCAGGTGGAGATTATAACAGAACATGGCCAAGATGTTCAAATGTTCATAAATGCCTAGTATGGTCAAATAATAATAATCACAGTAGTTGTCGAGGATGCAGCAAGTCAGCACCTCAGGAGTAAATGTCAGTTGGCTTTTCATAGCCGATCATTAAGAGTATCTCTACCACTCCTGCTGTCTCTAGAGAGTTGAAAAAAGCAGGTCTGGGACAGGTAGCACGTCCAGTGAACAGGTCAGGATTCCATAGCCGCAGGCAGAACAGTTGGAACTGGAGCAGCAGCACAGCCAGGTGGACTGGGGACAGCAAGGAGTCATCATGCCAGGTAGTCCTGAGGCATGGTCCTAGGGTTCAGGTCCTCCTCCGAGAGAAAGAGAGAATTAGAGAGAGCATACTTAAATTCACACAGGACACCGGGTAAGATAGGAGAGGTACTCCAGATATAACAAACTGACCCTAGCCCCCCGACACTTAAACTTACACAGCATAAATACTGGAGGCTGAGATAGGAGGGGTCAGGAGACACTGTGGCCCCATTCAATGATACCCCCGGACAGGGCTAAAAAGGAAGGATATAACCCCACCCACTTTGCCAAAGCACAGCCCCCACACCACTAGAGGGATATCTTCAACCTTCAACTTACCATCCTGAGACAAGGCCGAGTATAACCCACAAAGATCTCCGCCACGGCACAACCCAATGGGGGGCGCCAACCCAGACAGGGAGATCACATCAGTGACTCAACCCACTCAAGTGACGCACCCCTCCTAGGGACGGCATGAGAGAGCACCAGTAAGTCAGTGACTCAGCCCCTGTAATAGGGTTAGAGGCAGAGAATTCCAGTGGAAAGAGGGGAACCGGCCAGGCAGAGACAGCAAGCGCGGTTCGTTGCTCCAGAGCCTTTCCGTTCACCTTCACACTCCTGGGCAGGACCACACTCAATCATATGACCTGCTGATGACCTGCTGAATAAAAGGTTGAGACCGAGTCTGCGTCTCTCACATGGGTAGGCAGACCATTCCATAAAAAGGGAGCTCTATAGGAGAAAGCCCTGCCTCCAGCTGTTTGCTTAGAAATTCTAGGGACAATTAGGAGGCCTGCTTCTTGTGACCGTAGCGTACGTGTAGGTATGTACGGCAGGGCCAAATCAGAGAGATAGGTAGGAGTAAGCCCATGTAATGCTTTGTAGGTTAGCAATAAAACCTTGAAATCAGCCCTTGTCTTGACAGGAAGCCAGTGTAGGGAGGCTAGCACTGGAGGAATATGATAATTTTTTGGGGTTCTAGCCAGGATTCTAGCAGCCGTATTTAGCACTAACTGAAGTTTATTTAGTGCTTTATCCGGGTAGCCGGGAAGTAGAGCATTGCAGTAGTCTAACCTAGAAGTAACAAAAGCATGGATACATTTTTCTGCATCATTTTTGGACAGAAAGTTTCAGGTTTTTGCAATGTTACGTAGATGGAAAAAAGCTGTCCTTGAAACAGTCTTGATATGTCGTCAAAAGAGAGATCAGGGTCCAGAGTAACGCCGAGGTCCTTCACAGTTTTATTTGAGACGACTGTACAACCATCAAGATTAATTGTCAGATTCAACAAAAGATCTCTTTGTTTCTTGGGACTTAGAACAAGCATCTCTGTTTTGTCCGAGTTTAAAAGTACAACATTTGCAGCCTTCCACTTCCTTATGTCTGAAACACAGGATTCTAGCGAGGGCAATTTTGGGGCTTCACCATGTTTCATTGAAATGTACAGCTGTGTGTCATCCGCATAGCAGTGAAAGTTAACATTATGTTTTCGAATGACATCCCCAAGAGTTAAAATATATAGTGAAAACAATAGTGATCCTAAAACAGAACCTTGAGGAACACCGAAATTTACAGTTGATTTGTCAGAGGACAAACCATTCACAGAGACAAACTGATATCTTTCCGACAGATAAGATCTAAACCAGGCCAGAGCTTGTCCGTGTAGACAAATTTGGGTTTCCAATCTCTCCAAAAGAATGTGGTGATCGATGGTATCAAAAGCAGCACTAAGGTTTAGGAGCACGAGGACAGATGCAGAGCCTCGGTCTGATGCCATTAAAAGGTAATTTACCACCTTCACAAGTGCAGTCTTAGTGCTATGATGGGGTCTAAAACCAGACTGAAGCATTTTGTATACATTGTTTGTCTTCAGGAAGGCAGGGAGTTGCTGCGCAACAGCTTTTTCAATTTTTTTTGAGAGGAATGGAAGATTCGATATAGGCCGATAGTTTTTTTATATTTTCTGGGTCAAGGTTTGGCTTTTTCAAGAGAGGCTTTGTTACTGCTACTTTTAGTGAGTTTGGTACACTTCCGGTGGATAGAGAGCCGTTTATTATGTTCAACATTGGAGGGCCATGCACAGGAAGCAGCTCTATCAGCTGTTTAGTCGGAATAGGGTCCAGTATGCAGCTTGAAGGTTTAGAGGCCATGATTATTTTCATCATTGTGTCAAGAGATATAGTACTAAAACACTTGAGTGTCTCTCTTGATCTTAGGTCCTGGCAGAGTTGTGCAGACTCAGGACAACTGAGCTTTGAAGGAATACGCAGATTTAAAAGGAGTCCGCAATTTGCTTTCTAATAATTATGATATTTTCCTCAGAGGTTCTTTAATTTATTACTGCTGAAGTGAAAGCCATCCTTACTTAGGGAATGCTGCTTTTTAGTTAGCTTTACGACAGTATCAAAAATAAATGTCAGATTGTTCTTATTTTCCTCAATTAAGTTGGAAAAATAGGACGATCGAGCAGCAGTGAGGGCTCTTCGATACTGCACGGTACTGTCTTTCCAAGCTAGTCGGAAGACTTCCAGTTTGGTGTGGCGCCATTTCCTTTCTAATTTTCTGGAAGCTTGCTTCAGAGCTCGGGTATTTTCTGGATCAAGGAATCTTTGTGTTGTCTGTGAATTTACAGCACGACTTTTGATGCTCCTTGGTTGGAGTCTGAGCAGATTACTTGTTGAAATTGCAAACGTAATAAAATGGTGGTCCGATAGTCCAGA
The DNA here is from genome assembly GCF_057628025.1 of Oncorhynchus mykiss. Lineage (NCBI taxonomy): Eukaryota > Metazoa > Chordata > Actinopteri > Salmoniformes > Salmonidae > Oncorhynchus > Oncorhynchus mykiss. The sequence goes on from NC_143050.1 coordinate 11,845,513, forward strand.
ATTATGAGGAAAAACATTAAGATCCACAACATTTATTCCATGGGACAAAACTAGGTCCAGAGTATGACTGTGCCAGTGAGTAGGTCCAGAGACATGTTGGACAAAACCCACTTAGTCGATGATGGCTCCGAAAGCCTTTTGGAGTGGGTCTGTGGACTTTTCCATGTGAATATTAAAGTCACCAAAAATTTGAATATTGAATATTATCTGCTATGACTACAACGCTGTATATGGCCCAGAAGGCCTGTAAATTTCATGACTAGAAGCTCAAAAGACGAAAACTGCATTTTTTTTTTTTGTAAATTGAAATTTGTTATCATAAAGGTTAGCATCACCTCCGCCTTTGCAGGATGCACGGGGGATATGGTCACTAGTGTAACCAGGAGGTGAGGCCTCATAGTAAATTCATCAGGCTTAGGCCATGTTTCAGTAAGGCCAATCACATCAAGATTATGATCAGTGATTAGTTCATTGACTATAACTGCCTTTGAAGTAAGGGATCTAACATTAAGAAGCCCTATTTTCAGATGTGAGGTAGCACGATCTCTTTCAATAATGGCAGGAATGGAGGAGGTCTTTATCCTAGTGAGATTGCTAAGGCGAACACCGCCATGTTTAGTTTTGCCCAACCTTTGTCGAGGCACAGACACGGTCTCAATGGGGATAGCTGAGCTGACGACACTGACTGTGCTAGTGGCAGACTCCACTTAGCTGGCAGGCTATTTCATTATTTCATTAACAAGTCACATAGTAAGTTGCATGGACTTACACTGTGTGCAGTAATAGGGTTTAACATAATTTTGTAATGACTACCTCATCTAGGTACCCCACACAAACAATTATCAGTAAGGTCCCTCAGTCAAGCAGTACATTTCAAACACAGATTCAACCACAAAGAACAGAGGTTTTCCAATGCCTTGCAAATAAGGGCACCCATTGGTAGATGGATAAAAATGAAGAAACAGACATTTAATATCCATTTGAGCATGGTGAATTCATTTTTTACACTTTGGATGATGTATCAATACACCCAGTTGCAACTCAGTTACTGGAGAGGAAGGAAACCGCTCTGAGATTTCACCATGAGGCCAATTTTGACTTTAAAACAGTTACAGAGTTTATTGGCTGTGATAGGAGAAAACTAAGGATGGATCAACAACATTGTACTTACTCTACAATACTAAGGCAAATGAAAGAGTCAAAAAAAATAAGCCTGTACAGAATAAAGAAATTCCAAAACATGCATCCTGTTTGCAACAAGGCACTAAAGTAAAACAAAAGAAAATCAGAACTTTATGTCCTGAATACAAAGCGTTATGTTTGGGGCAAATCCAACACATCAGTGAGTACCACTCTTCATATTTTCAAGCATGGTGGTGGCTGTATCATGTTATGAATATGCTTTTACTAGGAATTTTTTAGGATAAAAATAATCAGAATAGAGCTAAGCACAGAAAAATCCTAGAGGAAAACCTGGTTCATTCTTCTTTCCAACTAGGAGACAAATTCACCTTCCAACAGGACAATAACCTAAAACACTAGGCCAAATATATACTGTAATTCCTTACCAAGACAGCATTGAATGTTCCTGAGTGGCCTAGTTACAGCTTAAATCGAGTTCAAAATCTATGACTTGAAAATGGCTGTCAAGCAACAACCAACTTGACAGATCTTGAAGAATTTGTTTAAAGATTAATGTGCAAATATTGTAAAATCCAGCTCTTAGAGACTTATTTTTTAATTATTATTATAATATATTTTTGGGAATATTCGAAACATATAATATACTTGCATTGAAGCCGCTCAATAACTACATCATGCCAGTCATCCAACAGATTCCCATTCAGAGCGACACACAGAAGCATCCAGGGTTAATGTCCTGCTCAAGGGCATGTTGACCGATCTACCACCAGGCCAAAAAACGTGAACCCGAACCCTCCAAGATCCCCCCACAGTTCCCCAATAGCCTCAACCCTCAACCATTCGAGACCCCTCCCACAGTCCCCCCAGGAAGAAAAACGAAAAATACAATTAATTCCATTCCCACCCCCAAGATCCCCCCAATTGACCAACAACCAAGAGAATTAACTAAAGAGAAAGAATTAAAAGACAGAATAAAACAGCAAACAACAATGCAAAAAAATAGATAAAACAAAATAATACATTTAAAACAAAGAACATCAAGGACAACTGAAATCATAACAGCAATGCTAACTGTATATGTTTGTGTGCATGTCTGGCACTATTACATGTATGTGTGTGTTCTTGTATGTGTTTATTTGAATCAGAGTGTGTGTACAAACACCTGCACGGCATCAGCCTCAGGCAAACCGGCATTAGTTGTAAAAACACTGCCACTTAGTGTCATTAAGCTCTTAGAGATTTACCCAGAAAGACTCACAGCTGTAATCGCTGCCAAAGGTTATTTTAACCTGTATTGACTCGGGGTGTGAATGCATATGTAAATTAAATATTTATGTATTTCATTTTCAAGAAATTTGCTAACATTTCTAAAAACGTGTTTTCATTTTGTCACTATGGGTTATTGTGTGGAGATGGGTGAGAAAAATAATATATTTAATCCATTTTGAATTCAGGCACAACAAAATGTAAAATAAGTAAAATGGTATGATTACTTTCTGAAGGCACTGATGCATACTGAAAATATTTCACCGTTTTTATTTTGCGGTAACTCACTTTTCTACTAACCATGTAAACTCAATCAGCCTGTGCTCAGCTGAAACGTGTGTATGCCTTCAGAATATTATTTTAACGTTTCTATTTTGCAGAGGATGGTGGCAGGTAGCCTAGTGGTTTGAGTGTTGGGCCAGTAACCGAAAGGTTGCTGGATCGAATCCCCTAGCTGACAAGGTGAAAAAGTGTCTTCCTGCCCCCGAACAAGGCAGTTAACCCACTGTTCCTAAGGCAGTTCCCTTGGCCTTGCTCAGGGGTGCCCTGAATGTTGATTAAGGCAGCCCCCTGCACCTCTCTGTTTCAAAGGGGTTGGGTTAAATGCGGATGATGCATTCAGTTGTATGAAATGGTGAAGTGGCTAATTCACTTATCTATTGACCATTTAAACTGTCTCAGCTGAAACACATCTGTGTGTGGATGACACCTGGGTTCTTTGCAATGATTATGTTCCCTGTAAAAACATGTGTTTGAATCAGCAGAACAACATAAACAAATAGTTAACAACAATCACACTTTGATATTGATGAGAAATGTGTATGATAGTTTGGGTTGTGTGTATGATAGTTTGGGTTGTGTGTACGATAGTTTGGGTTGTGTGTACGATAGTTTGGGTTGTGTGTACGATAGTTTGTGTTGTGTGTATGATAGTTTGGGTTGTGTGTATGATAGTTTGGGTTGTGTGTATGATAGTTTGTGTTGTGTGTATGATAGTTTGTGTTGTGTGTACGATAGTTTGTGTTGTGTGTATGATAGTTTGGGTTGTGTGTATGATAGTTTGGGTTGTGTGTATGATAGTTTGTGTTGTGTGTATGATAGTTTGGGTTGTGTGTATGATAGTTTGGGTTGTGTGTATGATCGTTTGGGTTGTGTGTATGATAGTTTGTGTTGTGTGTATGATAGTTTGGGTTGTTTGTATGATAGTTTGTGTTGTGTGTATGATAGTTTGTGTTGTGTGTATGATAGTTTGGGTTGTGTGTACGATAGTTTGGGTTGTGTGTACGATAGTTTGGGTAGTGTGTATGATAGTTTGGGTTGTGTGTATGATAGTTTGGGTTGTGTGTATGATAGTTTGGGTTGTGTGTACGCTAGTTTGGGTTGTGTGTACGATAGTTTGGGTTGTGTGTATGATAGTTTGGGTTGTGTGTACGATAGTTTGGGTTGTGTGTATGATAGTTTGGGTTGTGTGTATGATAGTTTGGGTTGTGCGTATGATAGTTTGGGTTGTGTGTACGATAGTTTGGGTTGTGTGTACGATAGTTTGGGTTGTGTGTACGATAGTTTGGGTTGTGTGTACGATAGTTTGGGTTGTGTGTACGATAGTTTGGGTTGTGTGTACGATAGTTTGGGTTGTGTATACGATAGTTTGGGTTGTGTGTATGATAGTTTGTGTTGTGTGTATGATAGTTTGTGTTGTGTGTATGATAGTTTGGGTTGTGTGTACGATAGTTTGGGTTGTGTGTATGATAGTTTGGGTTGTGTGTATGATAGTTTGGGTTGTGTGTACGATAGTTTGGGTTGTGTGTATGATAGTTTGGGTTGTGTGTATGATAGTTTGGGTTGTGCGTATGATAGTTTGGGTTGTGTGTACGATAGTTTGGGTTGTGTGTACGATAGTTTGGGTTGTGTGTACGATAGTTTGGGTTGTGTGTATGATAGTTTGGGTTGTGTGTATGATAGTTTGGGTTGTGCGTATGATAGTTTGGGTTGTGTGTACGATAGTTTGGGTTGTGTGTACGATAGTTTGGGTTGTGTGTACGATAGTTTGGGTTGTGTGTACGATAGTTTGGGTTGTGTGTACGATAGTTTGGGTTGTGTATACGATAGTTTGGGTTGTGTGTATGATAGTTTGGGTTGTGTGTATGATAGTTTGGGTTGTGTGTATGATAGTTTGGGTTGTGTGTACGATAGTTTGGGTTGTGTGTACGATAGTTTGGGTTGTGTGTACGATAGTTTGGGTTGTGTGTACGATAGTTTGGGTTGTGTGTACGATAGTTTGGGTTGTGTGTATGATAGTTTGGGAAGTGTGTATGATAGTTTGGGTAGTGTGTATTATCATTTGTGTTGTGTGGATGATAGTTTGGGTTGTGTGTATGATAGTTTGGGTTGTGTGTATGATAGTTTGGGTTGTGTGTATGATAGTTTGGGTTGTGTGTATGATAGTTTGGGAAGTGTGTATGATAGTTTGGGTAGTGTGTATTATCATTTGTGTTGTGTGTATGATAGTTTGGGTTGTGTGTATGATCGTTTGGGTTGTGTGTATGATAGTTTGGGAAGTGTTTATGATAGTTTGGGTAGTGTGATGATAGTTTGTGTTGTGTGTACGAAAGTTTGGGTAGTGTGTATGATAGTTTGTGTTGTGTGTGAGTATGTTACGTTAGGATTCAGAACAAAGAGGATATGAAACCCAGACTGTATCTGTCATGTTAGACCATAGTAAATGGACAGGTGGGTAACAGCATGGCCAAGGTCTTTAGTGATCTCAGCGCTGGCTGACTGACTGACCATCAACGACCCTGAGATTTACACAGAACACCATGAACTGATTTAGTTCCACTGCTTTAAATCGCTCATTGATAGCCTACCTACCTGTCTCTATCTTACCTGTGTTCAATACTCACCTTCCTGTCTCTCTCTTACCTGTGTTCAATACTCACCTTCCTGTCTCTCTCTTACCTGTGTTCAATACTCACCTACCTATCTCTATGTTACCTGTGTTCAATACTCACCTACCTGTCTCTATCTTACCTGTGTTCAATACTCACATACCTGTCTCTATCTTACCTGTGTTCAATACTCACCTTCCTGTCTCTTTTACCTGTGTTCAATACTCACCTACCTGTCTATATCTCACCTGTGTTCAATACTCACCTACCTGTCTCTATGTTACCTGTGTTCAATACTCACCTACCTGTCTCTATCTTACCTGTGTTCAATACTCACCTACCTGTCTCTATCTTACCTGTGTTCAATACTCACCTTCCTGTCTCTTTTACCTGTGTTCAATACTCACCTACCTGTCTATATCTCACCTGTGTTCAATACTCACCTACCTGTCTCTATCTTACTTGTGTTCAATACTCACCTTCCTGTCTCTGTCTCAGCTCTGTTCAATACTCACCTACCTGTCTCTATGTTACCTGTGTTCAATACTCACCTACCTGTCTCTATGTTACCTGTGTTCAATACTCACCTACCTGTCTCTATCTTACCTGTGTTCAATACTAACCTTCCTGTCTCTTTTACCTGTGTCCAATACTCACCTACCTGTCTCTATGTTACCTGTGTTCAATACTCACCTACCTGTCTCTATGTTACCTGTGTTCAATACTCACCTACCTGTCTATACCTCACCTGTGTTCAATACTCACCTACCTGTCTCTATGTTACCTGTGTTCAATACTCACCTACCTGTCTCTATCTTACCTGTGTTCAATACTCACCTACCTGTCTCTATCTTACCTGTGTTCAATACTTACCTACCTGTCTCTATGTTACCTGTTTTCAATACTCACCTACCTGTCTCTATGTTACCTGTGTTCAATACTCACCTACCTGTCTCTATCTTACCTGTGTACAATACTCACCTACCTGTCTCTATGTTACCTGTGTTCAATACTCACCTACCTGTCTCTATGTTACCTGTGTTCAATACTCACCTACCTGTCTCTATCTCACCTGTGTTCAATACTCACCTACCTGTCTCTATCTCACCTGTGTTCAATACTCACCTACCTGTCTCTATCATGCCTGTGTTCAATACACACCTACCTGTCTCTATGTTACCTGTGTTCAATACTCACCTGCCTGTCTCTATCTCAGCTCTGTTCAATACTCACCTACCTGTCTCTATATTACCTGTGTTCAATACTCACCTACCTGTCTCTATGTTACCTGTGTTCAATACTCACCTGCCTGTCTCTATGTTACCTGTGTTCAATACTCACCTACCTGTCTCTTTATTACCTGTGTAGAACAGTAATGGTGTTCATAGACTCTGGTATGACAAAGACCCCCTAATTACACTGAAGCTGGGAAATGTGTGTGTGCTTGTTTTTGTGTGTGTGTGTGTGTGCATGTGTGCGTGTGTGCGTGTATGTGTGTGTGTGAGTGTGTGTGTGTGTGTGTGTGTGTGTGCGTGCGTGTGATTGCGTGTGATTGCGTGTGAGCATACTACCTACAGTACTGGTGTACGTTTCAGTGCGTGAGGTTGTGTGACTGGTTATTCCAACGCTGCCACAGCCACAGAAGGAAGCTGGTGTAGAATATACGATCTTGTTTATTTGTACACGTTATCACTCAACCACACGTTGGTATCACTTAGACAGGCCACTCCACCATGGACAGGCTAATCATGAATTAGCCGCGATAAGATAACATTATTAAATCAAAACTTTCAATCGCACAATCAGTTAAAGCACACTTGATTGCTAATATTATCAAATAAAGTGTTTGTTCAGTCAAATAGGAAAATAGTTTAGACCAATGCTGGTCAATAGACTTCTGAAGAGTAGAAGACTTGTATTAGAGGCTGTTACAGTGTATGGGCTGGTTTCCCAGACCAAAAGCCTTGTCCTGGACTGAAAAGATATTTCATTGGAGATTCTCGTTAGTCCAATGACTAGGCTTAATCTGTGTGCAGGAAACGGGCCCTGTAAATTATTGTTTTACTTTGAATCAATAGTAAAGTCAATTGCTGTTACCCTGGACTAGGCTTATTGCTGTTGCCCTGGATTAGGCTTATTGCTGTTGCCCTGGACTAGGCTTATTGCTGTTACCATGGACTAGGCTTATTGCTGTTGCCCTGGACTAGGTTTATTGCTGTTACCCTGGACTAGGCTTATTGCTTTTGCCCTGGACTATGCTTATTGCTGTTGCCCTGGACTAGGTTTATTGCTGTTACCCTGGACTAGGCTTATTGCTGTTACCCTGGACTAGGTTTATTGCTGTTACCCTGGACTAGGCTTATTGCTGTTGCCCTGGACTAGGCTTATTGCTGTTACCCTGGACTAGGCTTATTGCTGTTACCCTGGACTAGGCTTATTGCTGTTACCCTAGACTAGGCTTATTGCTGTTACCCTGGACTAGGCTTATTGCTGTTGCCCTGGACTAGGCTTATTGCTGTTACCCTGGACTAGGCTTATTGCTGTTGCCCTGGACTAGGCTTATTGTTGTTACCCTGGACTAGGTTTATTGCTGTTGCCCTGGACTAGGCTTATTGCTGTTACCCTGGACTAGGCTTATTGCTGTTGCCCTGGACTAGGCTTATTGCTGTTACCCTGGACTAGGCTTATTGCTGTTACCCTGGACCAAGCTTATTGCTGTTACCCTGGACTAGGCTTATTGCTGTTACCCTGGACTAGGCTTATTGCTGTTACCCTGGAGTAGGCTTATTGCTGTTACCCTGGACTATGCTTATTGCTGTTGCCCTGGACTAGGCTTATTGCTGTTACCCTGGACTAGGCTTATTGCTGTTGCCCTGGACTAGGCTTATTGCTGTTGCCCTGGACTAGGCTTATTGCTGTTGCCCTGGATTAGGCTTATTGCTGTTGCCCTGGACTAGGCTTATTGCTGTTACCATGGACTAGGCTTATTGCTGTTGCCCTGGACTAGGCTTATTGCTGTTACCCTGGACTAGGCTTATTGCTGTTGCCCTGGACTATGCTTATTGCTGTTGCCCTGGACTAGGCTTATTGCTGTTACCCTGGACTAGGCTTATTGCTGTTACCCTGGACTAGGTTTATTGCTGTTACCCTGGACTAGGCTTATTGCTGTTGCCCTGGACTAGGCTTATTGCTGTTACCCTGGACTAGGCTTATTGCTGTTACCCTGGACTAGGCTTATTGCTGTTACCCTAGACTAGGCTTATTGCTGTTACCCTGGACTAGGCTTATTGCTGTTGCCCTGGACTAGGCTTATTGCTGTTACCCTGGACTAGGCTTATTGCTGTTGCCCTGGACTAGGCTTATTGTTGTTACCCTGGACTAGGCTTATTGCTGTTGCCCTGGACTAGGCTTATTGCTGTTACCCTGGACTAGGCTTATTGCTGTTACCCTGGACTAGGCTTATTGCTGTTACCCTGGACTAGGCTCATTGCTGTTACCCTGGACTAGGCTTATTGCTGTTGCCCTGGACTAGGCTTATTGCTGTTGCCCTGGACTAGGCTTATTGCTGTTACCCTGGACTAGGCTTATTGCTGTTGCCCTGGACTAGGCTTATTGCTGTTACCCTGGACTAGGCTTATTGCTGTTGCCCTGGACTAGGCTTATTGCTGTTACCCTGGACTAGGCTTATTGCTGTTGCCCTGGACTAGGCTTATTGCTGTTACCCTGGACTAGGCTTATTGCTGTTGCCCTGGACTAGGCTTATTGCTGTTGCCCTGGACTAGGCTTATTGCTGTTACCCTGGACTAGGCTTATTGCTGTTGCCCTGGACTAGGCTTATTGCTGTTACCCTGGACTAGGCGTATTGCTGTTACCCTGGACCAAGCTTATTGCTGTTACCCTGGACTAGGCTTATTGCTGTTACCCTGGACTAGGCTTATTGCTGTTACCCTGGAGTAGGCTTATTGCTGTTACCCTGGACTAGGCTTATTGCTGTTGCCCTGGACTAGGCTCATTGCTGTTACCCTGGACCAGGCTTATTGCTGTTACTCTGGACTAGGCTTATTGCTGTTACCCTGGACTAGGCTTATTGCTGTTGCCCTGGACTAGGCTTATTGCTGTTACCCTGGACTAGGCTTATTGCTGTTGCCCTGGACTAGGCTTATTGCTCTTAACCCTGGACCAAGCATATTGCTGTTACCCTGGACTAGGCTCATTGCTGTTACCCTGGACTAGGCTTATTGCTGTTACCCTGGACTAGGCTTATTGCTGTTGCCCTGGACTAGGCTTATTGCTGTTACCCTGGACTAGGCTTATTGCTGTTACCCTGGACTAGGCTTATTGCTGTTGCCCTGGACTAGGCTTATTGCTGTTACCCTGGACTAGGCTTATTGCTGTTGCCCTGGACTAGGCTTATTGCTGTTACCCTGGACTAGGCTTATTGCTGTTGCCCTGGACTAGGCTTATTGCTGTTGCCCTGGACTAGGCTTATTGCTGTTACCCTGGACTAGGCTTATTGCTGTTACCCTGGACTAGGCTTATTGCTGTTACCCTGGACTAGGCTTATTGCTGTTGCCCTGGACTAGGCTTATTGCTGTTACCCTGGACTAGGCTTATTGCTGTTACCCTGGACTAGGCTTATTGCTGTTGCCCTGGACTAGGCTTATTGCTGTTACCCTGGACTAGGCTTATTGCTGTTGCCCTGGACTAGGCTTATTGCTGTTACCCTGGACTAGGCTTATTGCTGTTGCCCTGGACTAGGCTTATTGCTGTTGCCCTGGACTAGGCTTATTGCTGTTACCCTGGACTAGGCTTATTGCTGTTACCCTGGACTAGGCTTATTGCTGTTGCCCTGGACTAGGCTTATTGCTGTTGCCCTGAACTAGGCTTATGCACGAATAACATAATTCTACAACCCAAAAAATGTACTAGATGTGCAATGCAGGCTTTTGTTCCTGCCAAGCACCAACACACATGATTTAATTATTATGTTATATTATATTATATTAATATATTATAATTAAGATCCATATAGAGGACCATGATTTGTTGGTTATCTGGTACAAAGTCTATACCAAGAAAATTGTTTCTATGCTTCTTCCCATAGAAGGACTGTACCTAAGAAAGCAAAGGTAACTGAATTAGATGACTATTGCCCTGTAGCACTCACCTCTGTCATCAAGTGCTTTGAGAGACTAGCCAAGGATGATGTCACCTCCACCTTACCTGCCACCCTAGACTGTCTTCAATTTGCTTACTGCCCCAATAGATTCACAGACGATGCCATCGCCACCACACTGCACACTGCCCTGTCCCATCTGGATAAGAGGCATACCTATGTAAGAATGCTGTTCATTGACTATAGCTCAGCATTCAACACCATAGTTCTCTCCATGCTCGTCATCAATCTCGAGGCCCTGGGTCTGAACCCCGACCTGTGCAATTTCGTCCTGGACTTCCTGACGGGTTTCACCCAGGTGGTGAAGGTAGGTAACAACACCTCCTCTTCGCTGATCCTCAACACTGGGGCCCCACAAGGGTGGGTGCTCAGGCCTGTCCTGTACTCCCTGTTCACCCATGACTGCGTGGCCAAGCACACCTCCAACTCAATCATCAAGTTTGCAGACGACACAATAGTAGTAGGCCTGATTACCAACAACGATGAGACAGCCTACAGCGAGGAGGTGAGGGCTCTGGGAGTGTGGTGCCAGGAAAATAACCTCTGGCTCAACGTCAACAAAACTAAGGAGATGATCGTGGACTTCAGGAAACAGCAGAGGGAGCACCCCCCCTATCCCCTATCTACATCGATGGGACCGCAGTGGAGAAGGTGGAAAGCTTCAAGTGCCTTGGCATACACATCACTGACAAACTGAAAAGGACCACACAGCGCATATTCAACCTCAGGAGGCTAAAGACATTTGGCTTAACACCTAAAACCCTCACAAATTTTTACAGATGCACAATTGAGAACATCCTGTTGGGCTGTATCACCGCCTGGTACGGCAACTGCGCCGCCCACAACTGCAAAGCTCTCCAGAGGGTGGTCTGCCCATTACCGTAGGTAAACCTCCCGCCCTCCTGGGAACCTACAGCACCCGATGCCGTAGGAAGGCCAAAAAGATCATCAAGGACATTTTTATTTATTTTACTAGGCAAGTCAGTTAAAACAAACTCTTATTTTCAATGACAGCTTATGAACAGTGGGTTGACTGCCTTGTTCAGGTGCAGAACAACAGATTTTTACTTTATTAGCTCGATGATTTGATCTAGCAACCTTTCAGTTACTAGTCCAACAGTCTAACCACTAGGGTACCCTGCTGCCCCATCAACTACCTGAGCCACTACCTGTTCACCCCGCTATCATCCAGAAGTCGAGGTCAGTACAGGTGCATCAAAGCTGGGACCGAGAGACTGAAAAACAGCGTCTCAAGGCCATCAGACAAGTGGCCATCAAATGGCCAACAGCCATCACTAGCACATTAGAGGCTGCTGCCTATAGAAATAGATTAGGAATCACTGGCCACTTTTAGAAATGAAACAGTAGCCACTTTAATAATATCTCTGTATCTTACATTACTCATCTCATATGTATATACTGTACTCTGTACTATTATACAGTATCTTAGTCACTTTAATTATATGTAAATATTGCATCACCCATCTCATATGTAAATACTGTACTCTATACTATGCCACCGTGTCTCAATCCAATGCCGAACTGACATTTCATATATGTATATATATTCTTAATCCATTCCTTAGTTAGATTTACGTGTATTTTGGGTTATGATGTGAAACTGTTAGATATTACTTGTTAGATATTACTGTACTGTTGGAGCTAGAAGCACAAGCATTTCTCTACAATTGCAATAACATCTGCTAAACACGCATATGTGACCAATTTGATTTGATTTGAATTCAATTGTGAAGGTAATGACCCATTCCTCCTAATAGGGGTGGCAGGTAGCCTAGTGGTTAGAGCGTTGGGCCAGTGAACCGAAAGGTTGCTAGATTGAATCCCTGTCCTGACAAGGTAAAAATGTGTTGTTCTGTCACTGAACAAGCACTCCATCATTGTAAATATGAATTTGTTCTTAACTGACTTGCCTAGTTAAATAAAGGTAAATAAAATACCCAGTAACGATCTGTGTTTGGAGACATGGGATCTGTCTGAATGCTGACACTAATGAAACACAGTCAACCTGTCTGAAGGTTGACACAGCCAAACTGTCTGAAAGCTGACACTATTGAAACACAGTCAACCTGTCTGAAAGCTGACACTATTGAAGCACAGCCAACTGTGTCATGCTACTACTGCCCTCCCCTTCCTGAGAAGTCATTACAGGGAGTTTCAGTTAGCCACAGATTTCTCTCGCTCTCCCTCTCTCACACACAGGAGGTTGATGAAGAGTTTCAGTTGGCAGAGGGATAATCATGACTCTGTCAGTGTTCTGCTTGTTTGCTCGTGAGCTTCCCCAGACCTGAGAGAGAGTAAAGGTCATCCTTTGTTCAGGCGGGAGCGAGCAGGCAAATAGGAAGCTGATTCCAGCTAACCAAACTGTGTGGTTCTGCTCCCACGGGCATGCACTATGACATGATTTCAAACTGTGGCTACCTGGGAGAGTCACCTGTTAGAGGCAGCACTCCTTTTCAAAATACCCTCTCTCCACATCTCATTGTTGTGTGTGTGTGTCTGTTTGTGTATGTGTGTGAGAGAGTGTAGCTGTGTGTGTCTGTTTGTGTGTGTGTGAGAGAGAGTGTAGCTGTGTGTGTCTGTTTGTGTGTGTGTGTGAGAGAGTGTAGCTGTGTGTGTCTGTTTGTGTGTGTGTGTGAGAGAGTGTAGCTGTGTGTGTCTGTTTGTGTGTGTGTGTGAGAGAGTGTAGCTGTGTGTGTCTGTTTGTGTGTGTGTGAGAGAGTGTAGCTGTGTGTGTCTGTGAGCATGTGTGCATGTTCGTGTTTGTGTATGTGTGAGCATGCGTGTACATACTGTCATGTATACTAGCAGGTCACTAGTCCATAACTGTAGTCTCTACATCAGGTCGCTAGTCCATAACTGTAGTCTCTACATCAGGTCGCTAGTCCATAACTGTAGTCTCTACATCAGGTCACTAGTCCATAACTGTAGTCTCTACATCAGGTCACTAGTCCATAACTGTAGTCTCTACATCAGGTCGCTAGTCCATAACTGTAGTCTCTACATCAGGTCGCTAGTCCATAACTGTAGTCTCTACATCAGGTCGCTAGTCCATAACTGTAGTCTCTACATCAGGTCGCTAGTCCATAACTGTAGTCTCTACATCAGATCACTAGTCCATAACTGTAGTCTCTACATCAGGTCGCTAGTCCATAACTGTAGTCTCTACATCAGGTCACTAGTCCATAACTGTAGTCTCTGCAGAGAGAGAGAGAGAATGAGGGCAAGGTTGAGAGAAAGAGAGAGACTGAGGGAGAGGTAGAGGGAGAGAGAGACCTAGAGACTGAGGGAGAGGTAGATAGAGAGAGATTCAGGGATAGGTAAAGGGAGAGAGAGACCTAGAAACTGAGGGAGAGGCAGATAGAGAGAGAAACTGATGGAGAGGTAGATAGAGATAGTTGGCCTGAGGCCAAACCACACGACCAACAACATTGGACACTTTATCGAACACAAAGCCTTCACCATCTCATCCTGGAATATCCAAGGCCTGAGTTCATCTGCCTTTGGCCTAAAGAGCAGGAACCTAGACTTCATCAAAGAAATCAGAAATACAGACATTGTCATCCTACAAGAAACCTGGCAAAGAGGAGACGGACCCACTGGTTGCCCTCTAGGTTACAGAGTGCTGGTAATCCCATCCACCAAACTACCAGGTGTAAAACAGGAAAGGGACTCAGGAGGTATGCTAATTTGGTATAGAGCAGACCTAACTCACTCTATTAAATTAATCAAAACGGGAACATTTTATATTTGGCTAGAAATTCAAAAGGAAACGATCTTAACAGAGAAAAATGCCCCCCTGTGTGCTACCTATATCCCCCACACTAGAATCCCCATACTTTAATGAAGACAGCGTCTCCTTCCTGGAGGAGGAAATCAATCATTTCCATGCCCAGGGAACATGTACTAGTCTGTGGTGACCTAAATGCCAGAACCGGACAAGAACCTGACACCCTCAGCACACAAGGGGACAAACACCTGCCTGCAGGTGACAGCATTCCCTCCCCCATATGCCCCCCTAGGCACAACATAACCAACAAAAACGGGTCACAACTCCTGCAGCTCTGTCGCACGCTGGGTATGTACATAGTCAATGGTATGCTTCGAGGGGACTCCTATGGTAAGCACACCTATAGCTCATCTCTGGCAGTAGTACTGCAGACTACTTTATCACTGACCTCAACCCAGAGTCTCTCAGAGCGTTCACAGTCAGCCCACTGACACCCCTATCAGACCACAGCAAAATCACAGTCTACTTAAACAAAGCAATACTCAATCATGAGGCATCAAAGCCAAAGGAACTGAGTAATATTAAGCAACATTAGGCAACAACAAATACAATCCCTTTTAGACAACTTCCTGGATAAAATGTTCCACTGTCATAGTGAAGGTGTAAACTTGGCAGTAGAAAATCTTAACAGTATATAACAGTGTATTTGACCGATTTGATAGCTTCACTATCAAACCTAAATATCTCAAGTAGAAAACCGAGGGAAATGAACAACAATGACAAATGGTTTGATGAAGAATGAAAAAAATCTAAGAAAGGAATTGAGAAACCTGTCCAACCAAAAACATAGAGACCCGGACAACCTGAGTCGACACATTCACTATGGTGAATCAATAAAACAATGGAGAAATACGCTAGGGAAAAAGAAGGAACAGCACGTCAGAAATCAGCTCAATGTAATTGAAGAATCCATAGACTCTAACCACTTCTGGGAAAAATTGGAAAACACTAAACAAACAACAATACGAAGAATTATGTATCCAAAATGGAGATGTATGGGTAAACCACTTCTCCAATATTTTTGGCTCTATAACAGAGAACAAACAACAAAAACGCATACATGATCAAATACAAATCTTAGAATCAACTATTAAAGACTACCAGAACCCACTGGATTCTCCAATTACCTTGAATGAGCTACAGGACAAAATAAAAACCCTCCAACCCAAAAAGGCATATGGTGTTGATGGTATCCTCAATGAAATTATCAAATATACAGACAACAAATTCCAATTGGCTATACTAAAACTCTTTAACATCATCCTTATCTCTGACATCTTCCCCAATATTTGGAACCAAGGACTGATCACCCCAATCCACAAAAGTGGAGACAAATTTGACCCCGATAACTACCGTGGATATGTGTCAACAGCAACCTTGGGAAAAATCCTCTGCATTATCCTAACAGTAGACTCATACATTTCCTCAGTGAAAACAATGTACTGAGCAAATGTCAAATTGGCTTTTTACCAAATTAACGTACAACAGACCACATATCCTGCACACCCTAATTTACAAAAAACAAACCCAAACAAAGGCAAAGTCTTCTCATGCTTTGTTGATTTCAAAAAAGCCTCCGACTCAATTTGGCATAAGGGTCTGCTGTACAAATAGATGGAAAGTGGTGTTGGAGGAAAAACATACAACATTATAAAGTCCATGTACACAAACAACAAGTGTGCGGTTAAAATAGGCAAAAAACCGCACACATTTCTTCCCACAGGGCGGTAAGGTTAGACAGGGATGCAGCTTAAGCCCCAACCTCTTCAACATATATATCAATGAATTGGCGCGGGCACTAGAACAGTCTGCAGCACCCGGCCTCACCCTACTAGAATCTGAATTTAAATGTCTACTGTTTGCTGATGATCTGGTGCTTCTGTCACCAACCAAGGAAGGCCTACAGCAGCACCTAGATATTCTGCACAGATTCTGCCAGACCTCGGCCCTGACAATAAATCACAGTAAGACCAAAATAATGGTGTTCCAAAAAAGGTCCAGTCGCCAGGACCACAAATTCCATCTAGACACTGTTGCCCTAGAGCACAAAAAAACTATACATATCTTGGCCTAAACATCAGCGCCACAGGTAACTTCCACAAAGCTGTGAACGATCTGAGAGACAATGTAAGAAGGGCATTCTATGCCATCAAAAGGAACGTAAAATTCAACATACCAATTAGGATCTGGCTAAAAATATTTGAATCAGTTATAGAACCCATTGCCCTTTATGGTCTGGGGTCAGCTAACCAACCAAGACTTCACAAAATGGGACAAACACCAAATTGAGACTCTGCATGCAGAATTCTGAAAACATATCCTCAGTGTACAAATAATGCATGCAGAGCAGAATTAGGCTGATACCCGCTGATGATCAAAATCCAGAAAAGAGACGTTCAATTCTACAACAACTAAAATGAAGCGATTCCCAAACCTTCCATAACAAAGCCATCACTTTTTTGGGGTTTTACCTCTATGTAACTAGGCAAGTCAGTTATTAAGAACAAATTATTATTTTCAATGACGGCCTAGGAACAGTGTGTTAACTGCCTTGTTCAGGGGCAGAACGACAGATTTGTACCTTATCAGCTCAGGGATTTGAACTTGCAACCTTTACGGTTACTAGTCCTACACTCTAACCACGAGGCTAACCCTAATCTACAGAGAGATGACCTTGGAGAAGAGTCCCCTAAGCAAGCTGGTCCTGCGGGCTCTGTTCACAAACACTAACACACCCCACAGAGCCCCAGGACAGCAACACAATTAGACCCAACCAAATCATGAGAAAACAAAAAGATAATTACTTGACACATTGGAAAGAATTAACAAAAAACAGAGCAAACTAGAGTACTATTTGGCCCTAAACAGAGAGTACACAGTGGCAGAATACCTGAGCACTGTGACTGACCCAAACTTAAGGAAAGCTTTGACTATGTACAGACTCAGTGAGCATCGCCTTGTTATTGAGAAAGGCTGCCGTAGACAGACCTGGCACTCAAGAGAAGACAGGCTATGTGCACACTGCCCACAAAATGAGGTGAAAACTGAGCTGTACTTCCTAACCTCCTGCCCAATCTATGACCATATTAGAGACACATATTTCACTCAGATTACACAGATCCACAAAGAATTTGAAAACAAACCTTATTTAGATAAACTCCCATATCTACTGGGTGAAATACAAAAGTGTGCAATCACATCAGCTAGATTTGTGACCTGTTGCCACAAGGTCAACCAGGGAAGAACAATCAACATTGTAAATACAACCCATATTTATGCTTATTTATCTTCCCTTTTGTACTTTAAGCACTTGTACATCGTTACAACACTGTATATACTGTATATATATATATATATACACATAGTATGACATTGTAATGTCTTTACTCTTTTGGAACTTCTGTGAGTGTAATGTTTACTGTTCACTTTTGTTGTTTATTTCACTTTTGTTTATTATCTACCTCACTTGCTTTGTTAAAACCTTTTATAACTAGGGGGCAGTATTTTCATTTTTGGATAAAAAAACGTTCCCGTTTTGAACGGGATATTTTGTAACGACAAGATGCTCGACTATGCATATAATTGACAGATTTGGATAGAAAACACTCTGACGTTTCCAAAACTGCAAAGATATTGTCTGTGAGTGCAACAGAACTGATGTTACAGGCGAAACCCAGATAAAAATCCAACCAGGATTTGCCCCATTTTTTGAAAGCCCTGCATGCCAATGACTCCTTATATGGCTGTGAATAGGCTACGAATGAGCTTATGCTTTCTACGTATTCCCCAAGGTGTCTACAGCATTGTGACGTCTTTTTACGCATTTATGTTGAAGAATAGCCGTAAGGGACCACATTGAGCAAGTGGTCACATGATGGCTCCCGCAGAAAATCTTGCATAAAGTACACAAGTAGCCATTTTTCCAATCGCTTCTTATGAGAAACCAATTGTCCCGATGGATATTTTATCTAATAGATATGTGAAAAACACCTTGAGGATTGATTCTAAACAACGTTTGCCATGTTTCTGTCGATATTATGGAGCTAATAATGGAGCTGGAAAAAAGTTTGATGTTGTAGTGACTGCATTTTCCGGTCGATTTCTCAGCCAAACGGAGCTATTTCGCCTACAAAAATAATATTTTTGGAAAAAAGGAACATTTGCTATCTAACTGGGAGTCTCCTGAGTGAAAAGATCCGAAGTTCTTCAAAGGTAAATTATTTAATTTGATTGCTTTTCTTATTTTTGTGAAAATGTTGCCTGCTGCCAGCAGAGCCTAGCATAGCATTATGCCATGATAAACTTACACAAATGCTTGTCTAGCGTTGGCTGTAAAGCATATTTTGAAAATCTGAGATGACAGTGTGATTAACAAAAGGCAAAGCTGTGTCTCAATATATTTAATTTGTGATTTTCATGAATAGGAACATTTTCTAGGAAGATTTATGTCCGCTGCGTTATGCTAATTAGTTTGAGGCTATGATTACGCTCCCGCATGCGGGATGGGTAGTATCAATTAACATATGTTTCCCATGCCAATAAAGCCCCATGAATTGAAAAAAATTATATTGATAGATACTTAGATACTGAGGGAGAGAGACTGAGAGAGAGGTAGAGAGAGAGAGAGAGACGTAGAGACTGAGGGAGAGAGACAGGGTGAGGTAGAGAGAGGGACTGAGGGAGAGGTAGAGAGAGAGAGACTTAGAGACTGAGGGAGAGAGAGAGGTAGAGGGAGAGAGAGATATGGAGACTGAGGGAGAGAGACAGGGTGAGGTAGAGAGAGGGACTGGGGACAGGTAGAGTGAGATTGAGGGAAAGGTAGAGAGAGAGGGAGAAATGTGTGAAAAGAGAATGGAATAGAGCTAGAGGAGAATGAGAGAAGAGGAGTTCACAGAGAGCTAGCAGTCAGCAAGTGGGAAGTTGGTGGGAGTGTTAAGGTTAGGGTTAGCTTAATGGTTAGGGTTAGGGAAAATAGGATTTTGAATTGGAATCAATTGTTTGATCCCCACAAAGGACAGTAAAACAAATGTGTGTGTGTCTGCCTGCATGTTAATCTGAATGGTTCTTTAACTATTCCCCGCTCTTTCTCTCAGTGAATTAAAATAACAGTTAGAATAGTGATCCTCTGAACTACCAGATATCTACTTGGTATACATACTATGGCTCTGGGTGGTTCTAGAATCAACTCAAAATCAAGTCAAATCAAATTGTATTAGTTTCATGTGCCCAACACAACAGGTGTAGTAGACCTTACAGTGAAATGATTACTTACAAGCCCCTAACCAACAATGCAGTTTCAAAAAAATACGGATAGGAATAAGAGATAAAAGTAACAAGTAATTAAAGAGCAGCAGTAAAAAATAACAATATATACAGGGGGTGCCGGTACAGAGTCAGTGTGTGGGGGCATGGGTTAGTTGAGGTAGTATGTACATTTAGGTAGAGTTATTAAAGTGACTATGCATAGATGACAACGGAGAGTGGCAGTGGTGTGGAGAGGGCAATGCAAATAGTCTGGGTAGCCATTTGACTAGATGTTCAGGAGTCTTATGGCTTGGGGTATAAGCTGTTTAGAAGCCTCTTGGACCTAGACTTGGCGCTCCGGTACCGCTTGCCGTGCGGTAGCAGAGAGAACAGTCTATGACTAGGGTGGCTGGAGTCTTTGACAATTTTTAGGGCCTTCCTCTGACACTGCCTGGTATTGAGGTCCTGGATGGCAGGAAGCTTGGCCCAGTGAGGCACTCTGCCTTTTGCACTACCCTCTGTAGTGCCTTGTGGTCTGAGTCTGAGCAGTTGCCATACCAGGCAGTGATGCAACCAGCCAGGATGCTCTCGATGGTGCAGCTGTAGAACCTTTTGTGGATCTGAGGACTCATGCCAAATCTTTTCAGTTTCCTGAGGTGGAATAGGTTGTCAGGCCTGCTTCACGACTGTCTTAGTGAGCTTAGACCATGTTAGTTTGTTGATGATGTGGACACCAAGGAACTTGAAGCTTCAACCTGCTTCACTGAAGCCACGTCGATGAGAATGGGGCCGTGCTCTGTCCTCTTTTTCAGGAAGTCCACAATCATCTCCTTTGTCTTGATCATGTTGAGGGAGAGGTTGTTGTCCTGGCACCACATGACCAAATCTCTGACCTCCTCCCTATAGGCTGTCTCGTTGTTGTAGGTGATAAGGCCTACCACTGTTGTGTCATCGGCCAACTTAATGATGGTGTTGGAGTCGTGAGTGAACAGGGAGTACAGGAGGTGGCTGAGCACGCACCCCTGAGGTGCCCCTGTGTTGAGGATCAGCGTGGCAGATGTGCTGTTACCTGCTCTTACCACCTGGGGCCGGCTCGTCAGGAAGTCCAGGTTCCAGTTGCAGAGGGAGGTGTTTAGTCCCAGGGTCCTTAGCTTATTGATGAGATTTGAAGGCATTGGTGTTCCTTTTTTCCAGGTGGGAAAGGGCAGTGTGGAGAGCAATAGAGATTGCATCATCTGTGGATCTGTTGACGTGGTATGCAAATTGGAGTGGGTCAACAGTTTCTGGGATGATAGTGTTGATGTGAGCCATGACTATAGCCTTTCAAAGCACTTCATGGCTGCGTGCTCCGGGTCGGTAGTCATTTAAGCAGGTTACGTTAGTGACATCGTTCAGCGTTGGATTGGCAATTTCTTCACTGTATTTGTGTCTTTATACATCTCACAAGACTGTTGAGAATAAAGAAATTTCTGTGTCCCAAATAGCACCAAATTCCATACATACAGTAATGCACGGCTTTTGACAAGAGACCTAGTAGTACATTTAGGACTTATGCATCCAATCGGCTGGTATTTACCAAGCAGCTCTCTGACTATGAGTTCTGAAGTCTACTCTCACAGAGAAGCAGTGCCACCTAGTGACTTGCTGTAGGGACTACTGTCATTGCCTGTTAACTCACCTGATGTAGAGACTACAGTCATGGACAAATGACCTGATGTAGAGACTACTGTCATGGACTAGTGATCTGCTGTAGAGACTACTGTCATGGACTAATGACCTGATGTAGAGACTACAGTCATGGACAAATGACCTGATGTAGAGACTACTGTCATGGACTAATGACCTGAAGTAGAGACTACTGTCATGGACTAATGCAATGCTGTAGAGACTACTGTCATCGACTAATGACCTGTAGAGACTGCAGTCATGGACTAATGACCTGTAGAGACTACAGTCATGGACTAATGATCTGATGTAGAGGCTACAGTCATGGACTATTGACCTGCTGTAGAGACTACTGTCATGAACTAATGACCTGATGTAGAGACTACTGTCATGGACTAGTGACCCGCTGTAGAGACTACTGTCATGGACTAATGACCTGTAGAGACTACAGTCATGGAATTAATGACCTGATGTAGAGACTACTGTCATGAACTAGCAACCTGATGTAGAGACTACTGTCATGGACTAATGACCAGATGTAGAGACTACTGTCATGGCCTGCTAGTACACACACACACACACACACACACACACACACACACACACACACACACACACACACACACACACACACACACACACACACAACAATGAGAAGTGGAGAGAGGGTATTTTGAAAAGGAGTGCTGCCTCTAACAGGTGACTCTCCCAGGTAGCCACAGTTTGAAATCATGTCATAGTGCATGCCTGTGGGAGCAGAACCACACGGTTTGGTTAACTGAAATTAGCTTCCTATTTGACAGCAAACAAGCGGAACACGGGCAGAGAGTCTGCCAAGTGATACTCTTTATCAACCTCCTGTGTGTGAGAGATGTAGAGAGAGAGGAAAAGAGAGAGATATGTGTGGTTAACTGAAACTCCCTGTAATGACTTCTGAGGAAAGGGAGGGGAGGGAGAGGAGGGGGGGGGGGGGAATGGGAGTGGGAGAAGGAGTGTACTGCCTCTGATCTGCCAGACTCACTAAACACAAATGCTTTGTTTGTTCATTGTTGGAGTGTGCCCCTGGCTATCGGTCAATTTAAAATAATTATAAATGTGACTTCTGGTTTGCTTAATATGAGGAATCTGAAATGCTTTATACTTTTACTTTGACTTTTGATACTTAAGTAAATTGTAGCAATTCTATTTACTTTTCATACCTAACTATATTTAAAACCAAATAATTTTAGACTTTTGCTCAAGCAGGATTTTACTGGGTAACTCACCTAAGGTATCTAAGTAAGTAAGGTATCTTTACTCTTCTTTACTTTTACTCCAGTATGACAATTGAGTACGTTTTACACAGCCAAGCTGTCTGAAAGTTGACACAAATAAAACACAGCCAACCTGTCTGAAAGTTGACACGAATAAAACACAGCCAACCTGTCTGAAAGTTGACACGAATAAAACACAGCCAACCTGTCTGAAAGTTGACACTATTGAAACACAGTCAACCTGTCTGAAAGCTGACACGAATAAAACACAGTCAACCTGTCTGAAAGTTGACACGAATAAAACACAGCCAACCTGTCTGAAAGTTGACACGAATAAAACACAGCCAACCTGTCTGAAAGTTGACACAAATAAAACACAGCCAACCTGTCTGAAAGTTGACACGAATAAAACACAGCCAACCTGTCTGAAAGTTGACACTATTGAAACACAGTCAACCTGTCTGAAAGCTGACACGAATAAAACACAGTCAACCTGTCTGAAGGTTGACACTAATGAATCACAGACAACCTGTCTGAAAGTTGACACTAATGAATCACATACAACCTGTCTGAAAGTTGACGCTAATGAATCACAGTCAACCTGTCTGAAAGTTGACACAAATAAAACACAGTCAACCTGTCTGAAAGCTGACACTAATGAATCACAGTCAACCTGTCTGAAAGTTGACACAAATAAAACACAGTCAACCTGTCTGAAAGTTGACACAAATAAAACACAGTCAACCTGTCTGAAAGCTGACACTATTGAAACACAGTCAACCTGTCTGAAAGCTGACACTACTGAAACACAGCAACTGTGTCATGCTACTACTCCAAGTACTTTTTCCTGTCAGGGAAAATGTGTGGTGAAAAAGTCAATTATTTTCTTGAGGAATGTAGTGAAAATAAAGTAAAACTTGTCAAACAATATAGAGTACAGAGACCCCCCAAAATACTTAAGTAGTACTTTAAAGTATTTTTTACTTAATTAAGTACATTACACCACTGGAGATAATCAATTAACCATGGTCCTCTATATGGAACTTGATTAAATACTTAAATCAGGTGTGTTGGTGTTGGGCAGGAACAAAAGCCTGCACTGCACATCTAGTAAATTTTTTGGGTTGTAGAATTATGTTATTCGTGCATAAGCCTAGTCCAGGGTAACAGCAATAAGCCTAGTCCAGGGCAACAGCAATAAGCCTAGTCCGGGGTAATAGCAATAAGCCTAGTCCAGGGTAACAGCAATAAGCCTAGTCCAGGGCAACAGCAATAAGCCTAGTCCAGGGTAACAGCAATAAGCCTAGTCCAGGGTAACAGCAATAAGCCTAGTCCAGGGTAACAGCAATAAGCCTAGTCCAGGGTAATAGCAATAAGCATAGTCCAGGGCAACAGCAATAAGCCTAGTCCAGGGCAACAGCAATAAGCCTAGTCCAGGGTAACAGCAATAAGCCTAGTCCAGGGCAACAGCAATAAGCCTAGTCCAGGGCAACAGCAATAAACCTAGTCCAGGGCAACAGCAATAAGCCTAGTCCAGGGTAACAGCAATAAGCCTAGTCCAGGGTAACAGCAATAAGCCTAGTCCAGGGCAACAGCAATTCACTTTACTATTGATTCAAAGTAAAACAATAATTTACAGGGCCGGTTTCCTGCACACAGATTAAGCCTAGTCATTGGACTAACGAGAATCTCCATTGAAGTATCTTTTCAGTCCAGGACAAGGCTTTTGGTCTGGGAAACCAGCCCATACACTGTAACAGCCTCTAATACAAGTATTCTACTCTTCAGAAGTCTATTGACCAGCATTGGTCTAAACTATTTTCCTATTTGACTGAACAAACACTTTATTTGGTAATATTAGCAATCAGGTGTGCTTTAACTGATTGTGCGATTGAATCCTTCCTCAGACACAGATTAAGTTTTGATTTAATAATGTTATCTTATCGCGGCTAATTCATGATTAGCCTGTCCATGGTGGAGTGGCCTGTCCAAGTGATACCAACGTGTGGTTGAGTGATAACGTGTACAAATAAACAAGATCGTATTCTACACCAGCTTCCTTCTGTGGCTGTGGCAGCGTTGGAATAACCAGTCACACAACACCACGCACTGAAACGTACACCAGTACTGTAGGTAGTATGCTCACACGCGATAACATGCACACACACACATACACGCACGTTTCACTTCCAATTAGGTCTTTATCTGACAGACAAAACGGAAGTGTCCTTGTTTTTTAAAGAAAGGCACCTTTTCTGTCCGTTAAAATAACATCAAAATGATCAGAAATACAGTGTAGACATTGTTAATGTTGTAAATGACTATTGTATCTGGAAACGGCTGATTTTTACTGAAATATTTACATATGCCCATTATCAGCCACCATCTCTCCTGTGTTCCAATGGCACAAAGATCTTTCTTCTAAACTCGTCAGTCTATTCTTGTTCTGAGAAATGAAGGCAATTTCATTTTAGAAATTGCCAAGAAAATTAAGATATGGTACAATCTACAGTTTCCCTCCATCAAAATACATACAAAATGAATCCCAAACGTTACTAATAAACTTTTCCAAACAAGTCAAACAACGTTTGTAATTTTTTATTTTAACCTTTACTTAACTAGGCAAGTCAGTTAAGAACAAATTCTTATTTTCAATGACGGCCTAGGAACAGTGCAGTGGGCAGCTGGGCAGCTGGGAGGAAGTGCTCTTGTTCCCCATGGACTTTACAGTGTCCCAAAACTTTTGGAGTTAGAGCCACAGGATGCAAATTTCTGTTTGAAAAAGCTAGCCTTTGCTTACACACTGACTGTGTGTATTGGTTCCTGACGTCCCTGAACAGTTGCATATTGAGGGGACTACTCGATGCTATATTGCAGTCCGCCACAGGATGTTTTTGTGCTGGTAAAGGGCAGTCAGGTCTGGAGTGAACAAAGGGCTATACCTGTTTTTTTTTAAAGTTTTTTTTTAGAGGGTGGATCAGCTTAATATTGTGGAAAGAATGTTGCTTCCAATGTAATTGTCTGCATCATTTCCAATCCCCGATATTGTTTTGGTAAATAAATATATCCATACAATTTTGCATATATATACACATATATACATACACATACCTATATAGACATACATACTTTTTAAAATAATATACCTTTATTATTATTCCCCGCAAACCCTACCGCCGATCCCCCAATTGAAGTAAACTAATAAACACTTCTGCTTCTAACTTCAATCCA
Source organism: Oncorhynchus mykiss (assembly GCF_057628025.1). NCBI lineage: Eukaryota > Metazoa > Chordata > Actinopteri > Salmoniformes > Salmonidae > Oncorhynchus > Oncorhynchus mykiss. The sequence continues at coordinate 11,871,187 of NC_143050.1, forward strand.
TACATCTTATACACATTCTACAGACACAGTCTACTTTACAATAGTTCTCTCTTGTTTGTTCTTAGTCCATCCTCTATTTCTGATGTCCTGTCATGTATTGTCATGTTGTGTCTTGTTTCTGTCCTTTCCTTTCACCCTCTCCCTCTGCTGGTCGTACTAGGTTACCGTTTCTGTCCCTCTTTCCCCCAGCTGTTCCTTGTCTTCTCTGACTACCTCATTCACCCCTTTTCCCACCTGTTCCCTTTTTCCCTCTGATTAGGTCCCTATATCTCTCTCTGTTTCTGCTCCTGTCTTTGTCGGATTCTTGTTTGTGTGTCTCATGCCTGAACCAGACTATCATCGTGTTTGCTGCAACCTTGTCCTGTCCTGTCGGAATCTACCTGTCCATCTGAGCCCACGTGTGTTCATCATTAAAGAAACTCTGTTTGTTAATTCGCTTTTGGGTCCTCATTCACGCACCTGACAGAAGAATCCGACCAAGAATGGACCCAGCGACTTCGGATCCTCTCCACTCAGCCGTCGAGATCCAGGGAGCGATGCTAGGCAGACACGAGCAGGAATTGTCTGCTGCTCGACATGCCGTTGAGACCCTGGCCACCCAAGTCTCCAACCTCACAGAACAGGTTCACCATCTCCGCCTCGATCCACCGGCCACTTCCAGGGCTTTCGAATCTCCGGAGCCCAGAATCAATAACCCGCCGTGTTACTCTGGGGAGCCCACTGAATGCCGCTCGTTCCTCACCCAGTGTGATATTGTGTTTTCTCTCCAGCCCAACACTTACTCCAGGAGCACTGCTCGTGTCGCCTACGTCATATCTCTCCTTACTGGACGGGCTCGTGAGTGGGGCACGGCAATCTGGGAGGCAAGGGCTGAGTGTACTAACCAGCATCAGGACTTTAAGGAGGAGATTATACGGGTTTTTGATCGATCTGTTTTTGGGGAGGAGGCTTCCAGGGCCCTGTCTTCCCTATGTCAAGGTAATCGATCCATAACAGACTACTCTATTGAGTTTCGCACTCTTGCTGCCTCCAGTGGCTGGAACGAGCCGGCTTTGCTCGCTCGTTTTTTGGAGGGTCTCCGCGCAGAGGTAAAGGATGAGATTCTCTCCCGGGAGGTTCCTTCCAGCGTGGATTCCTTGATTGAACTCGCTATTCGCATTGAGCGACGGGTTGATCTTCGTCACCGAGCTCGTGGAGAGGAGCTCGCGTTCTCCGTTGCCCCCCTCTCCGCATCACTACCATCTTCCTCTGCCGGCTCGGGTGCTGAGCCTATGCAGCTGGGAGGTATCCGCATCTCGACTAAGGAGAGGGAACGGAGAATCACCAACCGCCTCTGTCTCTATTGCGGTTCTGCTGGTCATTTTGTCACTTCATGTCCAGTAAAAGCCAGAGCTCATCAGTAAGCGGAGGGCTACTGGTGAGCGCTACTACTCCTGTCTCTCCTTCAAGATCCTGCACTACCTTGTCGGTCCATCTACGCTGGACCGGTTCGTCAGCTTCCTGCAGTGCCTTAATAGACTCTGGGGCGGAGGGCTGTTTTATGGACGAGACCTGGGCTCGGGAACATGACATTCCTCTCAGACAGTTAAGGGAGTCCACGGCCTTGTTCGCCCTGGATGGTAGTCCTCTCCCCAGGATTCAGCGTGAGACGCTACCTTTAACCCTCACTGTTTCTGGTAATCATAGCGAAACCATTTCTTTTTTAATTTTTCGTTCACCTTTTACACCTGTTGTTTTGGGCCATCCCTGGCTAGTTTGTCATAATCCTTCCATTAATTGGTCTAGTAATTCTATCCTCTCCTGGAACGTCTCTTGTCATGTGAAATGTTTCATGTCTGCTATCCCTCCTGTTTCCTCTGTCTCTTCTTCACAGGAGGAGCCTGGTGATTTGACAGGGGTGCCGGAGGAATATCACGATCTGCGCACGGTGTTCAGTCGGTCCAGGGCCACCTCTCTTCCTCCACACCGGTCGTATGATTGTAGTATTGATCTCCTTCCGGGAACCACTCCCCCCCGGGGTAGACTATACTCTCTGTCGGCTCCCGAACGTAAGGCTCTCGAAGATTATTTGTCTGTAGCTCTTGCCGCCGGTACCATAGTCCCCTCCTCCTCTCCCGCCGGAGCGGGGTTTTTTTTTGTTAAGAAGAAGGACGGGTCCCTGCGCCCCTGCATAGATTATCGAGGGCTGAATGACATAACAGTGAAGAATCGTTATCCGCTTCCTCTTATGTCTTCAGCCTTCGAGATCCTGCAGGGAGCCAGGTTTTTCACTAAGTTGGACCTTCGTAACGCTTACCATCTCGTGCGCATCAGGGAGGGGGACGAGTGGAAGACGGCGTTTAACACTCCGTTAGGGCACTTTGAATACCGGGTTCTTCCTTTCGGCCTCGCTAACGCTCCAGCTGTCTTTCAGGCATTAGTCAATGATGTCCTGAGAGACATGCTGAACATCTTTGTTTTCGTTTACCTTGACGATATCCTGATTTTTTTTCACCGTCACTCCAGATTCATGTTCAGCACGTTCGACGTGTCCTCCAGCGCCTTTTGGAGAATTGTCTTTTTGTGAAGGCTGAGAAGTGCACTTTTCATGCCTCCTCCGTCACATTTATCGGTTCTGTTATTTCCGCTGAAGGCATTAAGATGGATCCCGCTAAGGTCCAAGCTGTCATTGATTGGCCCGTCCCTAAGTCACGCGTCGAGCTGCAGCGCTTTCTCGGCTTCGCGAACTTCTATCGTCGTTTCATCCGTAATTTCGGTCAGGTGGCAGCTCCTCTCACAGCCCTTACTTCTGTCAAGACGTGCTTTAAGTGGTCCGTTTCCGCCCAGGGAGCTTTTGATCTCCTCAAGAATCGTTTTACATCCGCTCCTATCCTTGTTACACCTGACGTCTCTAGACAGTTCGTTGTCGAGGTTGACGCGTCAGAGGTGGGCGTGGGAGCCATTCTTTCTCAGCGCTCCCTCTCTGACGACAAGGTCCACCCATGCGCGTATTTTTCTCATCGCCTGTCGCCGTCGGAACGTAACTATGATGTGGGAAACCGCGAACTGCTCGCCATCCGGTTAGCCCTAGGCGAATGGCGACAGTGGTTGGAGGGGGCGACCGTTCTTTTTGTCGTTTGGACTGACCATAGGAACCTTGAGTACATCCGTTCTGCCAAACGACTTAATGCGCGTCAGGCGCGTTGGGCGCTGTTTTTCGCTCGTTTCGAGTTCGTGATTTCTTATCGCCGGGCTCTAAGAACACCAAGCCTGATGCTTTATCTCGTCTCTTCAGTTCTTCAGTAGCCTCCACTGACCCCGAGGGGATTCTCCCTGAGGGGCGTGTTGTCGGGTTGACTGTCTGGGGAATTGAGAGGCAGGTAAAGCAAGCGCTCACTCACACTCCGTCGCCGCGCGCTTGTCCTAGGAACCTTCTTTTCGTTCCCGTTCCTACTCGTCTGGCCGTTCTTCAGTGGGCTCACTCTGCCAAGTTAGCCGGCCACCCTGGCGTTCGGGGTACGCTTGCTTCCATTCGCCAGCGTTTTTGGTGGCCCACCCGGGAGCATGACACGCGTCGTTTCGTGGCTGCTTGTTCGGTCTGCGCGCAGACTAAGTCCGGTAACTCCCCTCCTGCCGGCCGTCTCAGGCCGCTTCCCATTCCCTCTCGACCGTGGTCTCACATCGCCTTAGATTTTGTCACCGGACTGCCTTCGTCAGCGGGGAAGACTGTTATTCTTACGGTTGTCGATAGGTTCTCTAAGGCGGCTCATTTCATTCCCCTTGCTAAGCTTCCTTCTGCTAAAGAGACGGCACAAATCATCATCGAGAATGTTTTCAGAATTCATGGCCTTCCGTCAGACGTCGTTTCGGACAGAGGTCCGCAATTCACGTCTCAATTTTGGAGGGAGTTTTGCCGTTTGATTGGGGCTTCCGTCAGTCTCTCTTCCGGCTTTCACCCCCAGTCTAACGGTCAAGCAGAACGGGCCAATCAGACTATTGGTCGCATCTTACGCAGTCTTTCTTTTCGAAACCCTGCGTCTTGGTCAGAACAGCTCCCCTGGGCAGAATACGCCCACAACTCGCTTCCTTCGTCTGCGACCGGGCTATCTCCTTTTCAGAGTAGCCTCGGGTACCAGCCTCCGCTGTTCTCATCTCAGTTCGCCGAGTCCAGCGTCCCCTCCGCTCAGGCTTTTGTCCAACGTTGCGAGCGCACCTGGAAGAGGGTCAGGTCTGCACTTTGCCGTTATAGGACGCAGACTGTGAGGGCTGCTAATAAGCGTAGAACTAAGAGTCCTAGATATTGTCGCGGTCAGAGAGTTTGGCTCTCCACTCAGAACCTTCCCCTTAAGACGGCTTCTCGCAAGTTGACCCCGCGGTTCATTGGTCCGTTCCGTATTTCTCGGGTCATTAATCCTGTCGCAGTTCGACTTCTTCTTCCGCGTTACCTTCGTCGCGTCCACCCGGTCTTCCATGTCTCCTGTATCAAGCCCGTTCTTCGCGCCCCCGCTCGTCTTCCCCCCCCCCCCCCATCCTTGTCGAGGGCGCACCCATCTACAGGGTCCGTAGGATTTTGGACATGCGTCCTCGGGGCCGTGGTCACCAGTACCTCGTAGATTGGGAGGGGTACGGTCCTGAGGAGAGGAGTTGGGTTCCCTCTCGGGACGTGCTGGACCGTGCGCTGATCGAGGATTTCCTCCGTTGCCGCCAGGTTTCCTCCTCGAGTGCGCCAGGAGGCGCTCGGTGAGTGGGGGGGTACTGTCATGTATTGTCATGTTGTGTCTTGTTTCTGTCCTTTCCTTTCACCCTGTCTCCCTCTGCTGGTCGTACTAGGTTACCGTTTCTGTCCCTCTTTCCCCCAGCTGTTCCTTGTCTTCTCTGACTACCTCATTCACCCCTTTTCCCACCTGTTCCCTTTTTCCCTCTGATTAGGTCCCTATATCTCTCTCTGTTTCTGCTCCTGTCTTTGTCGGATTCTTGTTTGTGTGTCTCATGCCTGAACCAGACTATCATCGTGTTTGCTGCAACCTAGTCCTGTCCTGTCGGAATCTACCTGTCCATCTGAGCCCACGTGTGTTCATCATTAAAGAAACTCTGTTTGTTAATTCGCTTTTGGGTCCTCATTCACGCACCTGACATGTCCATCCAGTTGGATTTCTATTTGTAACTGTGCAATTTCACAAAAGTTCTGAACCTATATACATTTACAGATACCGTTATTTGGTGGATCAGCTTAATATTGCGGAAAGAATGTTGCTTCCATCAATGTAATTGTCTGCATCATTTCCAATCCCCCATATTTTTTTGGTAAATATATATATATATATCCATATACAAACACGCATGCATACGCATACACATATATACGTACACATACCTATATAGACATACTTTAAAAAATATATACCTTTATTATTCCTCGCAAACCCTACCACCCTTCCCCCAATTGGAGTAAACCAATAAACACTTAGGCTTCTACCTTCAGTATATACATCTTATACACATTTTACAGACACAATCTATTTTACAATAGTTATATTTTGTTTGTTTTTAGTCCTTCCTCTATTTCTGATGTCCATCCAGTTTGATTTCTATTTGAAACTGTGCTATTTCACAAAAGTTCTGAACCTATATACATTTACAGATCCCGTATGCTTTACATTGTTTATCCTGTTATTAGTCCCACCCTTGAGCTCCATTCAACCCCTCCCGTCTCTCAACATCATCCATTTCGGATTTCTACTTGCCATATATTTTTCAACTGTGCTGTGATGCTTCACAAAAAAATTGAACCTTCCTCTTCTCATAGCTTCTACAGATTGAAAATTAAAAGTAAACATTTTTGCTAAAATAATTATTATATTATTGATTGATTGACTATGGCTTTTCAAATCACCCAGTATTGCTATCTGGCAAATGTTGCAATTCTTCAGCCATTCCTGGACCTGTGACCAAAAATGAGCTATATATGGACAATACCAAAATAAATAATCTAATGACTCTGCCTCCTCACAGGAGGCAGAGTATATATATATATATATATATATATATATATATATATATACACTCATATATAACATTCTATTAGTTGCAAGAATTTTGAATAGTAATTTATATTGAAACATTTGAAGTTTTGAATCCGGCGTTGTTTTGCATATCAATTCATAAACCATGTGCCATGGAATGGGTACATCGAAAATCTCTTCCCAACTATTTTGCAATTTATGTGGCACAGCTGTCAGTTTTTTTGGTCCTTAAATTAAATTGGTTTTCATTTTTTTTATTTATCACACTTTTCTTTAACCATTTATGTTCTTTAATACAGGGCCGACATACAAGTTCCTTACTTTTTTCCCCTTCTACTTGCCTCTTCCATTTTTGTGGTAATGCTGCAATTAATTGGTTGTAATTTTGGGTAGAGCAGACATTTCCATATGTCTGTGTTAGCTGCATGTGTGGCATAACTCCACCAGTCCTATTTATGATATCATTCACTAAAATTATACCTTTTTTTTTTACATTTCTTCGATACATTTTTTTAATCAATTAGTATATTTGAATTTAACCACAATATTTGTTGTACTATTTGTTCCGTCCTTTCAGGTGGATTAAACTGAAATTGCAACCAACTTTCTAAGGCTTGTTAAAAAATAAAGACATTTTGGAGATTATTTCCTTTTCAAACAACCGAAAGTGAGCAGGTGTAATCTGAATAAAGGGGAAAAGGCCCTTCCTGAATATAGGATGAGACATTCGTACCAATTGACTAGAGAACCAGTTTGGATATAAGTATAACTTTAGTATGACTGATGCCTTTAGTGAGAGGTCTAATGCTTTAATATTTAATAATTTCTGCCCACCGAATTCATATTCGTTATATAAATAGGCCCTTTTAATTTTGTCTGGTTTGCCGTTCCAAATAAAATATAATATTTTTTGTTCATATAATTTAAAAAGCAGGTCACTAGGTGTAGGCAAAACCATAAGCAAATAGGTAAACTGTGATATGACTAAGGAGTTAATCAGGGTGATTTTTGCACAAATAGACAGGTATTTTCCTTTCCATGGTAGCAAGATCTTATCTATTGTTGCTAACGTTCTATAAAAATGGTATGGAGTGAGATAATTTCTTTCTTTTGGGATTTGTATACCGAGTATGTCCACATCTCAGTCAGACCATTTAATTGGTAAACTACATGGTAATGTAAAATGTGGATTTTTTTTAGTGATCCAATACGTAATATGGTACATTTATCATAATTTGGTTTTAATCCAGAGAGGATAGCAAAAGTATATAGATCCTCTAAGAGGCCGTGGGGAGACTCCAATTGTGGTTTTAAAAGAAAACATGAATCATCAGCTTACAGTGACACCTTAGTTTTTAGGCCACGGATTTCTAATCCCTTAATATTATTGTTTGATCTTAACAGCTAACATTTCGATGGCAATAATAAATTGATATGCCGATAGTGGACAACCTTGTTTTACTCCTCTAGATAGTTTAAAACTTTATGAGAAGTAGCCATTATTTATTATTTTACACCTAGGGTTACTATAAATAACCTTAACCCATTTTATAATAGATTCCCAAAAATTGAAATATTCTAGGCATTTGTATATAAACTCCAGTCGTACTTTATCAAAAGCCTTTTCAAAATCAGCTATGAAAACCAGGCCTGGTGTTCCCGATATTTCATAGTGTTCTATTGTTTCCAGTCTTATATTATCTCCAATGTATCGTCCATGTAAAAAACCTGTCTGATTAGGATGAATAATATCTGACAATACTTTTTTAATTCTATGTGCCAAGCATTTAGCTAGGAGTTTTGCATCACAACACTGAAGTGTAAGAGGTCTCCAATTTTTTAAATGGACTGGATGTTTATATATACCACTTGGGTCCTGTTTCAGTAATAAGAATATCAGACCTTCTTGTTGCGTGTCTGATAATCTACCATTTATATAGGAGTGGTTAAAACAAGCCAATAATGGTCCTTTGAGTACACCAAAAAATGTTTTGTATACTTCCACTGGTATGCCATCCAGCCCTGGAGTTTTCCCATCCTTAAAGGCCCCAATTGCCTCAAGCAGTTCCTCCTCTGTAATTTGGCCTTCACATGAGTCTTTCTGTACAGATATTCATTTTACATTATTATTAGGAAAAAAATGCATACAATTAGTTTCAGTTAGTGGAGATGGAGTCTTAAAGTACTTTACTTCCTCTTTCAAAATATAATTTGGTGAATCATGCGTGACTCCATCATTTGTAATAAGTTTTGATAAAAACATTTTGGTAGCATTTCTATATTGAAGATTGAAAAATAATTTGGTGCATTTTCCCCCATATTCCATCCCGTTCGCTTTATTTTTTATAATATATTACACTAGATCTTTCTTGAATAAGTTCCTCCATTTCCTTTTGTTTTTCCTCTAACGTATTCTGTGTCTCTATGGTACAGTTTTTATAGCTATCTAACTGTACTGTTAGTCATTCAATTTCCTTTGTTAATATGGACTCTTTTGATCTAAATTGCTTTTGTTTTATAGATGAGTACTGAAATGCATTGCCTCTAAAGGCACATTTAAAAGTGTCCCATACAATAAGGGGATCTGCTGTACCTATGTTATGTCTGAAAAAGTCAGTTATAAATTCTTCTGTCCTAGTTCTAAACAATTTATCATCTAGTAGGCTTTGATTAAATGTCCAATATCCTCACCCACGTGGAAATTTTGTAAGAGTAATATATATGCCAATTATGTGATGATCCGACCGCATTCTGTCCCCTATCAACACTTAAAACTTTTGGTGCCAGAGAGAATGGTATAAGAAAGTAGTCAAGGCAACTAGCTTGATTAAGCCTCCGCCATGTATATCTCACTAGGTCAGGGTATTTAAGTCTCCATATATCCACTAATTCCAATATATCCATGACATTCATGATTTCCTTAAATGCCTGAGGGAGATAGTTTGTAGTGTGATTTCCTTTCCGGTCCATAGAGGTATTTAAGACTGTATTAAAATCTCCCACCTAAATAATAGTGTCTTGTGTTGCTTGTAGAGTTGATAGATTCTTATATATATTTTTAAAGAAGCTTGGATCATCATTATTCGGACCATATAGGTTAATAAGCCATATCTGTATGTTGTCCAATGAAATATTTTGTCACGTTTCTTCAAAATCGAACCCAGAAGCAGACCAGGACAAGGAGAGTAGGAAGAAGGTGAGTATTTATTTACAAGTGAATGTGAATGGGTAGATATATCCAGGTGGCGTAGCGGGTAGCGGTGGTGAGTTGATGGGAGTAAATAGGTGGATCCAATGATGAAGCGGAATCCTCCGACGACCAGGCGGGAATGGGGTAAATGATCCGGGTGAGTAACTGAAGACAGAACAAACGGAGGTAAGTTCAAGGCAAGCAATACGTAACAAACAACAAAACAAATTCTATCCAACTTGAGGCTGATACTCTGGCACAACATACTGTTTATGGCTAACGATCCGGCAGGGAATGGATGTCAGGTCCGGGCTTATGAAGAGGAGAGATGATGATCAGGACCAGGTGTGCAGATAGCTGATGGGATACAGGTGCGGGTAATCAGAAACCCCAACTGGCTACATTGCCCGGCAACCAGACAGTTCCAGTTCCAGGACGCCGGAAAAAACTCTCCAGGACAGAACATAGGCAAAAAACAGACTCAGGAAATGGGATTCGTGACATATTTATAATAATCCATCTACCTTGAGGATCTGTTTGGACAATTTTTACATTTGGATCAAAATTATTGTTAATTAAAACCATCACCCCTTTTGAATTTCTTTGCCCATGGGAGAAGTATATTTCGCCCCCCCCCCCCAGTTCTTTTTTCACAAAACTTCATCTAAAACTGTTGAATGGGTTTCCTGTAAGCAATATATATTATATTCCTTCTCTTTTAGCCAGGTAAATACTGATTGTCTTTTCTTGATATCTACTAGGCCATTACAATTGTAACTGGCTATACTTATTTCACCACCTATCATAATGAGACATAACTTCCAATTATTTTTTATCAAAATATATGTTTCCAAACGTATCATTAAAAAGTAACATGATGATTGAGTGTCTATATAGCTGTACCATGATCTTTGCCTTTCTACTAAGTAAACCTCCAATTGGTCCCTACTATTCCACCCGCTAAAAGCCCTCCTCATCCCGAGTTGGTTTGTCATCCCAATGCCCGGCAGACCACCCTCGAACCCTTGTATCCCATAACCCATAACCGACTGGGATCCATCCTTTGGAAGAGCACACAGTGCCATTTACCGAATTGAAGTAGATTAACTGCCAAATGCATTTCCATCGCCCTCACCTCGATTTGTATTATACTGTATATAGCTGTGGATCATCCTCTATTGTCCCTAACATCTTTTACTTCTTCGCAACAGTTGTGGGATACACACATACACCCACACACACTCAACCCATACCCCCACACAACCATAAGCTCACTTACTCAACAATTGCACTATCCCAGTGCCCAACTCAAGATAGGTCTTGATTTACAAATGTACTTGCAGTTGCAGCTGCACGAGAAGGCCTGCAAGACCGCACAAAAAAAATTGCAAAGATTAACAGATTTTATTTACCAATTGTCACATCCTAGATGATGGAGGTCAAACGTACACCTCTACCCTGAAACACCCACAATACGGTCACCCGTATTGACCATATTCCCAAGCATCTCCATGCATTCCAACTTTGATTCTGTGCCACTAGGGTCCCAATAGTATACCTCCTCTCTGAATGTCCGAGTGTGACCCCCTCCTCATGGGTTACTGCAGCTAGTGTTGCCACCACTGCCACTGCCTGAGGTAGGGCACCCCACCGGAATCCCCACCGGCTAGGTACAAGGTCATCAATGTTCTCATTAGCAGCTTTGCGAATTTCCTTGTGTAGTATGCTCTCCCTTTAGGGGGCTTTGGCTTTGCAGGACCAACCCTGCCAAGCAGGCTCAGCATCTTGAGGGGGCAGTGCTGCTCTTGGTCTCTGACCATCATTTGGCTGCATACAGACCGCTTACAGCAGGCCCATAAAACAGTTAGGGACTTCTCCTGAGTCTCTGGGTCATTCAGGTGGGTGTCTAGGGTATAGGGTCATGGACCATACCATTAAAATAAGATGATAAATAAATAATTAGATATAATTTATTTAAAAAATGTTGTTCCCCATGATAGGACATTAACAAATCAAATGTATCATTTATTTTAAAACTGTTCCCCATGATAGGACATTAACAAATCAAATGTATCATCTATTTTAAAACTGCTCCACCATGATAGGACGATAAATAAATAAGACGTATAATTCATTCTAAAAGTATATCCATCATCTGAACAACATTGAAAGCTCTCTCATACCTCGGCTCACAGCAATACATTGGTTCTGGGATATGCAACCATTTCATTACTCACTCACTCAACTTACAAACATAACAAATTAAAATAAACATACACCACACCATCCACACATACTGTGCTTTCTGTTTACTTAGTTTTTATCTTCACTATGTTGAATTCGTGCTTGTGTGTTCAATTAGTTATATGTGAAGATATATAGAAAAGCTATATTTTTTATTGTATTGTTACAATCCATACCCGGGCTAGAATTGTGTTTATTTTCCTCATCTATAAAATAACCATGGAGTAGTCTTTGTGTCTCTGAACAGCTGGTTATCAATATATAGTTTATCAACGACGAGAGCTATTCGTTTCGCTTTAAATCTATTTTCTTTAAAAATTGGATAGAGAACTTTGCGCCGTTCTGCAATTTCCTTTGGAAACTTATTCATGACAATTTTGGTCCCAGCAAGTCTTTTACCCAGGCTTTTAACCATTATTTTATCTTTAAATGAAGCAAATTTGGCAACGATTGGGCATTCATAACTTTGGCCTCTCTGTCAGAAGCGGTCTACACGTTCAAGTTGGATTTTGTCGATAACTTTGCATGGGATCTGAAGCGCTGTAAGGAGGAACTCTCTAACTACAGATTCAGGAACTTCCCCTTCTTTCTCCTGGATACCTGTAAGTACCAGATTCTCCCTCATTGATCTAGTTTGTATGTCCAGTAAGGCTTCCTTCAGAACGGTGTTCTCCTTTTTAATTTCGTTCATTTCGGTTTCAATCTTATTGACTGTCCCTTTTAGCTTGTGTGTTTCCTTCTCCAATGTCGCAGCTTTTTCATCACTCATCTCGAGGCTTGCCTTCAACTCTTTTATATCCTTACTAACTAATTCAAGTATTCCCAGTTTGTCATTTATTGATTTTAACAGATCAGTTTCGACCTTTACCATTCCCGGTGTTGAAATTATTAAATCGTCTGTGTCTGTAGAAGAGTCACGTTTCCGTTTTGAAATCGGTTCCCCTGTCTTACTCTCTGTCATGTTTGGGTGTTGCTTGTTTTTGTAATATTTGTCAATAAATGTCTCTAGTCTTAAGATTTGTTTTGTGTTATTATCCAGATTGAAGGTTATCACCCACCAGATTATGTAGTGCTAATATTGTAGTCTAACTTGCCAATATTGAATATTATGTTTTATCTTGAGGTGCCCTACATAACTTCATTCAGTCCGCCATTACCTTTCTTAGTAGGCCCAAGACTGCCTCAATTTTCAATGTTCTATTTTCTAATAGGTAAATGTTGCACAATCCAGGTGGGGATAGCTTTTAGAGACGTCTAAAATAACAATACCTGTTGTTTGTTCTACATTTTTTGAAAGGGGCATGCTAATCTAAGATGGTGAGGAAATTACTTTTAAAGAACGACCGGGCATCCTTGACTGACGGGATGAGGTCAATATTCTTCCAGGATACCTGGGCCAGGTCGATTAGAAAGGACTGCTCGCAGAAGTGTTTTAGGGAGCATTTGACAGTGATGAGGGGTGGTCGTTTGACCGCGGACCTATAGCGGATGCAGGCAATGAGGCAGTGATCGCTGAGATCCTGATTGAAAACAGTAGAGGTGTATTTGGAGGGCAAATTGGTCAGGATAATATCTATGAGGGTGCCCATGTTTATGGATTTAGGGTTGTACCTGGTGGTTTCCTTGATAATTTGTGTGAGGGCATCTATCTTAGATTGTAGGAATGCTGGGGTGTTAAGCATATCCCAGTTGAGGTCACCTAACAGAACGAACTCTGACAATAGATAGGGGGCAATCAATTCACATATGGTGTCCCGGGCACAGCTGGAAGCTGAGGGGGTCTATAACAGGTGGCAACAGTGAGAGACTTGTTTCTGGAGAGAGTCATTTTTCAAATTAGAAGCTCAAACTGTTTGGGCATAGACCTGGAAAGTATGAGAGAACTTTGCAAGCTATCTCTGCAGTAGATTGCAACTCCTCCCCTTTGGCAGTTCTATCTTGACGGAAAATGTTGTAGTTGGTTATGGAAATCTCAGTACTTTCGGTGGCCTTCCTAAACCAAAATTCAGACACGGCAAGGACATCGGGGTTAGCGGAGTGTGCTAAAGTAATGAGTAAACAAAACTTAGGGAGGTGGCTTCTGATGTTAACATGCATGAAACCAAGGCATTTTCGATTACAGAAGTCAACAAATGAGAGTACCTGGGGACACGCAGGGCCTGGGTTAGCCTCCACATCACATGAGAAACAGAGGAGGAGTAGAATGAGGGTACGGCTAAGGCCTAGCAAAACTGGTCGTCTAGAGCGTTGGTGTCATGTATTGTCATGTTGTGTCTTTCTGTCCTTTCCTTTCACCCTGTCTCCCTCTGCTGGTCGTATTAGGTTACCTTTTCTCCCCCGCTTTCCCCCAGCTGTTCCTTGTCTCCTCTGACTACCTCATCCACCCCTTTTCCCACCTGTTCCCTTTTTCCCTCTGATTAGGTCCCTATATCTCTCTCTGTTTCTGCTCCTGTCTTTGTCGGATTCTTGTTTGTTGTGTTTCATGCCTGAACCAGACTATCGTCATGTTTGCTGTAACCTTGTCCTGTCCTGTCGGAATCTGCCGGTCTATCTGAGCCTACCTATGTTTGGTTATTAAAGAAGCTCTGTTTAAGTTAATTCGCTTTTGGGTCCTCATTCACTCACCGTAACAGAAGAATCCGACCAAGAATGGACCCAGCGACTTCGGATCCTCTCCACTCAGCCGTCGGGATCCAGGGAGCGATGCTAGGCAGACACGAGCAGGAATTGTCTGCTGCTCGACATGCCGTTGAGACCCTGGCCACCCAAGTCTCCAACCTCACAGAACAGGTTCACCATCTCCGCCTCGATCCACCGGCCACTTCCAGGGCTTTCGAATCTCCGGAGCCCAGAATCAATAACCCGCCGTGTTACTCTGGGGAGCCCACTGAATGCCGCTCGTTCCTCACCCAGTGTGATATTGTGTTTTCTCTCCAGCCCAACACTTACGCCAGGAGCACTGTTCGTGTCGCCTACGTCATATCTCTCCTTACTGGACGGGCTCGTGAGTGGGGCACGGCAATCTGGGAGGCAAGGGCTGAGTGTACTAACCAGTATCAGGACTTTAAGGAGGAGATGATACGGGTTTTTGATCGATCTGTTTTTGGGGAGGAGGCTTCCAGGGCCCTGTCTTCCCTATGTCAAGGCAATCGATCCATAACAGACTACTCTATTGAGTTTCGCACTCTTGCTGCCTCCAGTGGCTGGAACGAGCCGGCCTTGCTCGCTCGTCTTCTGGAGGGTCTCCGCGCAGAGGTAAAGGATGAGATTCTCTCCTGGGAGGTTCCTTCCAGCGTGGATTCCTTGATTGAACTCGCTATTCGCATTGAGCGACGGGTTGATCTTCGTCACCGAGCTCGTGGAAAGGAGCTCGCGCTCTCCGTTGCCCCCCTCTCCGCATCACTACCATCTTCCTCTGCCGGCTCGGGAGCTGAGCCTATGCAGCTGGGAGGTATCCGCATCTCGACTAAGGAGAGGGAACGGAGAATCACCAACCGCCTCTGTCTCTATTGCGGTTCTGCTGGTCATTTTGTCACTTCATGTCCAGTAAAAGCCAGAGCTCATCAGTAAGCGGAGGGCTACTGGTGAGCGCTACTACTCCTGTCTCTCCTTCAAGATCCTGCACTACCTTGTCGGTCCATCTACGCTGGACCGGTTCGTCAGCTTCCTGCAGTGCCTTAATAGACTCTGGGGCGGAGGGCTGTTTTATGGACGAGACCTGGGCTCGGGAACATGACATTCCTCTCAGACAGTTAAGGGAGTCCACGGCCTTGTTCGCCCTGGATGGTAGTCCTCTCCCCAGGATTCAGCGTGAGACGCTACCTTTAACCCTCACTGTTTCTGGTAATCATAGCGAAACCATTTCTTTTTTAATTTTTCGTTCACCTTTTACACCTGTTGTTTTGGGCCATCCCTGGCTAGTTCGTCATAATCCTTCCATTAATTGGTCTAGTAATTCTATCCTCTCCTGGAACGTCTCTTGTCATGTGAAATGTTTAATGTCTGCTATCCCTCCTGTTTCCTCTGTCTCTTCTTCACAGGAGGAGCCTGGTGATTTGACAGGGGTGCCGGAGGAATATCACGATCTGCGCACGGTGTTCAGTCGGTCCAGGGCCACCTCTCTTCCTCCACACCGGTCGTATGATTGTAGTATTGATCTCCTTCCGGGAACCACTCCCCCCCGGGGTAGACTATACTCTCTGTCGGCTCCCGAACGTAAGGCTCTCGAGGATTATTTGTCTGTAGCTCTTGACGCCGGTACCATAGTCCCCTCCTCCTCTCCCGCCGGAGCGGGGTTTTTTTTTGTCAAGAAGAAGGACGGGTCTCTGCGCCCCTGCATAGATTATCGAGGGCTGAATGACATAACAGTGAAGAATCGTTATCCGCTTCCTCTTATGTCTTCAGCCTTCGAGATCCTGCAGGGAGCCAGGTTTTTCACTAAGTTGGACCTTCGTAACGCTTACCATCTCGTGCGCATCAGGGAGGGGGACGAGTGGAAGACGGCGTTTAACACTCCGTTAGGGCACTTTGAATACCGGGTTCTTCCTTTCGGCCTCGCTAACGCTCCAGCTGTCTTTCAGGCATTAGTCAATGATGTCCTGAGAGACATGCTGAACATCTTTGTTTTCGTTTACCTTGACGATATCCTGATTTTTTCACCGTCACTCCAGATTCATGTTCAGCACGTTCGACGTGTCCTCCAGCGCCTTTTAGAGAATTGTCTTTTTGTGAAGGCTGAGAAGTGCACTTTTCATGCCTCCTCCGTCACATTTCTCGGTTCTGTTATTTCCGCTGAAGGCATTAAGATGGATCCCGCTAAGGTCCAAGCTGTCATTGATTGGCCCGCCCCTAAGTCACGCATCGAGCTGCAGCGCTTTCTCGGCTTCGCGAACTTCTATCGTCGTTTCATCCGTAATTTCGGTCAGGTGGCAGCTCCTCTCACAGCCCTTACTTCTGTCAAGACGTGCTTTAAGTGGTCCGTTTCCGCCCAGGGAGCTTTTGATCTCCTCAAGAATCGTTTTACATCCGCTCCTATCCTTGTTACACCTGACGTCTCTAGACAGTTCGTTGTCGAGGTTGACGCGTCAGAGGTGGGCGTGGGAGCCATTCTTTCTCAGCGCTCCCTCTCTGACGACAAGGTCCACCCATGCGCGTATTTTTCTCATCGCCTGTCGCCGTCGGAACGTAACTATGATGTGGGAAACCGCGAACTGCTCGCCATCCGGTTAGCCCTAGGCGAATGGCGACAGTGGTTGGAGGGGGCGACCGTTCCTTTTGTCGTTTGGACTGACCATAGGAACCTTGAGTACATCCGTTCTGCCAAACGACTTAATGCGCGTCAGGCGCGTTGGGCGCTGTTTTTCGCTCGTTTCGAGTTCGTGATTTCTTATCGTCCGGGCTCTAAGAACACCAAGCCTGATGCTTTATCTCGTCTCTTCAGTTCTTCAGTAGCCTCCACTGACCCCGAGGGGATTCTCCCTGAGGGGCGTGTTGTCGGGTTGACTGTCTGGGGAATTGAGAGGCAGGTAAAGCAAGCGCTCACTCACACTCCGTCGCCGCGCGCTTGTCCTAGGAACCTTCTTTTCGTTCCCGTTCCTACTCGTCTGGCCGTTCTTCAGTGGGCTCACTCTGCCAAGTTAGCCGGCCACCCTGGCGTTCGGGGTACGCTTGCTTCCATTCGCCAGCGTTTTTGGTGGCCCACCCGGGAGCATGACACGCGTCGTTTCGTGGCTGCTTGTTCGGTCTGCGCGCAGACTAAGTCCGGTAACTCTCCTCCTGCCGGCCGTCTCAGGCCGCTTCCCATTCCCTCTCGACCGTGGTCTCACATCGCCTTAGATTTTGTCACCGGACTGCCTTCGTCAGCGGGGAAGACTGTTATTCTTACGGTTGTCAATTAATCAATCAAATTTATTTTATATAGCCCTTCGTACATCAGCTGATATCTCAAAGTGCTGTACAGAAACCCAGCCTAAAACCCCAAACAGCAAGCAATGCAGGTGAAGAAGCACGGTGGCTAGGAAAAACTCCCTAGAAAGGCCAAAACCTAGGAAGAAACCTAGAGAGGAACCAGGCTATGTGGGGTGGCCAGTCCTCTTCTGGCTGTGCCGGGTGGAGATTATAACAAAACATGGTCAAGACGTTCAAATGTTCATAAATGACCAGCATGGTCGAATAATAATAAGGCAGAATAGTTGAAACTGGAGCAGCAGCACAGTCAGGTGGACTGGGGACAGCAAAGAGTCATCATGTCAGGTATTCCTGGGGCATGGTCCTAGGGCTCAGGTCCTCCGAGAGAGAGAAAGAAAGAGAGAATTAGAGAGAGCATATGTGGGATGGCCAGTCCTCTTCTGGCTGTGCCGGGTGGAGATTATAACAGAACATGGCCAAGATGTTCAAATGTTCATAAATGATCAGCATGGTTGAATAATAATAAGGCAGAACAGTTGAAACTGGAGCAGCAGCACAGCCAGGTGGACTGGGGACAGCAAGGAGTCATCATGTCAGGTAGTCCTGGGGCATGGTCCTAGGGCTCAGGTCCTCCGAGAGAGAGAAAGAGAGAAGGAGAGAATTAGAGAACGCACACTTAGATTCACACAGGACACCGAATAGGACAGGAGAAGTACTCCAGATATAACAAACTGACCCTAGCCCCCCGACACATAAACTACTGCAGCATAAATACTGGAGGCTGAGACAGGTCGATAAGTTCTCTAAGGCGGCTCATTTCATTCCCCTTGCTAAGCTTCCTTCTGCTAAAGAGACGGCACAAATCATCATCGAGAATGTTTTCAGAATTCATGGCCTTCCGTCAGACGTCGTTTCGGACAGAGGTCCGCAATTCACGTCTCAATTTTGGAGGGAGTTTTGCCGTTTGATTGGGGCTTCCGTCAGTCTCTCTTCCGGCTTTCACCCCCAGTCTAACGGTCAAGCAGAACGGGCCAATCAGACTATTGGTCGCATCTTACGCAGTCTTTCTTTTCGCAACCCTGCGTCTTGGTCAGAACAGCTCCCCTGGGCAGAATACGCCCACAACTCGCTTCCTTCGTCTGCGACCGGGGTATCTCCTTTTCAGAGTAGCCTCGGGTACCAGCCTCCGCTGTTCTCATCTCAGTTCGCCGAGTCCAGCGTCCCCTCCGCTCAGGCTTTTGTCCAACGTTGCGAGCGCACCTGGAAGAGGGTCAGGTCTGCACTTTGCCGTTATAGGACGCAGACTGTGAGGGCTGCTAATAAGCGTAGAACTAAGAGTCCTAGATATTGTCGCGGTCAGAGAGTTTGGCTCTCCACTCAGAACCTTCCCCTTAAGACGGCTTCTCGCAAGTTGACCCCGCGGTTCATTGGTCCGTTCCGTATTTCTCGGGTCATTAATCCTGTCGCAGTTCGACTTCTTCTTCCGCGATACCTTCGTCGCGTCCACCCGGTCTTCCATGTCTCCTGTATCAAGCCCGTTCTTCGCGCCCCCGCTCGTCTTCCCCCCCCCCCCCCCCCCATCCTTGTCGAGGGCGCACCCATCTACAGGGTCCGCAGGATTTTGGACATGCGTCCTCGGGGCCGTGGTCACCAGTACCTCGTAGATTGGGAGGGGTACGGTCCTGAGGAGAGGAGTTGGGTTCCCTCTCGGGACGTGCTGGACCGTGCGCTGATCGAGGATTTCCTCCGTTGCCGCCAGGTTTCCTCCTCGAGTGCGCCAGGAGGCGCTCGGTGAGTGGGGGGGTACTGTCATGTATTGTCATGTTGTGTCTTTCTGTCCTTTCCTTTCACCCTGTCTCCCTCTGCTGGTCGTATTAGGTTACCTTTTCTCCCCCGCTTTCCCCCAGCTGTTCCTTGTCTCCTCTGACTACCTCATCCACCCCTTTTCCCACCTGTTCCCTTTTTCCCTCTGATTAGGTCCCTATATCTCTCTCTGTTTCTGCTCCTGTCTTTGTCGGATTCTTGTTTGTTGTGTTTCATGCCTGAACCAGACTATCGTCATGTTTGCTGTAACCTTGTCCTGTCCTGTCGGAATCTGCCGGTCTATCTGAGCCTACCTATGTTTGGTTATTAAAGAAGCTCTGTTTAAGTTAATTCGCTTTTGGGTCCTCATTCACTCACCGTAACAGTTGGGGACAGAGAATAAAAGGAGCATATTTCCGGGCGTGGTAGAATAGATTCAGGGCATAATGTGAAGACAGGGGTATGGTGGGGTGCGGGTACAGTGGAGGTAAGCCCAGACACTGAGTGATGATAAGAGATGTTGCATCTCTGGACAAGCTGGTTATACTGGGGGAGGTCACCGCATGTGTGGGAGGTGGAACAAAGGAGGTATCTAAGGCATGTACAGTGGGGCTCCGCAGTAAACTAAAACAATGATAATTATCCAAACAACAGTAAACAACAGTATCCAAGGCATATTGACATTTGAGAGAGACATAAACAGGTGTTGATTGGGAGAGCTAGCTAAGTCAACAACAGGTAAGACAACAACAGCTAATCAGCTAAGTCAACAACAACAGGTAAAATGGCAATGAATGGGCAGGGAGGGTCGGTTAACTACACACAGGGCCTGAGTTTGGGGCTAGGGCGACAGACAAACAAAGGTAAACAAAGTGGAGTACCGTGATAAATGAACAGTCCAGCAGGCATCAGCTATGTAGCCAAGTGATCATAGGGTCCAGTGTACAGCAGTAGATGAAACAGGGAAACCTCTAGGTAGTTGTTACTAAGCTATCACGTGGGAGACCCGGCGTTTAAAGTTAGCAATCCGGGGTAAGGAGAAGCTTCTGCTCCGTCGTCCGGCAAAGGCCGGCTGAAGGCACAGCTGATGGAATTACGTCTGCGGACCAGTTGTGGTGGTATGGCGGGGCGCCGTGTCGACAAAAGGACTGGGCCAGATGGCGAAAGAGGTATTGTAGTTGTGGGAATTTTGTTTTCTAGCCGGGAGATGCTCCTGGCTCGGGGCTAGCTTTGGGGCTGGGTCACTCAGTTGATGATAGCTAGCTGTGAGTGAGGCGGGATACCGGAAGTGGGTTACCGGAAGGTATATTTAATTTAAAAATGAAAAAGAGATTGAAAAATAAATTGGAATATATACAAAAATGATAAAGCAAATCTAAAATGATGAAAAATACAAAACGTAAACGAGAGGACAACAAACCACGTCTGCACTGCTACACCATATTCGGTACTCAAGATGTCCTGTTACTCTTGATGCAGTTACAGCACTTGGTCCCAAAGACGGACCCCATCACTACCAGAGTTCCCGGGATGGAGGAGATGAAGGTGATCGTCATCAGAGCCCATATGATCCCACTGGAGGGTCCATAGGAAACTATTATACAAACAACACTGGGCACAAGGGAGACTATCCATCCAAAACCTCCCAGAAACATGGTTTAATCTCACTAGGTTCTTGACACAGCTGGTCACTTGGCCCTGATGATGGAGACTCCCAGAACCCAGAAGATGATGGTGATTATGGACATGGCTCTGACTGGCTGCAGGTTCTGGGGTAAGGCCAGCATGGAGTTGTAGACCTTGCACTGCATCAGCCCCGTGCTCTGGACCAAAAAGCTCTTCTATAGCCCTGAGAGAGGTGAAGATGTTGGCTCCGATGAAGACAGTCACTCTCCAAACTCTCAAAACACAGACCACTATGGAGATTGCCCATAATTTTAATATCAAAGCAATACCCACCATCTCCTTCCACATTGAAATGTCTTATTTTACATTACACTGAAGTAGAGTTGAAGTCGGAAAGTTTACATACAGCTTAGCCAAATACATTTAAACTCAGTTTTTCACAATTCCTGACATTTAATCCAAGTAAAAATTCCCTGTCTTAAGTCAGTTAGAATCACCACTTTTTTAAGATAGTGAAATGTCAGAATAATAGTAGAGAGAATTATTTATTTCAGCTTTAATTTCTTTCATCACCTTCCCATTGGGTCAGAAGTTTACATACACTCAATTAGTATTTGGCAACATTGCCTTTAATTTGGTTAACTTGGGTCAAATGTGTCAGGTAGCCTTCCACAAGCTTCCCACAATAAGTTGGGTGAATTTTGGCCCATTCCTCCTGACAGAGCTGGTGTAACTGAGTCAGGTTTGTAGGCCTCCTTGCTCGCACACACTTTCAGTTCTGCCTACAAATTGTCTATAGGATTGAGTTCAGGGCTTTGTGATGGCCACTCCAATACCTTGACTTTGTTGACCTTAAGCCATTTTGCCACAACTTTGGAAGTATGCTTGGGGTCATTGTCCATTTGGAAGACCCATTTGCGACCAAACTTTAACTTCCTGACTGTTGTCTTGGGCTGTTGCTTCAATATATCCACATAATTTACCCCCCCATGATGCCATCTATTTTGTGAAGTGCACCAGTCCATCCTGCAGGCAGCAAAGCACCACCACAACATGATGCTGCCACCCCCGTGCTTCATGATTGGGATGGTGTTCATCGGCTTGCAAGCCTCCCCCTTTTTCCTGGTCAATGGTCATTATGGCCAAACAGTTCTATTCTTGTTTTGTCAGACCAGAGGACATTTCTCCAACAAGTACCATCTTTGTTCCCATGTGCAGTTGCAAACCATAGTCTGGCTATTTTATGGCGGTTTTGGAGCAGTGGCTTCTTCCTTGCTGAGCGGCATTTCAGCTCATGTTGATATAGGACTTGTTTTTACTGTGGATATAGATAATTTGTACCTATTCCCTCCAGCATCTTCACAAGGTCCTTTGATGTTGTTCTGGGATTGATTTGCACTTTTCTCACCAAAGTACGTTCATCTCTAGGAGACAGAACGCATCTCCTTCCTGAGTGGTATTACAGCTGCATGGTCCCATGGAGTTTATACTTCCCCATACTAATGTTTGTACAGATGAACGTGGTACCTTCAGGCATTTGGAAATTGCTCACAAGGAACCAGACTTGTGAAGGTCTTTTTTTGATACTTTTCCTGAGTTCTTAGCTGACTTCTTTTGATTTTCCCATAATGTCAGGTAAATAGGCACTGAGTTTGAAGGTAGATAGTGCCAAGAACCTATGTTGAAAAAGCAGTCCCCTGGAGGATGAAGACAGAGTGAAAGCACACAGCAAACCTTTTTGTTTAACCTCTCTAGAGTAGGGGGCAGCATTCTGAATTTTGGATGAAAAGCATGTCCAAATTGAACGGCCTGCTACTCGGGCCCAGAAGATATGATATGCATATAACTGGTAGGTTTGGATAGAACACACTCTAAAGTTCCCAAACTGAGTTTGAGCCTGTGGATTACTGAAGAAAACACGCTAACAAAACAGAGGTTTTTTGGATATAAAGAGACTTCATCGAACAAAAGGAACATTTATTGAGTAAATTAATCTCTTTTGATTAACACCATATGAAGATCATCAAAGGTAAGGGATAATTTTATCTCTATTTCTGAGTTTTGTGATGCTTCTGCTTGGCTGGTTACTGTTTGTAATAATTTGTCAACTGGGCTATGTTCTGGGCTAGGTATGTTCTGGGCTAGGTATGCTTTCGCCGAAAAGCATTCTATAAATATGACACTGTGGTTGGTTTAACAAGAACTTAATCTTTAAACCTATTTAAAATATGTTTTGTTTTCTGAATAATATAATTTATAATGAGCATTTCTGTAATTGAATTTGACGCTCTGCAACCTCACTGGATGTTGGCCAGATGGGACGCTAGCGTCCCACATACCCTAGAGAGGTTAGTGCATGTTCTTCACAAAAAATGAGCCAAGGCCAATGAGTCTCAGGTTGACGAAATAAGTAGTTGTATCGTTTTTCTTTTAGTAAACATTGAAAATGGTTCCCAGAGACTTGAACACCACACAAGGGTCAAATATGTTGTTATGGAAACAACCTATTCATTCAGATGTGGGGCAGTGTGTGTTTGGGACACACTTGAGGGATATACTAGTGACATTCAGTTAGATTGAAACTACATGCTGAAAAACATTTAAGTTTGAAATAAAAAATTGTGAGGTTGGATACATGGACTGAATTAACTAAATAGACTAATGATAACAGTTTCATAAACATGTCTTGAAATAATTCTACACTATGATATATGCTTCAGTCAGAAGGTCCCAGTCACTGACTGGATTGTGGTTAACGTTGTGAGCATAAACAGGAAATGCACAGCAGCAACCAGGAAACACTTTGTGGTCAGATACAATTATTTTACTTGAACATCATTAACAGGGTTAAGAAATCAACCTCTGATTCAATTATTTCTCCAATTAAATTCATCCTACATTAAAGAAACAAAGAGAAGTATCAATACTGGTATAGGACATCAGAGAGAAAACAGTCAGAATATGTCCCTTCGTTGCTGTCTCCTCAGAAACTTCTCCTCACAGCCTAAATTAACTGAATATTTGAACACAATATGGCATAAAATCCTCTTTGATGTGTTAATATGGCAAGGCGATCCCCTAGGGGAACTCCCCCCCCCCCCCATTCAGCTGAAATTCAGCTGAAAAGGTGGCGCAGCAAATTAAAGATAAACATCTTGTTCATCTACCCATCATGTCGGATTTTTAAAATGTTTTACAGCGAAAACACAACATACAGTGCCTTGCGAAAGTATTTGGCCCCCTTGAACTTTGCGACCTTTTGCCACATTTCAGGCTTCAAACATAAAGATATACAACTGTATTTTTTTGTGAAGAATCAACAACAAGTGGGACACAATCATGAAGTGGAACGACATTTATTGGATATTTCAAACTTTTTTAACAAATCTAAAACTGAAAAATTGGGCGTGCAAAATTATTCAGCCCCTTTACTTTCAGTGCAGCAAACTCTCTCCAGAAGTTCAGTGAGGATCTCTGAATGATCCAATGTTGACCCAAATGACTAATGATGATAAATACAATCCACCTGTGTGTAATCAAGTCTCCGTTTAAATGCACCTGCACTGTGATAGTCTCAGAGGTCCGTTAAAAGCGCAGAGAGCATCATGAAGAACAAGGAACACACCAGGCAGGTCCGAGATACTGTTGTGAAGAAGTTTAAAGCCTGATTTGGATACAAAAAGATTTCCCAAGCTTTAAACATCCCAAGGAGCACTGTGCAAGCGATAATATTGAAATGGAAGGAGTATCAGACCACTGCAAATCTACCAAGACCTGGCCGTCCCTCTAAACTTTCAGCTCATACAAGGAGAAGACTGATCAGAGATGCAGCCAAGAGGCCCATGATCACTCTGGATGAATTGCAGAGATCTACAGCTGAGGTGGGAGACCCTGTCCATAGGACAACAATCAGTCGTATATTGCACAAATCTGGCCTTTATGGATGAGTGGCAAGAAGAAAGCCATTTCTTAAAGATATCCATAAAAAGTGTTGTTTAAAGTTTGCCACAAGCCACCTGGGAGACACACCAAACATGTGGAAGAAGGTGCTCTGGTCAGATGAAACCAAAATTGAATTTTTTGGCAACAATGCAAAACGTTATGTTTGGCGTAAAAGCAACACAGCTGAACACACCATCCTCACTGTCAAACATGGTGGTGGCAGCATCATGGTTTGGGCCTGCTTTTCTTCAGCAGGGACAGGGAAGATGGTTAAAATTGATGGGAAGATGTATGGAGCCAAATACAGGACCATTCTGGAAGAAAACCTGATGGAGTCTGCAAAAGACCTGAGACTGGGACGGAGATTTGTCTTCCAACAAGACAATGATCCAAAACATAAAGCAAAATCTACAATGGAATGGTTCAAAAATAAACCCATCCAGGTGTTAGAATGGCCAAGTCAAAGTCTAGACCTGAATCCAATCGAGAATCTGTGGAAAGAACTGAAAACTGCTGTTCACAAATGCTCTCCATCCAACCTCACTGAGCTCGAGCTGTTTTGCAAGGAGGAATGGGAAGAAATTTCAGTCTCTCGATGTGCAAAACTGATAGAGACATACCCCAAGCGACTTACAGCTGTAATCGCAGCAAAAGGTGGCGCTACAAAGTATTAATTTAAGGGGGCTGAATAATTTTGCACGCCCAATTTTTCAGTTTTTGATTTGTTAAAAAAGTTTGAAATATCCAATAAATGTCGTTCCACTTCATGATTGTGTCCCAATTGTTGTTGATTCTTCACAAAAAATACAGTTTTATATCTTTATGTTTGAAGCCTGAAATGTGGCAAAAGGTCGCAAAGTTCAAGGGGGCCGAATACTTTCGCAAGGCACTGTATATTTATGTTAGACCACCACCAAATAAATAAAAAAAGAAAAAAAAAACAGAAATACTCATCATAAACTTTGACTAAAGATACATGTTATACATATAATTAAAGATGCACTGGTTTTTAATGCAACCGCTGTGTCAGATTTTTTTAAAACGTTACGAAAAAAGCCTACCATGCAATAATCTGAGACAGCGCTCAGACGTAAATATATTTCTCCACCATGTTGGAGTCAACAGAAATATGAAATTACATCATAATTGACCAAACTAAAACAGACATAAAAAAGGAACTAAGGTCAGGACGTGACAGAAAGAAAGTGAGAGAATTTGAGAGAGCATACTTAAATTCACACAGGACACCGGATAAGACAGGAGAAATACTCCAGATAAAACTGACTGACTGAGACTATTGCAGCATAAATATTGGTGGCTGAGATAGGAGGGGTCGGGAGACACTGGCCCACCCACTTTGTCAAAGCGCAGCCCCCACACCACTAGAGGGATATCTTCAACCACTAACGTACCACCATCCTGAGACAAGGCCGAATATAACCCACGAAGATCTCCCCCACGGCACAACCCAAGGTGGGGCGCCAACACAGACAGGAAGATCACGCCAGTGACTCAACCCACTCAAGTGACGCACCCTTCCTAGGGACGGCATGGAAGAGCACCAGTAAGACAGTGACTCAGCCCCTTTAATTGGGTTTGATGCGGAGAATCCCAGTGGAGAGAGGGGAACCAGCCAGGCAGAGATAGCAAGTGTGGTTAGTTGCTCCAGTGCCTTCCCGCTCACCTTCACACTCCTGGGCCAGACTACACTCAGTCATAGGTCCTACTGAAGAGATGAGTCTTCAATAAAGACTTAAAGGTCGAGACCGAGACTGCGCCTCTCACATGGATAGGCAGACCATTCCATAAAAATGTAGTCCTATTGGAGACAGCCCTGCCTCCAGCTGTTTGCTTAGCAATTCTAGGGACAGTAAGGGGGCCTGCTTCTTGTGACCGTAGCGGACGTGTAGGTATGTACATCAGGACCATATTGGAACGAGCCAGCCATGTAATGATTTGTAGGTTAACAGTAAAACCTTGAAATAAGCCCTTGCCTTAACAGGACGCTAGTGTGGAGAGGCTAGCACTGGAGTAATATGATCACATTTTTGGTTCTAGTCAAGATTCTAGCAGCCATGTTTAGCACTAACTGAAGTTTATTGAGTGCTTTATTATTCCGGTAGCTGGAAAGTAGAGCATTGCAGTAGTCTAACCTTGTGGCAAAAGCATGGATTAATGTTTCTGCATCATTTTTGTAGATGGAAAAAAGCTGTCCTTGAAACAGTCTTGATATGTTCGTCAAAAGAGAGATCAGGGTCCAGAGTAATGCCGTGGTCCATCACAATTCTATTTGAGACGACTGTACAACCATCAAGATTAATTGTCAGATTCAACAGAAGATCTCTTTGTTTCTTGGGACCTAGAACTTGCATCTCTGTTTTGTCCAAGTTTAAAAGTAGACAATATGCCGCCATCCACATCATTATGTCTGAAACACAGGCTTTCAGGTAGGGCAATTTTGTCATCCGCATAGCAGTGAAAGTTAACATTATGTTTCCCAATGACATCACCAAGAAGTAAAATACAGTGCCTTGCGAAAGTATTCGGCCCCCTTGAACTTTGCGACCTTTTGCCACATTTCAGGCTTCAAACATAAAGATATAAAACTGTATTTTTTTGTGAAGAATCAACAACAAGTGGGACACAATCATGAAGTGGACCGACATTTATTGGATATTTCAAACTTTTTTAACAAATCAAAAACTGAAAAATTGGGCGTGCAAAATTATTCAGCCCCCTTAAGTTAATACTTTGTAGCGCCACCTTTTGCTGCGATTACTGCTGTAAGTCGCTTGGGGTATGTCTCTATCAGTTTTGCACATCGAGAGACTGAAATGTTTTCCCATTCCTCCTTGCAAAACAGCTCGAGCTCAGTGAGGTTGGATGGAGAACATTTGTGAACAGCAGTTTTCAGTTCTTTCCACAGATTCTCGATTGGATTCAGGTCTGGACTTTGACTTGGCCATTCTAACACCTGGATATGTTTATTTTTGAACCATTCTATTGTAGATTTAGCTTTATGTTTTGGATCATTGTCTTGTTGGAAGACAAATCTCCGTCCCAGTCTCAGGTCTTTTGCAGACTCCATCAGGTTTTCTTCCAGAATGGTCATGTATTTGGCTCCATCCATCTTCCCATCAATTTTAACCATCTTCCCTGTCCCTGCTGAAGAAAAGCAGGCCCAAACCATGATGCTGCCACCACCATGTTTGACAGTGGGGATGGTGTGTTCAGGGTGAGGAGCTGTGTTGCTTTTACGCCAAACATAACGTTTTGCATTGTTGCCAAAAAGTTCAATTTTGGTTTCATCTGACCAGAGCACCTTCTTCCACATGTTTGGTGTGTCTCCCAGGTGGCTTGTGGCAAACTTTAAACAACACTTTTTATGGATATCTTTAAGAAATGGCTTTCTTCTTGCCACTCTTCCATAAAGGCCAGATTTGTGCAATATAAGACTGATTGTTGTCCTATGGACAGAGTCTCCCACCTCAGCTGTAGATCTCTGCAGTTCATCCAGAGTGATCGTGGGCCTCTTGGCTGCATCTCTGATCAGTCTTCTCCATGTATGAGCTGAACGTTTAGAGGGACGGCCAGGTCTTGGTAGATTTGCAGTGGTCTGATACTCCTTCCATTTCAATATTATCGCTTGCACAGTGCTCCTTGGGATGTTTAAAGCTTGGGAAATCTTTTTGTATCCAAATCTGGCTTTAAACTTCTTCACAACAGTATCTCGGACCTGCCTGGTGTGTTCCTTGTTCTTCATGATGCTCTCTGCGCTTTTGACGGACCTCTGAGACTATCACAGTGCAGGTGCATTTATACGGAGACTTGATTACACACAGGTGGATTGTATTTATCATCATTAGTCATTTAGGTCAACATTGGATCATTCAGAGATCCTCACTGAACTTCTGGAGAGAGTTTGCTGCACTGAAAGTAAAGGGGCTGAATAATTTTGCACGCCCAATTTCTCAGTTTTTGATTTGTTAAAAAAGTTTGAAATATCCAATAAATGTCGTTCCACTTCATGATTGTGTCCCACTTGTTGTTGATTCTTCACAAAAAATACAGTTTTATATCTTTATGTTTGAAGCCTGAAATGTGGCAAAAGGTCGCAAAGTTCAAGGGGGCCGAATACTTTCGCAAGGCACTGTATATAGTGAAAACAATAGTGGTCCTAAAATGGAGCCTTGAGGAACACCGAAATTTACAGTTGATTTGACAAACCATTCACAGAGACAAACTGATATCTTTCTGACAGATAAGATCTAAACCAGGCCAGAACATGTCCGTGTAGACTAATTTGGGTTTCCAATCCCTCCAAAAGAATGTGGTGATCGATGGTATCAAAAGCAGCACTAAGGTCTAGAAGCACGAGGACAGATACAGAGCCTCGGTCTGACGCCATTAAAAGGTATTTTACCACCTTAACAAGTGCAACCTCAGTGCTATGATGGGGTCTAAAACCACACTGAAGTGTTTTGTATACATTGTTTGTCTTCAGGAAGGCAGTGAGTTGCTGCGCAACAGCTTTTTCAAATGTTTTTAAGAGGAATTGGAGATTTTGTATAGGTCGATAGTTTTTTATATTTTCTGGTTCAAGATTTGGCTTTATCAAGAGAGGCTTTATTATTGCCACTTTAAGTGAGTTTGGTACACATCCGGTGGATAGGGAGGTGTTTATTATGTTCAACTTAGGAGGGCCAAGCACAGGAAGCAGCTCTTTCAGTAGTTTAGTTGGAATAGGGTCCAGTACGCAGCTTGAAGGTTTAGAGGTCATAACCGCTTTCATCAATGTGTCAAGATATATAATATTAAAAAACGTTAGTGTCTCCCTTGATCCTAGGTCCTGGCAGTGTTGTGCAGGCTCAGGACTACTGAGCTTTGGGGAAAAACGCAGATTTAAAGAGGAGTCTGTAATTTGCTTTCTAATGATCATGATCTTTTCTTCAAGGAAGTTAAAGAGTTTATCACTGCTGAAGTGAAAGCCATCCTCTCTTGGGGAATGCTGATTTTCAGTTAGCTTTACGACAGTATCAAAAATAATGTTCTTATTTTCCTCAATTAAGTTGGAAAAATAGGATGATAGAGCAGCAGTGAGGGCTCTTTGATAGTGCACGGTACTGTCTTTCCAAGCTAGTTTGAAGACTTCCAGTTTGGTGTAGTGCCATTTCCATTCAAATCAAATCAAATCAAATGTATTTATATAGCCCTTCGTACATCAGCTGATATCTCAAAGTGCTGTACAGAAACCCAGCCTAAAACCCCAAACAGCAAGCAATGCAGGTGTAGAAGCACGGTGGCTAGGAAAAACTCCCTAGAAAGGCCAAAACCTAGGAAGAAACCTAGAGAGTTATGTGGGGTGGCCAGTCCTCTTCTGGCTGTGCCGGGTGGAGATTATAACAGAATCATGGCCAAGATGTTCAAATGTTCATAAATGACCAGCATGGTCCAATAATAATAAGGCAGAACAGTTGAAACTGGAGCAGCAGCACGGTCAGGTGGACTGGGGACATTCCAATTTTCTGGAAGCTTGCTTCAGAGCTCGGGTATTTTCTGTATACCAAGGAGCTTGTTTCTTATGACAAATGTTTTTTTGTTTTTAGGGGTGCTACTGCATCTAGGGTATTACGCAAGGTTAAATTGAGTTCTTCAGTTAGGTGATTAACTGATTTTTGTTCTCTGACATCCTTGGGTAGGTGGAGAGAGTCTGGAAGGACATCTAGGAATCTTTGTGTTGTCTGAGAATGTATAGCATGGCTTTTGATGATCCTTGGATGGGGTCTGAGCAGATATTTGTTGAGATTGCAAATGTAATAAAATGGTGGTCCAATAGTCCAGGATTATGAGGAAAAACATTAATATCCACAACATTTATTCCACAGGACAAAAGTAGGTCCAGAGTATGACTGTGGCAGTGAGTAGGTCCGGAGAAATGTTGGACAAAACCCACTGAGTCCATGATGGCTCCAAAAGCCTTTTGGAGTGGGTCTGTGGACTTTTCCTGGTGAATATTAAAGACACCAAAAATGTGAATATGCTATGACTACAAGGTCCGATAGGAATTTAGGGAACTCAGTGAGGAACGCTGTATATGGCCCAGCAGGCCTGTAAACAGTAGCTATAAAAAGTGATTGATTAGGCTGCATAGATTTCATGACTAGAAGCTCAAAAGACGAAAAATTATTTTTTTAATGTAAATTGAAATTTGCTATCGTAAAGGTTAGCAACACCTCCGCCTTTGCGGGATGCGCGGGGGATATAGTCACCAGTGTAACCAGGAGGTGAGGCCTCATTTAGCACAGTAAATTCATCAGGCTTAAGCCATGTTTCAGTCATGCCAATCACATCAAGATTGTGATCAGTGATTAGTTCATTGACTATAACTGCCTTGGAAGTGAGGGATCTAACATTAAGTAGCCCTATTTTGAGATGTGAGATATTACAATCTCTTTCAATAATGACTGGAATGGAGGTCTTTATTCCAATGAGATTGCTAAAGCGAACACCACCATGTTTAGTTTTGCCCAACCTAGATCGAGGCCCAGACACGGTTCTCAATGGGTACAGCTGAGCTGACAACACTGACTGTGCTAATGGCAGACACCACTAAGCTGGCAGGCTGGCTAACAGCCTGCTGCCTGGCCTGCAACCTATCTCATTGTGGAGCTAGGGGAGTTAGAGCCCTGTTGTAAGGGATCTCGTCCTCCTCTTCCGAGGAGGAGTAGCAAGAAGGATCGGAGGACCACGTGGTTATGTGTCCATGGTTTTTTTAATAACTACAATAGAACACTGGAACAAAACAATAAACGACGTGAACAAACAAAACAGTCCCGTGTGGTAACAAAACACTGATACGGAAAACACACACACACAACTCAAAAGTGAAACCATGCTACCTAAGTATGATTCTCAATCAGGGACAACGATTGACAGCTGCCTCTGATTGAGAATCATATCAGGCCGAACACAGAAAATCCCAAATTATAGAAAAACGAACATAGACAACCCACCCAACTCACACCCTGACCATACTAAAACAAATATATAATAACAGAACTAAGGTCAGAAGGTGACAGTACCACCCCCCCCCCCCCCCCAAAGGTGCGGACTCCGGACGCTCTGGCAGCTCCTGGCTGACTGGCGGATCAGGACAGACTGGCGGCTCTGGCGGCTCAGGACAGACTGGCGGCTCTGGCGGCTCAGGACAGACGGGAGACTCTGGGACTCTAAAAAAATATTGAAACTTTGAAAATCCCATGGAGCACCATTAAATCCATTATAAAAAAAATGGAAAGAATATGGCACCACAACAAACCTGCCAAGAGAGGGCCGCCCACCAAAACTCACGGACCAGGCAAGGAGGATATTAATCTGTCACGACTTCCACCGATGGTGGTTCCTATCCCTGTTCGGGCGGTCGGCGTCGCCGGCCTACTAGCCATCACCGATCCATTTTTCCTTTTCTGTTTGTTTTTCTTTGGGTCTTTCACACCTGGTTTCATTTACTTTAATTTCTATGTGTATAATTACCCCTGTTGCCTGCTTTGCTTTGTGCGGGATTATCAGTTTCATGTTGCTCGTTGAGGTTGTGCCTCAGTTATTTTCACGTATATACCGATTGTGCATAAGTTTAACCTCTTGCGACAAGCAAACCCGTATCCAGGAGCGTAATCATAGCCTCAAATGCATTAGCATAACGCAGCGGACATAAATACGCAAAAAAATCGCAAATGAAATTAAATAAATATATTCAAACACAAGCTTAGCCTTTTGTTAACAACACTGTCATCTCAGATTTTCAAAATATGCGTTACAGCCAACGCTAGACAAGCATTTGTGTAAGTTTATCTTGGCATAATGCTATGCTAGGCTCTGCTGGCAGCAGGCAACATTTTCACGAAAATAAGAAAAGCAACCAAATTAAATCATTTACCTTTGAAGAACTTCAGATGCTTTCACTCAGGAGACTCCCAGTTAGATAGCAAATGTTCCTTTTTTCCAAAAATATTATTTTTGTAGGCGAAATAGCTCACGTTTCTTCATCATGCTTGGCTGAGAAATCGACCGGAAAATGCTGCAACTATAACGGCAAACTTTTTTCAAAATTTGCTCCATAATATCGACAGAAACACGGCAAACGTTGTTTGGGATCCATCCTCAAGATGTTTTTAACATATATATTCGATAATATATCCGTCGAGGCAATTGGTTTCTCATTAGAAGCGATTGGAAAAATGGCTACCTCAGTATTTTACGCGAGATTTTCTACGGAGACACCATGTGACCACATGCTATATATGGTCCCTTACAGCCATTCTTCAATGGAAATGCCTAAAAAGACGTCACAATGCTGTAGACACCTTGGGGAAAACGTAAGCTCATTCACAGCCATATAAGGAGTCATTGGCATGAGGCGGTTTCAAAAAATGCGGCACTTCCTGGTTGGATTTTTATCTGGGATTCGCCTGTAACTTCAGTTCTGTGGCACTCACAGATAATATCTTTGCAGTTTTGGAATCGTCACAGTGTTTTCTTTCCAAAGCGGTCAATTATATGCATAGTCGAACATCTTTTCGTAAACAAAATATCTTGTTTAAAACGGGAACGTTTTTCATCCAAAATGTTTAATAGCACCCCCGAATGCATAACTGGTTAATTAAGGAACATTAGCCTGTAGAGACACCACACTCACCTTGGACCAGCTGGTGGACATGTCCATTCGGCTGGACAACTTCCTGGCTACCCGTGGACGTCCGGATCGGGCCCTGTCAGTTTCATCCCCCAGCACCTCCGCTCCAATGCCATGGAGCTAGGTGGTGCTGCAGCGAGGGCGACCGGAGGAGGAGCCCTTTCCTGTACCAGCTGTGGTCGTAAGGGCACACTGCTGACCGGTGCTGGAGGGGTTTTTCTGGGAGTCGAGACTGCAGGCCGAGCACTGTTCGGACACTCCAGGAGAGTCGGAACCAGGCTCACCCAGAGTCCCCTGTTGGTCACATGTATGTGTTGATATCTTTTCCTGAGTTTTCCCCTCAATCCCAGCATAAGGCGCTAGTAGATTCAGGCGCAGCCGGGAATTTTATTGACAACGGTTTTGCTCATAGTTTAGGGATCCCCCTTGTTCGGATTGATAAACCCTTCCCAGTGCACGCTTTAGATAGTCGACCATTAGGATCAGGGCTAGTCAGGGAGACACTGCACTTCCTGCACTTCCCAGGAGTCAAGTGTTTCCCCTGTCACAGGAGGAGACAGTGGCTATGGAGACATATGTCTCTGAATATCTGGGGCAGGGGTACATTCGGCCCTCCACATCACCTGCCTCCTCGAGTTTCTTTTTTTGTGAAGAAGGAGGAGGGAGGTCTGCGTCAGTGCATTGACTATAGAGGTCTAAATTCCATCACGGTGGGGTACAGTTACCCGCTACCTCTCATTGCCAGGTGGATTGAGTCATTTCACGGGGCACGTTTCTTCACAAAACTGGATCTCAGAGCGTGTATAACTTGGTGCGTATCCGGGAGGGAGATGAGTGGAAGACAGCGTTTAGTACCACATCCGGCCAGTACCTCATCATGCTGTATGGGTTGAAGAATGCTCCATCAGTCTTCCAATCTTTTGTAGACAAGATTCTCAGGGACCTGCACGGGCAGTTTGTGGTGGTTTATATCGATGACATTCTAGTATATTCCGCTACACGCGCCGCACATGTGTCTCTGGTGTGCAAGGTACGGGCGACTGTTACATCAAGGCTGAGAAATGCTTGTTCTTCAAAAACTCTAAAATGTTGTTCCTTAACCTGAAGTGAACAAACATTTGCTGCTACCCAAGAGAAGTTCCTGGAAATCAAAATTGCTTCAGTTTTAAGTCTTTTGTAAGGAACATTTGTATGAACAATATTTTCCAGTTTCCAGAGTCTCCTTCCTAGGATATCGCATTTCCACATCAGGGTTGGTGATGGAGTGTGACCGCATTGCAGCCGTGCGTAATTGACCGACTCCAATCACGGTAAAGGAGGTGCAGCGTTTTTTAGGGTTTGCCAACTACTACCAGAGGTTTATCCGGGGTTTTGGACAGGTGGCTGCTCCATTACTTCACTGCTGAAGGGGGGACTGGTGCGTCTGCAGTGGTCGACTGAGGAGGACAGAGCTTTTGGTCGCCTGAAGGCTCTGTTTACCTTGGCTCCTGTGCTGGCTCATCCGAATCCCTCTTTGGCCTTCATAGTGGAGTGCGACGTGTCTCTGAGGCTGGGATTGTTAGCTGTGCTCTCACAGCGCTCGGGTATGCCACCAAAGCTCCTCCTCTGTGCTTTCTTTTTGAGGAAGCTCAGCCCGGCGGAGCAAAACTATGACGTGGGGGATCGGGAGTTGTTGGCTGTCGTCAAAGCTCTAAAGGTGATGAGACATTGGCTTGAGGGGTCTCAACACCCTTTTCTCGTCTGGACTGACCACTATAATCTGGTGTACATCTGGGCAGAGAGGAGACAGCCCACCTTGCCTGGCTAGGGTTCAATGTTTTTCACCCGATTTAGGTTTACTATATCATATATAGCAGGTTCCCAGAACACTAAGGCAGAAGCACTGTATGATACAGAGGAGCGGTCCATCGATCCCACTCTCATACTTCTGGCCTCTTGTCTGGTGGCACCGGTGGTGTGGGAGGTGGACACGGACATCGAGCTGGCGTCGCGTTCAGAGCCTACTCCACCACAGTGCCCAGCTGGACGGGTGTACGTACCGCTTGAGGTTCGCAACAGGTTGATCTGGTGGGCTCATATGTCACCCTCCTCTGGTCATCCGGGCATCGGTAGGACGGTGCGATGTCTTAGTGGGAAGGGTTTATGTGTCCTCCTGCTCGGTGTGCGCTCTGCGCAAGACTCCTAGGCACCTGCCCAGAGGGAAGTTACAACCCCTTCCTGTTCCACAGCGGCCTTGGTCACACCTGTCGGTGGACTTCCTGACCGATCTGCCTCCGTCACAGGGCAACACCACGATCCTGGTCATTGTGGATCGGTTTTCTAAGTCCTATCGTCTCCTCCCTTTGCCCGGTCTCCCTACGGCCCTAAAGACTGCGGAGGCCCTGTTTGCACAAGTCTTCCGGACCTACGGTGTGCCTGAGGATATAGTTTCTGATCGGGCTCCCCAGTTCACTTCCAGGGTTTGGATGGCGTTCGTGAAGCATCTGGGGTCTCGGTCAGCCTCACCTCAGGTTTTCACCCTGAGAGTAATGGGCAGGTGGAGAGAGTAAACCAGGATGTGGGTAGGTTTCTGCGGTCGTATTGCCAGGACCGGCCAGGGGATTGGGCGAAGTTCATCCCATTGGCAGAGATGGCCCAGAACTCCGCTACTCCTCTACAAACCTATCGCCCTTCCAGTGTGTGTTGGAGTATCAGCCGGTCCTGGAACCGTGGCATCAGAGCGAAACCAAGGCTCCTGTTGTCGACGAATGGGCGAGGCGCTCGAGGGAGACCTGGGAGGCCGCCCACGGGTTCCTTAAACGGCCTGAATGGCGGCAGAAAACAAGCGCTGACCGCAACCGCAGTGAGGCCCCGGTGTTCGAACCGGGGGGGACCGGGTGTGGCTCTCGACCCGAAAGCTGCCCCTCCGCCTGCCCTGCCGGAAGCTGGGTCTGCGGTTTGAGGGGCCATTTAAAGTCCTGAGAAGAATAAATGAGGTGTGTTATAGGTTACAGCTTCCCCTTATTACCGCATTAACCCCTCGTTTCATGTGTCTCTCCTCAGGCCGGTGGTGGCTGGTCCACTTCAAGAAGCTGAGATGCAGGAGGTCCCTCCGCCCCTCCTGGACATCGAGGGGGTCCCGGCGTATGCAGTTCGGTCCATACTGGACTCGAGGTGTCGGGTGAGGGGCCTTCAGTACCTCGTGGATTGGGAGGGGTACGGCCCGAAGAAGAGATGCTGGGTGCCGCTGGAGAACGTATTAGACCCATCAATGCTGAGGGAGTTTCACCGCCTCCATCCGTATCGCCCTGCTCCTTGTCCTCCGGGTCGTCCACGAGGCCGGAGTCGGCGCACTGCGAGAGCCGCGCGTCTTGGGGGTACAGTCACGACTTAAACCAAAGGTGGTTCCTCTCCCTGTTTGGGCGGTGCTCGACGGTCGACGTCGCCGTCCTAATAGCCATTTTTCCTTTTCCGTTTGTTTTGTCTTTGGTTCTTTCATACTTGGTTTCTTTTGCTTTGATTTCTGTGTGTATAATTACCTCTGTTGCCTGCTTTGGTTTGGGCGGGATTATTAGTTTCATGTTGCTCGTTGAGGTTGTGCCTCAGTTATTTTCCCGTATATACCGACTGTGTATAAGTTTAAGGAGCATTGTTTTTCCTCCTTCCGTGAGTAACTGTGTTCTCTTTTGTCGTGAGCTTTTATTTGGTATTGTACCTGACCCTATTGTTGTGGACTTGTTGTGGCCTATTAAAAGACGTTCTTGGACATCTCTTCTCTCCTGCGCTTGACTCCTTCACCTACCTCCAAATACAATATTGCTACATAATCAGAGAGGCAACAAAGAGACTAAAGATAACCCTGAAGGAGCTGCAAAGCTCCACAGAATATTGGAGTATCTGTTGATTGGACTACTTCAAGCCGTGCACGCCACAGAGCTGGGTTTTACGGATGAGTGGCCAGAAAAAATGCCATTGCTTAAAGAAAGAAATAAGCTTAAATGTTTGGTGTTCGCCAAAAGGCATGTGGGAGACTCCCCAAACACATGGAAGAAGGTACTCTGGTCAAATGAGACTAATATTGAGCTTTTTGGTCATCAAGGAAAACGCTATGTCTGGCAAAAACCCAACACCTCTCATCACCCCGAGAACACAATGGCAGAATCATGCTGTGGGGATGTTTTTCATCATCGGGGACTGTGGAACTGGGTCAGAATTGAAGGAATGATGGAGGGTGCTAAATACGGGGACAATTTTGAGGGAAACTTGCTTCAGTCACCCAGAGATTTGAGACTGGGACGGAGGTTCACCTTCCAGCAGGACAATGACCCTAAGCATACTGCTAAAGCAACACTTGAGTGAATGTCTTGGAATGGTGTAGTCAACTTGAAGGAGATGCAGCGGTTTTGCCTTAAAGAATGGTAAAAAAATCCAGTGGCTAGATGTGCCGAGCTTATACCTCAAGACACAAGACATGTTGTGTAAATCAAATGATACAAACCCTCAAAAGTCCAGCTTGTAAGGCAACAGAATGCACCAGGCTATGATCCCAACATAATATGACATAACCTCCTCTATGACCTGTTGAAGACAGAGCTGTTAGTGGGAGGTTGATTGAGTCGTCGTTGAGTCTGGCTGGTTCCTCTTGTAGATGCAGCATCAGAGTATGGTCTAAAGCAGGTTGTATTGGAAAAACTGCAGTTGGACATCCGTTATCAAGTAATGAACAACCACAAATTCAGAGGTGAGTTACAGGATACCAGCCAGGATGAAGAATATTCCAACAATAAACCTGGCCTTGACCCTGATCCTGTTACTTTTGATGCAGTTACAGCACTTAGTCCCAAAGATGGACCCCATCACTCCTAGAGATCCCAGGATGGTTACATATAGAATCAGAATTATTGGATCCCTATGGATTTTAAAACAAGAAAGAACAGCTTCTGGACAGAGATAGTAGTGGGAGGTTGATTTAGTCGTTGTCGAGTCTGGCTTCTTTCTCTTCAAGTTGCTGCAGCAGAGTATGGTCCCTCCTATCTGGAGCATGGAGCAGCTCATCTACAGAATTTAGCAAAGAATAACAAAAACTCACACGTGTTCTGGAAAGAATAGGTCAAGAAGACAGTGGTGAGATGCAGGATACCAGCCAGGATGAAGAATATTCCAATGATAAACCTGGCCTTAACCCTGTTCCTGTTATTCTTGATGCAGTTACAGCACCTGGTCCCAAAGATGGGCCACATCTCTCCTAGAGCTCCCAGGATAGAGGAGATGGAGGTGATCGTCATTAGAACCATCCATATGTCCCTATATGGGGGCTCAGAATAATACATTATAGAGATATAACAGACCACTAGGGAGACTATCCATTAACAAATTCCCATCATCAATTCAATGTCTCCCACATTGATGCACAGTATGACACCAACAATCAGCAGCAGGGAGGCCGCCACCCAGCCAAAGTACAGCGAGGCCCCCAACTCAATCTTTCCTTCGATCTGCATGCAGAATACGATGATGATAAATCTTGCTACCAAGGAAACAGAGATGAGGATGAAAATTCTGTCCAGGATGAAAAGTATTCCAGCGATAATTATCAACTTGTCCTGAGACGTTTCGTCTTTGTTGCAGTTGGTGATGGCAGTGAGGATCATGGCTCTGGCAGGCTGCATAATGTGGGGCAAATACCACATGGAGTGTGTACACCTCACACTGTGTCTGTCCCATGCCTTGGGTCACACAGCTCATCCACAGGCAATACAAGACCACCTCTGTGTTGGTAACGTTACCTACTATAAAGGTTATCTCTATCCAGGTGGGGAGAGCACAGATCATGGTGGTAAGTATTAATCCTTTGACTCCCAGGGCGATGCCCACGACCTCCACCATTTCCACGGCATACACGATATCCATGCCCATCAAAATGCTACCTCCCTGACTGCGTCTCGCTCAGCACATTCGTTCACTCCAAAGTCTGTTCCTGAGGTCTTCTGTAAAAATGGAGAGCTGATCCACTCAGACAACGTCTGTAACTACTCTATGCTGTGATGTCACTTAAATATGATGTCATGGAAATGTCAATCCTTTTAATACGGATGTGGGGCAGGATGTGGATGTGACCCGAAATGGTGAAAAACTCTACTCAGTTTCAATCCTAATAAAACAACCTTGTCTATCGATATGGAATGTTGAGATCCAACCCAGAATAAACCATTAATTACCAAATAGGGGCATTTATAATATAATAACTATACAACAATGTTGTTTATACGTGATGAAAATGAAAGCTTCCCAATCTGAGTTTGGGATAAAGATGTAATAAAACCTGTTTTAGTCTTCCCTCAACCCAATACTTACCGTAACTATTAGTGGGGAAAATGCTAAACTGACTCATGATCAGCAACTTGGGGCAACTTCACCCAACACCCCAATGCCTGTTCTGAAGGGAAATGATAGAGGGACTGGGCCTAAATCGTACACATCAACAGATTCAAACCACATGCTGAAAAACCCTTGAGTGTGAAATAAATAATTGTTTTGTTGGATTCATGGACTGAAATGAACTATATAATACATTCAATAGACTAATGCTACCTGTTTCATGGACTTGGCTTGAAATAATTCTACACTATGATATACTGTATGTTTCAGTTAGAAGGTCCCGGTCACTGACTGTGTGTTGGTGATGTAGTGAACATTAACAGGAAATGCACAGCAGCAACCAGGAAATATTTTGCAGTCAGATACAATTGTTTTATTTGAACATATTTAACAGGGTTAAACATTCAACTACTGATTCAATTCATCTCTACTTAAATTCATCCCATTTTAAAGAAGCATAAAGAGAAGTATCAGTACATATAGGAATAGGAAATCAGAGAGGAAAGAGTGGCAATATGTCCCTTCATTGCAGAGTCTCCTCAGAAACTCTCCTCCTAGTCTAAATGAACTAATTATATCACAATATGCCATAAACTCCCCTTTGACCTGTTAAAGACAAGGTGGAACCATAACAATGTTGCTTTCACACCTATCAGGTCCTTTCTGACTGGTAAACACTGAACAGTGTTTTATCATAGAATTACATATAGAATCACAATTATATTGTCTCCATTGTTTTCATTAAAAGAAAGTACGTCCTCTCTGTTAAAGCAGTAGCAGCAGCAGCTGCACCAGACTATGATCCCAACACAATATGACATAAAGTCCTATATGACCTGTTGAAGACAGAGCTGTTAGCGGGAGGTTGATTGGGTCATTGTTAAGTCTGGTTGGTTCCTCTTGAATATGGAGCAGCAGAGTATGGTCCCTCCTATCAGGAGCATGCAGGCGGACCAGCAACTCAATTCAGCTAACATAATAACCCAGTTGATTGGATGAATGACGAGATATGTGAGCTGCAGGTGGACATCCGTTATCAAGTAATGGACAATAACAAATTCAGTGGTGAGCTGCAGGATACCGGCCAGGATGAAGAACATTCCAACGATGAACCTGGCCTTGACCCTGGTCCTGTTACTCTTGGTGCAGTTACAGCACCTGGTCCCAAAGATGGACCCCATCACTCCTAGAGCTCCCGGGATGGTGGAGATGAAGGTTGGCATCAGAAGCATCCATATGTCCCTAAAGGGGGGCTCAGGAAAAAAATAGAATGGGCGCAATATATAGAGAGCACAGGGCACTAGGGAGGCTATCCATCCAAAGATTCCCATCATCCACCCAAAGACTCCCACAGTGATGCACAGTGTGACCCCTCCAATCAGGAGCAGGGCAGCCGCCACCCAGCCGAAGTACAGCGAGGCCCCCAACACAGCTTTGATCCGTTCGGAGGAGTATCTGATAATTGATCTAGCTACCATGGAAACAGGGATGAGGATGAGAATTCCGGCCAGGATGAAAAGTATACCAGCGATAATTATCAACTTAACCTGAGATGTTTTGTCTTTGATGCAGTCAGTGCACTTGGCTCCAACCATGGAGAACATGACCCCCAGAACCCCCAGGATGATGGCAGTCAGGATCATGGCTTTGGCAGGCTTCAGAACATGTCCCCAATAGTTCCAAAGATCAGGAAAAAAACACATGGAGTTGTCCATCTCACACCGTGTCTGACCCGTGCCTAGGGTCAAACAGCACATCCACAGGCCGTTCAAGACCACCTTTGTGGTGACAACGTTACCTGCTATTAAGGTTGTCTCTATCCAGGTGGGGAGAGCACAGATCACAATGGTCAGTATTAATCCTATGACTCCCAGTGCGATGCCCACGACCTCCACCATTTCCACGATATACACAAAATCCATGCCCATCAAAATGCTGTCCTCCCGACTGCGTCTCGCTCAGCAGATACTTTCACTCTGAAGTTCGTTGCTGAGGCCTTCTGTAAGAATGGAGAGCTGATCCACTCAGACTACTTCTATAACTGCTCGATGCTGTGATGTCACTTAAATATGTTGTCATGGAAACATAATTCCTATTAACACATATGTGGGGTAGGATGTGGTTGTGACCCAAATTGGTGAAAAACTTTACTCAGTTTAAAACTCTCAAGTTTATCAAAAAGTTATAAAACAGCCTTGTGTAGCAATGTGGAATGTTGAGATTCAACCTACAATAAACCAATAATTACCAAATAGGGAAAATTATAATATAATAACTATCCAAACATGTTGTAAGGATGAGATGAAAATGAATGAAAGTTTCCCAATCGGAGTTTGGGCTAGTAATGTAACTATTAGTGGGGAAAATGCTAAACTGACCCAAGATCAGCAACTAGGGGAAACTTCACCTTACACCCCAAAGCTTGTTCTGAGGGGCAATGATGGAGGGACGGCCTCATAGTTTTTTAACCACATCCTGGATCTCTGTTTTCACATACAGAGTATATCAGCACGGTGCCCACGGAGGAGAGATGTACCAGTAGATCTCGTACATAAAAACCAAGCACAGACACCCCTCCCCTCAATGAAGGTTATAAAAAAAATACAGTTTGACAGGCAGCAGACAGGGTAGTAACAGACAGGGTAGTAACAGACAGAGGAGTAAAGGACAGGTGATTAACAGACAGGGTAGTTACAGTCAGGGGAGTCACCGACAGGTGAGTAACAGACAGGGTAGTAACAGACAGGGTAGTAACAGACAGAGGAGTAAAGGACAGGTGATTAACAGACAGGGTAGTTACAGTCAGGGGAGTCACCGACAGGTGAGTAACAGACAGGGTAGTAACAGACAGGAGTAAATGACAGGTGAGTAACAGACAGGGTAGTAACAGACAGAGGAGTAAAGGACAGGTGGGTAACAGACAGGGTAGTTACGGTCAGGGGAGTCACAGACAGGAGAGTAACAGACAGGGGAGTAACAGACAGGTGAGTAACAGACAGGGTAGTTACAGTCAGGGGAGTTACAGACAGGGTAGTAACAGACAGGGTAGTAACAGACAGGGGAGTAACTGACAGGTGAGTAACTGACAGGGGAGTAACAGACAGAGGAATAACAGACAGGGCAGTTACAGTTCTAGGTTTTACCATTTTACTGATGAACCAAACTGAACCCAAAGGCACACAGTGTGTATGTGGTCACATGATCACCATGATACCTGCACATCGACTCAGTACTGGTACCCTGTGTATATAGCCAAGGTACTCACTGTGTATTTAATATGTGTTATTATTTTTCTACTATTTATACTCAAAATATCTCTGCATTGTTGGAAATGGCCAGTAAGTAAGCATCCCACTGCTAGTCTATACCTGTTGTTTACCGAGAATATGACAAATAACATTGTATTTGATTTGATTGAGCTGGATGACACACCCGGTATCTACATTCCACATGGCACCCTATTCCCTACATAGTGCACTCCATCCAGAGCCTTGGTCGAAAGTAGTGCACTATATAGGGAATAGGGTAGCATTTGGTACACAGACACAGCATCTCTATTCTCTTCACTATCTGTCTGCATTCCAGCCATGCTGTAAAACAGGTTCCACACACATCATATTTACACAGTCCAGAGATGAGGAAAGAACTGTTCACTGTTGTTATAAAGGGTTAACAGAAGTGTCTTACATGTCTGCAGTCATGGACATATAGCTTTATTATATGTTCTTAAACTACAAATATTTAAAAACACGGAATTATGTTGCTGGTTCAATTTTAAACACTAACTTCATTGAAGTGTGAATGCAGCAGATTTAAAAAATATATATATTGTTTATATTGGAATGTGGTTTTAGAGTAATGGAGTATAGAGCGCTGCATGTCGCCAGCGAAGAAGAGGGAGGTACAGCACCTGTGTACACCTGAACCAGTATGACCTGTTCCTTGGAGTACAGGTGTATTCATATATTACGCAACCACTACAGAGGTTGGTTTAAAGATATTAGGTCAGAGAGAGAGAGGGAGCGAGAGAAAGGGAGGAAGAGAGACTGAGGGAGAAGTAGA
Organism: Oncorhynchus mykiss; assembly: GCF_057628025.1. Lineage (NCBI taxonomy): Eukaryota > Metazoa > Chordata > Actinopteri > Salmoniformes > Salmonidae > Oncorhynchus > Oncorhynchus mykiss. The sequence goes on from NC_143050.1 coordinate 11,915,012, forward strand.
GAAAGTGAGAGTGAGAGAGAGACGTAGACACTGAGGGAGAGAGACTGAGAGAGAGAGAGGTAGAGACTGATCGAGAGACTGAGGGAGAGGAGGACTGAGGGAGAGGTAGAGAGAGAGAGAGAGAGAGAGATGTAGAGACTGAGGGAGACAGACAGAGAGTGAGAGAGGTAGAGACTGATCGAGAGAGACTGAGAGAGAGACTGGGGGAGAGAGACTGAAGGAGAGGTAGAGGGAGAGAGAGACGTAGAGACTGAGGGAGAGACACTGAAGGAGAGGTAGAGAGAGAGAGACTGGCTGAGAAACTATGCCTGCCTGTCTGTCTCGTCCCGACTCCTGACGTATTCATTACTATGGGCAGTTGGAGATCGAATCTGAATATTGAAACAATGTTGCAAATGTAAGAGAGACAGACAGCAATGTTTATAAAAATCTTTGTTGCTGAAAACTAAATGCTAGTCTCAAAGAAATCTGAGATAATGTCTAGATGCTTTTTAAAATGGAGATCAAGTTTATAAATGCCTGGCTGGGCTGTTGAGACAGTGGATTGCGCAGTTAGATGTAACAGAGGCATTTTAACGTCATAGATTTAGCCGGTGGTACCTTGTTGAATAGATACCAGCTGGAATACGGTTTTAACCATTCAGATTAGAAGCACCCATTGTATAATTTGGGAATAACCACTCTTCAATGTCCAATGTCTTTTTGTGTGTGTTCTTATGCCTAACTGTGGCTTGAGACTGTGAGATCAGAACAGAACAGTTCAGATCAGAACAGAACAGAACCCACAGAGTGTTCTCCAGAGGAGTTCACAGAGAGCTAGCAGTCAGCAAGTGGGAAGTTGGTGGGAGTGTTAAGGTTAGGGTTAGCTTAATGGTTAGGGTTAGGGAAAATAGGATTTTGAATTGGAATCAATTGTTTGGTCCCCACAAAGGGTAGTAAAACAAATGTGTGTGTGTGTGTGTGTGTGTGTGTGTGTGTGTGTGTGTCTGTCTGTCTGTCTGCCTGCCTGCCTGCCTGCCTGCCTGCCTGCCTGCCTGCCTGCTTGCCTGCCTGCCTGTTAAACTGTTCTGCCAGACCCACCTGTTCTGCCAGTCACATTCTGTTAAAGGTCCCAAAAGCACACACATCACTGGGTGGCTCCTCTTTTCAGTTCGCTGCAGCTAGCGACTGGAACGAGCTGCAACAAACACTCAAACTGGACAGTTTAATCTCAATCTCTTCATTCAAAGACTCAATCATGGACACTCTTACTGACAGTTGTGGCTGCTTTGTATGATATATTGTTGTCACTACGTTCTTGACCTTTGTGCTGTTGTTTGTGCCCAATAGTGTTTGTACCATGTTTTTGTGCTGCTCCCATGTTGTGTTTCTACCATGTTGTTGTCATGTTGTGTTGCTACCATGCTGTGTTGTCATGTTGTGTTGCTACCATGTTTTTGTCATGTTGTGTTGCTACCATGTTTTTGTCATGTTGTGTTGCTACCATGCTGTGTTGTCATGTTGTGTTGCTACCATGCTGTGTTGTCATGTTGTGTTGCTACCATGCTGTGTTGTCATGTTGTGTTTCTACCATGTTGTTGTCATGTTGTGTTGCTACTGTGCTGTGTTGTCATGTTTTGCTGCCTTGTGATGTTGTTGTCTTAGGTCTCTCTTTATGTAGTGTTGTGTCTCTCCTGTTGTGATGTGTGTTTAGTCCTATATTTATATTGTATTTTTTTAATCCCAAGCCCCGTCCCCACAGGAGGCCTTTTGCCTTCTGGTAGGCTGTCATTGTAAATAAGAATTTGTTCTTAACTAACTTGCCTAGTTAAATAAAGGTGAAATCAAATAAACAAAATATAAACTGCATGGGTCTTCAACTATTCCCCCACCCTTTCTCTGAGTGAAATAAAATAGAACTTAGAATAGTGATCCCCTGAACTACCAGATATCTACTTGGTGTACATACTATGGCTCTGGGTGGTTCTAGGAGAGTAGATAAAAAAAACTGTATTTTGTACTAAGTACACCAAGGGCTTGGAGAAAATGAAAGCAATCCTGAAAAAGCACTGGTATATTCTGCAATCAGACAAAAAAAATTGCACACCTCTTCAAGGAACCCCCACTGGTGGTCTATAAGCGTGGTCGCAATATTGGAGATAGTTTGGTGAGATCTGACATGCCCCCTGAGCTCACTCAGACACTCTTGACACCTATCCCAAATGGGAACTACAAATGTGGCTCACGCGCACAGTGTAATAGCACTATAAAAAGGTCTTTCTTCAGACACCCACATAAAGGTTGAATAATCCCTGTGAGGGGTATCATCTCATGCAAGACCAAGGGAATAATCTCTCTCATCACCTGTTCAAGTGGAAAAGTCTATGTAGGATAAACAAAAATACAATTATAACAACGCAGCTCAATCAGGTGTAAGAACATTGACTATCCAGTAGCAGTTCACTTTGTTGAAGCTAACCATCCAATCTCCTCCCTCAAATACAAAGGCATTGAGCATGTTGCTCTACCAAGGAGGAGGTAACAATAAGATCCTACTACTACAAAGGGAGGCTTACTGAAAATCCTGTCTAAAAACATTGACCCCTAGTGGTCTGAATATTGACTTTGATCTCAGACCCTTCTTATGAATACTTTTTCCTTTATGAACAGTCTTACATATTTTAAAATTATTTTTACAGCTTATTAGCGTACACCTGATATGTTCCCCCTGTTGATGATGATCATGATATATTAAGGTTGAACCAATATTACATGTAACAAGAATGAAATATACGAAATTATGTGAAATTGAATAAAACAATAATGTATGTTGACGCTAATATGATGTACAATATTCCATTATGTTTCTATATGATAACAATGGCATAATATATTTAATATATTAATATTATATATATATATATATATATATATATTATATATTATTAATATACAAAAAAATGTTTTTTTTTAACAGTTTTACTAATTAATTTAAATTTACATTATCATTATGACACACCCCTTACCACTGTCATTGGTTACACTAATTGCACTGTGTGTCCTCATAACCTGGTTCAAGTACTCATGACATCACCCTGAGGAAGGCACAGTGATGCCGTAACTTTGGTAAATACCCATTCAATAGCTGGGAGATACATGTGCCACGTTCTTTATTTTGATAGTTTAAGGTTCCAGAAGAGTGACATCGTTCAGCGTTGGATTGGCTTTTTCTTCACTGTATTTGTGTCTTTATACATCTCACAAGACTGTTGAGAATAAAGACATTTTCTGTGTCCCAAATAGCACCAAATACCCTACATACAGTGGTTCCTCCATGAAAGGTTGCGAGCTTACACCGCGGGACTTAGATGTACCCAGCGTCACGGCTTCATTGCTCCAGACCACCACAAGGGGGAGTTAGAGCACTCAATATGCATTTGGGTCCCATGGTTTTTATATGACCAATCATATGGAGTGGTTCCCAATGATGAATTTGACACGGGCCACCCGTCCCTGGTGACTTCAGCAACAATGGCTGACAAAACATTACGGGGAAGCAAATGTATGTAGTTATAACGTCATAACGAGTCAAGCAATAAATGTACAATTGAGAGGAATATGTTAGTTAATGTAGAGACAAACAATTGTGCATATTTTTTTGTCATTAAATTAATTTACGAAAATCACTATTTAGCAAGTTTTTTTTCAGCCATATCCAAAACCAGGTGTCTCAAACTCATTCATTATAGCAAGCAGGGAGCAGGTTTCGAACCCTCAACATTCTATCCCGAAGTCCAGCATGCTATCGACTGTGCCCAAATGTATTAATTGGGGTTGGGGCCGATTGTGGCTAAAAACACTTGGAATTGGAATCTTTAACATGTGGAAAGGGGAAGAAGTAATATTATTAGTTTTTCACAAGCGTAGCAGGATGGGCTGAACAATAGACTATTTGTAAGGACCAAGGTTTGTTGAAAGGAGTGGACCAAGGTGAGCGTGGTGAGTGTACATTTTCTCTTTATTTTAGAAATGATGCCGCTGTTATCATATATATCCAATAACGTTCCAACCGTAGCATTCGTCTTTGTCTACAGAGTAATGGAACGCATGGCGATATCATGAGAAAGGGCCTGACCAGGAACTGGCATTCTGACAGACCACTGACTCAAATAGCTGCCATCCAGCCCCACATCACACTAGAGACTTCATTACACGTTCTACTGACTGTTGACATCTAGTGGAAGGCGTAGGAAGTGCGAACAGATCCATATCTTACTGGGATGTGAATAGGTGATGAGTTGAAAATCAACCAGCCCCAGAATTTCCACTTCCTGTTTGGAAGTTTGCATGCCATATGAGTTCTGTTATACTCACATACATAATTCAAACAGTTTTAGAAACATCAGAGTGTTTTCTATCCAATAGTAATAATGTGCATATATTAGCATCTGGGACAGAGTAGGAGGCAGTTCACTATGGACACGCAATTCATCCAAAGTGAAAATGACGCCCCCTGTCCCTAAAAAGTTAATCATGGAATCATTACACGTAGAGGTAAGGTTCTTCACCGAGGCAACAGGACAACCTCCTTCACTCAGCTATAGACGTATTCATATTCCTCTGGGTACAGTTGGTGCACTTTGTTCCTGAGATGGAGAATATCATCCCTAGAAACCTAGAATAATGGAGAAGTAGGTGATGAGCTGACTCAGACTGACCTCTCTGTGCTTTGGAAAGCAGGATGAATTATGTTGCATGCATGAACCTGGCCTTTACCCTGGTCCTGTTACTCTTTATGCAGTCGATGGAGACTCCCAGAAACCAGAAGAGAATGGCGATGATGTTCATGGCTCTGACAGCCTGCAGGTCCTGGGTTAAGGCCAGCATGGACTTGTAGACCTTACACTGGATCAGTCCTGTGTTCTCTATAACCCTTCCCAGGTTACATGCAAGGTGACGATGTTGGCTCCGATGAAGGTAGCCACTCTGCCCAATGGTTTACTTAAATTTCATCACTAGTATCTTATATGATCTTATGTTACCATATCCCAGTGTTTCTCAATATAGTAAATACCCAGAACTGAATTAAGCTTCAGTCATGTCTTTGGCATCATTAAACTGAAGATTAAACTCTATCAAAAATTCTCTAATTATTATTACGTGATTAAACTACTTAATCACGTAACTGTAATTAACTAGGAAGTCGGGGAACCAAGGAAAATATTCAGATTACAAAGTTATAATTTTCCTAATATTACTTTCAGATATGTTAATATCTGATCACTTAGTCTTCTGATTAATGACGTATTATTAAACCTCATGTTAGTCTCATTCCAAACGTCGTAAATTGTTGGTTATCTGCACGAACCCAGTCTTCACTATGAGTCATCCATACATCAATTGTCTTAAATCACTTATTTACTAACTAAGTAATTCACAGAAATGCATAAACAAACAGTAGATAGTTACAAAGAAATGATAACAGTGTTTCCCTAGTGGGATAAACCGGTATCGCGGCTTGGTGGACACAAAGGGATGTGGGGGTCAACTGAGATGAGACACGACAAAGTTGATATTTATAGCAATTGAAATGCTAATCCTTTGCACATGAACACTCACTCAATCGGGAATAATTGCAATCAATACATATATTTACGCTCAGTGTGTCGTCGGGATCTCTGTTGAAAAGTTTGTTTCTGTTGGAGAGTTTGTCCGCCTTCTCTCTGTCGTGGTTAGAATGGTTAGTTCAGAGTGACATTCATTCATGTCATTATAGGATAGATGTTTCGGCGGTTGTCAGTCTTCGCATTCAATGATACTGAATTCCTAGCTGCAGACTAGTAATTAATATCAAAGACTTGTTCTTATTCTGTCGGTATCGATAGTCTAAGAGTTTAACCACATGGTATGGTTAAAAGATTCAGCCATCTACTCAAACCTTTGGTTTATGGTCTCCTCTCAAACTTTGGCCCTCTCGTTATCGAGGTAAGCTGGTCTCAACCTTATTCCTCTCGTAATTGAGTGAAACATGGTCTGTTGAGATTTTCTCAAGGTGAGGGTTTTATTAGGAAGAGCAAAAATGGGCCTGTCCCAGGACGCCAGACCATAACTGTGCTCATGGGCGGTCCTCTGATTTAGTTAAACTCCAAAGGGAATTGTAGTTTCCTTCATTAAACAGACCAAAATCACATTACACAATTTCACAAACAGTATCATCCTCACTCATTCATCTTATACAACAATTAGATTAGATTGTATAAACAGTGTTATGGTAATATGGCCGTATTGTCTCCCATGAGTTTCACAAAATTTTACCAAACGGACCAGTTCGTAGCTGGATTCTTCACCAATCTTTTATACCTTCTCCAGAACATACAGTGCCTTGCAAAAGTATTCGGCCCCCTTGAACTTTGCGACCTTTTGCCACATTTCAGGCTTCAAACATAAAGATATAAAACTGTATTTTTTTGTGAAGAATCAACAACAAGTGGGACACAATCATGAAGTGGAACGACATTTATTGGATATTTCAAACTTTTTTTAACAAATCAAAAACTGAAAAATTGGGCGTGCAAAATTATTCAGTCCCCTTAAGTTAATACTTTGTAGCGCCACCTTTTGCTGCGATTACAGCTGTAAGTCGCTTGGGGTATGTCTCTATCAGTTTTGCACATCGAGAGACGGACATTTTTTCCCATTCCTCCTTGCAAAACAGCTCAAGCTCAGTGAGGTTGGATGGAGAGCATTTGTGAACAGCAGTTTTCAGTTCTTTCCACAGATTCTCGATTGGATTCAGGTCTGGACTTTGACTTGGCCATTCTAACACCTGGATATGTTTATTTTTGAACCATTCCATTGTAGATTCTGCTTTATGTTTTGGATCATTGTCTTGTTGGAAGACAAATCTCCGTCCCAGTCTCAGGTCTTTTGCAGACTCCATCAGGTTTTCTTCCAGAATGGTCCTGTATTTGGCTCCATCCATCTTCCCATCAATTTTAACCATCTTCCCTGTCCCTGCTGAAGAAAAGCAGGCCCAAACCATGATGCTGCCACCACCATGTTTGACAGTGGGGATGGTGTGTTCAGCTGTGTTGCTTTTACGCCAAACAGAACGTTTTGCATTGTTGCCAAAAAGTTCAATTTTGGTTTCATCTGACCAGAGCACCTTCTTCCACATGTTTGGTATGTCTCCCAGGTGGCTTGTGGCAAACTTTAAACTACACTTTTTATGGATATCTTTAAGAAATGGCTTTCTTCTTGCCACTCTTCCATAAAGGCCAGATTTGTGCAATATACGACTGATTGTTGTCCTATGGACAGAGTCTCCCACCTCAGCTGTAGATCTCTGCAGTTCATCCAGAGTGATCATGGGCCTCTTGGCTGCATCTCTGATCAGTCTTCTCCTTGTATGAGCTGAAAGTTTAGAGGGACGGCCAGGTCTTGGTAGATTTGCAGTGGTCTGATACTCCTTCCATTTCAATATTATCGCTTGCACAGTGCTCCTTGGGATGTTTAAAGCTTGGGAAATCTTTTTGTATCCAAATCCGGCTTTAAACTTCTTCACAACAGTATCTCGGACCTGCCTGGTGTGTTCCTTGTTCTTCATGATGCTCTCTGCGCTTTTAACGGACCTCTGAGACTATCACAGTGCAGGTGCATTTATACGGAGACTTGATTACACACAGGTGGATTGTATTTATCATCATTAGTCATTTAGGTCAACATTGGATCATTCAGAGATCCTCACTGAACTTCTGGAGAGAGTTTGCTGCACTGAAAGTAAAGGGGCTGAATAATTTTGCACGCCCAATTTTTAAGTTTTTGATTTGTTAAAAAAGTTTGAAATATCCAATAAATGTCGTTCCACTTCATGATTGTGTCCCACTTGTTGTTGATTCTTCACAAAAAAATACAGTTTTATATCTTTATGTTTGAAGCCTGAAATGTGGCAAAAGGTCGCAAAGTTCAAGGGGGCCGAATACTTTCGCAAGGCACTGTATATGTTGTTCAGACCTCAAGATCTGGAAGAAATTGAGGTGGAAGAAATTCCTTTGTTCTCTTTATGAAAACTCACTCTCTCTATATGGGGAGGCAGGGGCGGCAGGGTAGCCTAGTGGTTAGAGCGTTAGACTAGTAACCGAAAGCTGACAAGGTACAAATCTGTTGTTCTGCCCCTGACCCACTGTTCCTAGGCTGTCATTGTAAATAAGAATTTGTTCTTAACTGACTTGCCTAGGTAAAATAAAAAAAATAAAAATATACTGTGGCCATGAGGAGATAATCTCCTCCAGGAATTTACAACCTGAGGTCACAGCAGCCTGAGTGTAGGAGACAGAGAGAGGGGGATGGTAATTGCTGTACCCAAAAATGGCAATATTGCGCAAGATCCCCTAAGACTTTTTGAAGACTATGAAGTGTCATGACGTTTCCCTATTTGGGTACATCTTTCAGATGTGGGGCAGTATGTGTTTGGGACACACTTGAGGGAGATACTAGTGACATTCAGTTAGATTGAAACTACATGTGGAAAAACATTTATGTTTGAAATAAATAATTGTAAGGTTGGATTCATGGACTGAAATGAACTATACAAAAGACTAAATGGACTAATGATAACAATTTCATGGACTTGTGATCTTTGTGGGCTATACTCAGCCTTGTCTCAGGATGGTAAGTTGGTGGTTGTAGATATCCCTCTAGTGGTGTGGGGGCTGTGCTTTGGCAAAGTGGGTGGGGTTATATCCTTCCTGTTTGGCCCTGTCCGGGGGTGTCCTCGGATGGGGCCACAGTGTCTCCTGACCCCTCCTGTCTCAGCCTCCAGTACTTATGCTGCAGTAGTTTATGTGTCGGGGGGCTAGGGTCAGTTTGTTATATCTGGAGTACTTCTCCTGTCCTATTCGGTGTCCTGAGTGAATTTAAGTGTGATCTCTCTCTAATTCTCTCTTTCTCTCTTTCTCTCTCTCGGAGGACCTGAGCCCTAGGACCATGCCTCAGGACTACCTGACATGATGACCCCTTGCTGTCCCCAGTCCACCTGGCTGTGCTGCTGCTCCAGTTTCAACTGTTCTGCCTTATTATTATTGGACCATGCTGGTCATTTATGAACATTTGAACATCTTGGCCATGTTCTGTTATAATCTCCACCCGGCACAGCCAGAAGAGGACTGGCCACCCCACATAGCCTGGTTCCTCTCTAGGTTTCTTCCTAGGTTTTGGCCTTTCTAGGGAGTTTTTCCTAGCCACCGTGCTTCTACACCTGCATTGCTTGCTGTTTGGGGTTTTAGGCTGGGTTTCTGTACAGCACTTTGAGATATCAGCTGATGTACGAAGGGCTATATGAATAAATTAGATTTGAATTATTAGAAAATGGAAGAAGTTCAAGATGACGGACAATCACCCTCGGTCTGGGGCTCCATGCAAGATCTCACCTCGTGGGGTATCAATGATCATGAGGAAGGTGAGGGATCAGCCCAGAACGACACGGCAGGACAAGGTCAATGATCTAAAGAGAGCTGGGACCACAGTCTCAAAGAAAACCATCAGTAACACACTACGCTGTCATGGATTAAAATCCTGCAGTGCACGCAAGGTCCCCCTGCTCAAGCCAGCGCATTTCCAGGCCCATCTGATGTTTGCCAATGACCATCTGGATGATCCAGAGGAGGAATGGGAGAAGGTCATGTGGTCTGATGAGACAAAAATAGAGCTTTTTGGTCTAAACTACACTCGCCGTGTTTGGAGGAAGAAGAAGGATGAGTACAACCCCAAGAACACCATCCCAACCGTGAAGCATGGAGGTGGAAACATCATTCTTTGGGGATGCTTTTCTGCAAAGGGGACAGGATGGGGCCATGTATCGCAAGATCTTGGCCAACAACCTCCTACCCTCAGTAAGAGCATTGAAGATGGGTCGTGGCTGGGTCTTCCAGCATGACAACGACTCGAAACACACAGCCAAGGCAACTAAGGAGTGGCTCCGTAAGAAGCATCTCAAGGTCCTGGAGTGGCCTAGCCAGTCTCCAGACCTGAACCCACTAGAAAATCTTTGGAGGGAGCTAAAAATGCGTATTGCCCAGCGACAGCCCCGAAACCTGAAGGATCTGGAGAAGGTCTGTATGGAGGAGTGGGCCAAAATCTCTGCTGCAGTGTGTGCAAACCTGGTCAAGAACTACAGGAAACGTATGATCTTTGTAATTGCTAACAAAGGTTTCTGTACCAAATATTAAGTTCTGCTTTTCTGATATATCAAATACCTATGTCATGCAATAAAATGAAAATTAATTAAAGATCATAAATGTGATTTTCTGGATTTTTGTTTTAGATTCCGTCTCTCACAGTTGAAGTGTACCTATGATAAAAATTACAGACCTCTACATGCTTTGCAAGTAGGAAACCTGCAAAATCGGCAGTGTATCAAATACTTGTTCTCCCCACTGTATATGTTTCAGTCAGAAGGTCCCAGTCACTGACTGTAGGATTGTGGTTAACGTGGTGAGCATAAACAGGAAATGCACAGCAGCAACCAGGAAATGCTTTGTAGTCAGATAGTTTTTTTTATTTGAACAACTTTAACAGCATTAAACAATCAACTTTTTATTTAAATCTATTCTAAATCTAAATTTATTCTACTTAAATTCATCCCATTTTAAAGAAACAGAAAGAGAAGTATCAATACGAGTATAGGAAATCAGAGAAGAAACAGTGAGAATACGTCCCTTCATTGCAGTCTCCTCAGGAACTTCTCCTCACAGTCTAAATTAATTTAATATATGAACACAACATGTCAAAAAAGTCCTCTTTGACTGGTTAAAGACAAGGTGGAACACCTAATCTGATCCCTTCCAATATTCTAACACTGAACAGAAGGGATAGAGAAGATTTTTCATAATATAATCAGAATGATTGGATCCCTATGGTTTTTAAAACAAGAAAGTACAGCTTCTGGACAGAGATGTTAGTGGGAGATTGATTTAGTTGTTGTCGAGTCTGGCTTCTTCTTCAAGGTGCTGCAGCAGAGTATGGTTCCTCCTATCAGGAGCATGGAGGCGGCCCATCTACTGTGTTCAGCAAAATATATCAAACCCCTACTCCAGTATTCTGGAAATTTAGGTGACAAGTAATAGTTCAAGAAGACAGTGGTGAATTGCAGGATACCAGCCAGGATGAAGAATATTCCAACAATGAACCTGGCCTTGACCCTTGTCCTGTTACTCTTGATGCAGTTACAGCACCTGGTCCCAAAGATGGACCCCATCACTCCTAGAGCTCCCAGGATGGAGGAGATGGAGGTTGTCATCAGAAGCATCCATGTGTCCCTATAGAAGTCCAATCTTAACAATACATAGATACAACAGGGCACGAGGGAGACTATCCATCCAAAGATTCCCATCATCCATCCAAAGACTCCCACATTGATGCACAGTATGAACCCTGCAATGAGGAGCAGGGCGGCCGCCACCCAGCCAAAGTACAGCGAGTTCCCCAACTCAAAGTTTCCTTTGGACTGTATGAAGTAGTTGATTTGGACGGTTATTGTTACCATGAATAAAGTGATGAGGATGAGAATTCCGGCCAGGATGAAAACAATTCCAGCGATAATTATCAACTTAGTCTGAGACGTTTCATCTTTGATGCAGTTGGTGCACTTGGCTCCGACCATGGAGATTGTGACCCCCAGAACCCCCAGGATGATGGCAGTGGGGAACATGGCTCTGGCAGGGTCAAATATGGAGTTGTACACCTCACACTGTGTCTGTCCCATGTCTTGGGCCACACAGCTCATCCACAGGCCGTACGTTACCACCTCTGTGGTGGTAACATTAGCCTCTATGATGGTTATCTCTATCCAGGTAGGGAGTGCACAGACCACGATGGTAAGTATTAATCCTATGACTCCCAGGGCGATGCCCACGACCTCCACGGTAAACACGAAATCCATTCCCATCAAATGCTGTCTCCCTGACTGCGTCTCATTCAGCAAATGTGTTTACTCAAGTTCGTTGCTGACTCCTGTAAGAATGCGGCGCTGTTCCACTCAGACGACCTCTATCACTGTTCAATTCTGTGATGTCACTTAAATATGTTGTCACGGAAACGTAAATCCTATTAATAAAAATGTGGGGCAGGATGTGGCAGCGACCCGAATAGGTAAAAAAAAAACTCTACTCAGTTCAAACTCATAAAACAGCATTGTGTAACAATATGGAATGTTGAGATCCAACCCAGAATAAACAAATTAATACCAAATAGGGATCATTATAATAACTATACAACAATGTTGTTGTGATGTGATGAAAATTAAAGTTTCCCAATCTGAGTTTGGGCTGAAGAGGTATTAAAACCTGTTTTAGTCTTCCCTCAACCCAATCCTAACCTTAACCATTAGTGGGGAAAATGCTAAACTGACCCATGATCAGCAACTATGGGCAACTTTACCCGATACCCCAAAGCCTGTTCTGAGGGGCAATGATAAAGGGACTGGGCCTAACAGTACACATCAATAGATTGAAACTACATGCTGAAAAACGCTTGACTGTGAAGTAAACAATTGTGAGTTTGGATTTATGGACTGAAAGGAACTATACAATAGACTAAATACACTGTGGCAGACCAGGGGGTTTGGTCAATACTTTTACACAGATCAGACATGGACAGAGTATTATTAGCTCAGTTTCAAGGGTCTTTATTAAATAATAAATCAAAAGAAAAGGATAGGTCTCCCCATGAAACCCTCTCCGGGATACCGTCTTTTGGGCTTCGGGTCTTGCTGTATCCTGTCGGGCACATGAACTACAACTCCCTCGTGTTAGCTCGGGCACCGTCTCCAACTACACGGAAGTCACCTTACTTCCCCACCTTACTTCACCAACTCCCCAATCAGCCCCAATTAGTCCTGGGCGGAGAGACCGTTGAGACCTGACATGTCCAGCAGATGGAGCCATCGGCTCGTGATGTATACTCAGTCTGTCACCGGGCCTCGACGAGTTTCCCCCTGGTGGATGATCTGCTGTAGGCCACAAGACTAATGATAACAGTTTCATAGATAAGGCTTGAAATAATTCTACATTATGATATATGTTTCAGATCAAATCAGTCGAATGAAGCACAGCAACTGGACGCAAACCATAGTTTGCAGTGCATCAGTACCACTGTCATGGAGGACGTAAACTCAAGTACCGAAGTAACAACTGAGGTTGAACCAACAACAGGAGTGGAACTCACCCAGCCTCCCAGACCTGCAGTCGAGAGGAGACTACCAGGGCACAGACCGTATGTGAAGTGGCTTGGCACCAGTGACAAGAAGTTGTGTGAAACAGTGAACACTGACCTTACCTTGACCCTCGAGAAACTTCGAGGCACAGTGGAGAAGAAGGACACCATCACAACCCTGGTGAAGTCGTACTTCCAGGATCTGCAGTTCTGCTTCACCACCTCAGAGTTCACCACCTCATGGCAGTGCCTGAATGTAGGTATAATGGCGGGATGTACCATTTCTCCGTTGGCATTCATAATGGCAATGGAGGTTATCATCAGATCCTCAAAATGGGTTGCTGGTGGACAGCGAGTCGACTCTGGTTTCCGCCTCCCTCCACTCAGAGCCTACATGGACGACATTACAACATTGACCACCACTGTCCCATGCACCAGGAGACTGCTCAGAAAACTTGAGGAGAACATCAGCTGGGCCCGTATGAAGATTAAACCATCCAAGTCACGCAACATCTCGAATGTGAAGGGAGTACTCTCTGCCCTGAAATTCTTCATCGGAGATGACCAAATCCCAACAGTGTCTGAGCAGCCGGTAAAAAGCCTTGGAAGGTGGTATGATGCAAGCCTGAAGGACAAAGCCCAGGTGCAACAGCTACGCAAAGACATCAGTAGTAGCCTACAGTCGATCGACAACACCCAGGCCTGGTGTCTGCAGTTTGGTCTCCTAGCCCGGGTGTTGTGGCCCCTAGCAGTGTATGAGGTTCCAATCTCAACAGTGGAGAAGATGGAAAGAGGAGTCACAGGCTACTTAAAGAAGTGGCTCGGAGTTCCACGACGCCTTACCACCATAGGCCTCTATGGAGATGGTGTCCTCAAGCTGCCCCTCACCAGTCTAACAGAGGAATTCAAGTGTGTAAAAACCAGGCTCCAGATGACACTGAATGAATCTCGAGACCCAGTGGTGAGCAACAACGCGCCGTCCTTGGAAACTGGGCGCAAATGGAGGCAACAGCAGCCCTCAGACATGCTGACATTGTGGGTCATGTTCAGCAAGGGAGAGGAGGCCTTGGGCTAACTAGCCGTGCTGCTTGGAGTAAGGCCACTCCACCAGAGCGGCGGAAGATGGTAGTGCAGGAAGTATGCCATCAGGAGGAGGCTGCAAGGTGAGCCAAAAAGGGACAGTGGACTCGATGGGACAGTGTGGAGAAGAGGAAGATCAGCTGGAAGGATCTGTGGCCATGGAAGCGAGGCGGTTGAGCTTTTCCATCAGAGCATATGATGTCCTTCCAACACCAGTTAATCTTCACCAATGGTATGGTGAAAATCTGGACTGTGCCCTCTGTTCCATGCCAGCCAACCTCAGGCACATTCTCACAGGGTGTAAAACAAGCCTCACCCAAGGACGCTACACTTGGCGTCACAACCAAGTCCTTAAAAACCTTGCGTCCGCCATGGAGGACAAGCGAGCTGCCACCAACTCCCTACCGCCCCCAGCAGCATCACACCCCTTACGGAAGATCTTTGTCCGCGAAGGGGCTAAACCACCGAAGAGCAGCTCTACACCATTAGAGCGAGACCAGCTGCGCTTGGCCCGCGACTGGAAAATGCTAGCTGACATTGGCAACTTGTGTTTCCTCCGGAGATCGCAACCACCACATAAGACCTGACATGGTGCTCTGGTCCCGTTCGCTCAAGAAGGTCTTCATCATTGAGCTCACAGTACCCTGGGAGGACTCAGTAGATGAGGCTTATGAGCGAAAACATCTGCGCTATGCCGATCTAGCTGCCAAAGCACGGCATCCTGACTGGAACACAGAAGTCTGACCAGTGGAGGTGGGCTGCAGAGGTTTTGTGACAACATCTACAACCAGACTGCTTAGAGACCTGGGAATTAAATTCACACAGGACACCGGATAAGACTCCCATTCGGAGTCAGTGTCACTGTGAAAGAAAATGTTCAGTTAGAATAGTTTCATATATGAGCCCTGTATCAACAGGTATAATAAACAGATATATATATAGAGAGTACAGGGAACATAAGGTTGAAAATATTATTATGACCTGCTAGATCTACTGTCTCTTTTAAATTATGACATTTCAGCTAAATCTACTGTCTCTATTATAATATGACAGACCAGCTAGATCTACTGTCTCTTTTGAATTATGACATTTCAGCTAAATCTACTGTCTCTATTACAGTGCCTTGCGAAAGTATTCGGCCCCCTTGAACTTTGCAACCTTTTGCCACATTTCAGGCTTCAAACATAAAGATATAAAACTGTATTTTTTTGTGAAGAATCAACAACAAGTGGGACACAATCATGAAGTGGAACGACATTTATTGGATATTTCAAACTTTTTTAACAAATCAAAAACTGAAAAGTTGGGCTTGCAAAATTATTCAGCCCCTTTACTTTCAGTGCAGCAAACTCTCTCCAGAAGTTCAGTGAGGATCTCTGAATGATCCAATGTTGACCTAAATGACTAATGGTGATAAATACAATCCACCTGTGTGTAATCAAGTCTCGCGATACATGGCCCCATCCTGTCCCCTTTGCAGAAAAGCATCCCCAAAGAATGATGTTTCCACCTCCATGCTTCACGGTTGGGATGGTGTTCTTGGGGCTGTACTCATCCTTCTTCTTCCTCCAAACACGGCGAGTGTAGTTTAGACCAAAAAGCTCTATTTTTGTCTCATCAGACCACATGACCTTCTCCCATTCCTCCTCTGGATCATCCAGATGGTCATTGGCAAACATCAGACGGGCCTGGAAATGCGCTGGCTTGAGCAGGGGGACCTTGCGTGCACTGCAGGATTTTAATCCATGACAGCGTAGTGTGTTACTAATGGTTTTCTTTGAGACTGTGGTCCCAGCTGTCTTTAGGTCATTGACCTTGTCCTGCCGTGTCGTTCTGGGCTGATCCCTCACCTTCCTCATGATCATTGATACCCCACGAGGTGAGATCTTGCATGGAGCCCCAGACCGAGGGTGATTGACCTGAGAATGGTCCTGTATTTGGCTCCATCCATCTTCCCATCAATTTTAACCATCTTCCCTGTCCCTGCTGAAGAAAAGCAGGCCCAAACCATGATGCTGCCACCACCATGTTTGACAGTGGGGATGGTGTGTTCAGGGTGATGAGCTGTGTTGCTTTTACGCCAAACATAACGTTTTGCATTGTTGCCAAAAAGTTCAATTTTGGTTTCATCTGACCAGAGCACCTTCTTCCACATGTTTGGTGTGTCTCCCAGGTGGCTTGTGGCAAACTTTAAACAACACTTTTTATGGATATCTTTAAGAAATGGCTTTCTTCTTGCCACTCTTCCATAAAGGCCAGATTTGTGCAATATACGACTGATTGTTGCCCTATGGACAGAGTCTCCCACCTCAGCTGTAGATCTCTGCAGTTCATCCAGAGTGATCATGGGCCTCTTGGCTGCATCTCTGATCAGTCTTCTCCTTGTATGAGCTGAAAGTTTAGAGGGACGGCCAGGTCTTGGTAGATTTGCAGTGGTCTGATACTCCTTCCATTTCAATATTATCGCTTGCACAGTGCTCCTTGGGATGTTTAAAGCTTGGGAAATATTTTTGTATCCAAATCCGGCTTTAAACTTCTTCACAACAGTATCTCGGACCTGCCTGGTGTTTTCCTTGTTCTTCATGATGCTCTCTGCGCTTTTAACGGACCTCTGAGACTATCACAGTGCAGGTGTATTTATACGGAGACTTGATTACACACAGGTGGATTGTATTTATCACCATTAGTCATTTAGGTCAACATTGGATCATTCAGAGATCCTCACTGAACTTCTGGAGAGAGTTTGCTGCACTGAAAGTAAAGGGGCTGAATAATTTTGCACGCCCAACTTTTCAGTTTTTGATTTGTTAAAAAAGATTGAAATATCCAATAAATGTCGTTCCACTTCATGATTGTGTCCCACTTGTTGTTGATTCTTCACAAAAAAATACAGTGTTATATCTTTATGTTTGAAGCCTGAAATGTGGCAAAAGGTCGCAAAGTTCAAGGGGGCCGAATACTTTCGCAAGGCACTGTATAAACAGCTGAATCTGCGCGTTTACCAAACAATGCAGTGCGTAATATGTGTTTCTCCTTCAGGTATGAAACTTCAATAGCGAATCACTCACTTTACGCTGGAGCTTACTACATGGCCTATTGCCGTTTACCTCAGCTCATTGGCTATCTACACAGCTAGATTTCAAGATGATCAGTGGTCATTGGGTCAAAAGACAGTCAATCAACGAAACAGCGGGCAAGTCATTGGTGCACAATGATGTCATGACTTGTTGTCTTCAAATCGGTTTCTTTCAGTCAATATGTCCCGCGAAATGGCCCATCATGTTTGATTGTGTTACAAACAAACCAGTTGATTGCAGTGAAACCAAACATGACTGGAAAAGTCACGTTCTGTGTGGGTTATTTACCTGGAATGTGTCGTCGAAAATGGAATGAGACGGAATTCACGACACAAGCGGTTCACAAAATGTTTCGTGTTAGGCTATAAAAACTGATTTTATCAAACAAAAGATCATTCATTGTGTAAGAATGAGCATTGGAATTGCAAACAGACGAAGATCGTCAAAGGTAAACAATTTATTTTAATGCAGTTTGTGATTATGTTACGCCTGTGCTGGTTAAAAGTGTTGTTTTTTATGCGGCTCTATGCTCAGATAATCGCATCGTATTCTTTCGCAGTAAATCATTTTTTAAATCTGACAACGCAGTTGGATTAGCAAGATACTAGGCTTTCGATACATGTGAGACACTTGTATTTTCATGAATGTTTAATATGACTATTAGCGATCACCGTATGCTGGTGGAATTTCAGCCCGCTAGCGGGTTCCGTGCGCAAAGAGGTTAAGAGTTTATTCAGAAGATAACAGATCAATAAACATTATTTCGTGGTGCTCCGACTTTCTAGTTAATTACATTAACCTGATTAGCTTAATCAGGGAATATTAATTACAGAGAAATTATTTTACAGAATAGCATGTCATATCACTTAATCCGGCACAGCCAAAGACACGACAATAGAGAAAAAGTAGAGTCGCAATTCAATGGTTCAGACACGAGAGGAATGTGGCAGGGTCTACAGTCAATCATGGAGTACAAAAAGAAAACCAGCCCCGTCGCGGATCCCATTGTCTTGCTCCCAGACAAACTAAACAACTTCTTTGCTCACTTTGAGGACAATACAGTGCCACCGACACGGCCAGCTACTAAAACCTGCGGTCTCTCCTTCACTGCAGCCAACGTGAGTAAAACATTTAAACGAGTTAACCCTCACAAGGCTGCCGGCCCCGAAGGCATCCCTAGCCGCGTCCTCAGAGCATGCGCAGACCAGCTGGCTGGAGTGTTTACGGACATATTCAATCAATCCCTATCACAGTCTGCTGTTCCCACATGCGTCAAGAGGGCCACCATTGTTCCTGTTCCCAAGAAAGCTAAGGTAACTGAGCTAAATCACCCCGTAGCAGTCATTTCCATCATCATGAAGTGCTTTGAGAGACTAGTCAAGGATCATATCATCTCCACCCTACCTGACACCCTAGACCCACCCACTCCACACCTGACACCCTAGACCCACTTTGCCTACCGCCCCAATAGGTCTCGACCCCGCCCTGTGCAACTGCGTCCTGGACTTTCTGAAGGGCCACCCCCAGGTGGTGAGGGAAGAAACAACATCTCCACCCCGCTGATCCTCAATACTGGGGCCCCACAAGGGTGCGTTCTCTGCCCTCTCCTATACTCCCTGTTCACCCATGACTGCGTGGCCATGCACGCATCCAACTCAATCATCAAGTTTGCAGACGACACGACAGTGGTAGGCTTGATTACCAAACACGACGAGACGGCCTACAGGGAGGAGGTGAGGGCCCTCGGAGTGTGGTGTCAGGAAAACAACCTCACACTCAACGTCAACAAAATAATGGAGATGATCGTGGACTTCAGGAAACAGCAGAGGGAACACCCCCCCCCCCCCCCATCCCCAGCCCCCCCCCCCCCCCCCCCCCTATCCACATCGACGGGACAGTAGTGGAGAAGGTTGACAGCTTTAAGTTCATCGGCGTACACATCACAGACAAACTGAAATGGTCCACCCACACAGACAGCGTAGTGAAGAAGGCGCAGCATTGCCTCTTCAACCTCAGGAGGCTGAAAACATTTGGCATGTCACCAAATAAACTCACAAACTTCTACAGATGCACAATCGAGAGCACCCTGTCGGGCTGTATCACCGCTTGATTCGGCAACTGCTCCGCACACAACCGCAAGATTCTCCAGAGGGTAGTGAGGTCTGCACAACGCATCACCGGGGCCAAACTGCCTGCCCTCCAAGACACCTATGCTACCCGATCACAGAAGGCCAAAAATATCATCAAGGTCAACAACCACCCGAGCCACTGCCTGTTCACCCCGCTATCATCCAGAAGGCGAGGTCAGTACAGGTGCATCAAAGTCGGGACCGAGAGACTGAAAAACAGTTTCTATCTCAAGGCCATCAGACTGTTAAACAGCCACCACTAACATTGAGTTGCTTCTGCCAACACACTGACTCAAATCTCTAGCCACTTTAATAATAAAAAAATGGATGTAATAAATGTATCACTAGTCACTTTAAACAATACCACTTTATATAATGTTTACATACCCTACATTAGGGGCGGCAGGGTAGCCTAGTGGTTAGAGCGTTGGACTAGTAACCGGAAGGTTGCAAGTTCAAATCCCCAAGCTGACAAGGTACAAATCTGTCGTTCTGCCCCTGAACAGGCATGACCCACTGTTCCTAGGCCGTCATTGAAAATAATAATTTGTTCATAACTGACTTGCCAAGTTAAATAAAGGTAAAATAAAACTTACTCATCTCGTTTGTATATACTGTACTTTATGGCATTGCCTATGCCGTTTGGCCATCGCTCATCCATATAATCTCATTCATTCCTTTACATTTGTAGTTGTTGTGAAATTGTTAGATTACTTGTTAGATATGCATGGTCGGAACTACAAGCACAAGCATTTCGCTACACTCACATTAACATCTGCTAACCATATGTATGTGACCAATGCCATTTGATTTGATTTGAAATCCTATTTTCCCCAACCCACTAACTTTAAACATCAGCTATCTGAGCAGCTAACCGATCGCTGCAGCTGTACATAGTTCATCTGTAAATAGCCCACCCAATCTACCTACCTCATCCCCATATTGTTTTAATTTACTTTTCTGCTCTTTTGCACACCAGTATCTCTACTTGCATATCATCATCTGCTTATCTATCACTCCAGTGTTAATCTGCTAAAATGTAATTACATCTCTTCTATGGCCTATTTATTGCCTTACCTCCTCACGCCATTTGCACACACTGTATATAGACTATATTTTATTTATATTGTGTTATTAAATGTACGCTTCTTTATTCCATGTGTAACTTTGTGTTGTTTGTGTCGCACAGCTTTGCTTTAGCTTGGCCAGGTCTAGCCTATCTGGTTAAATAAAGGTGAAATTAAAAAATACAATTTAAAAAACTAACCATAACCTTAACTCCCCCACCAACTTCCCACTTGCTGATTGCTAGCTCTCTGTGAACTCCTCTGTTCTGATCTAAGAGTCTCTAGCCACAGTTTGGCCTAAGAACACACACAGAAAGACATGGGACATTGAAGAGTGATTATTCTCCAAGTATGCCTCTTCTCTCTCTATTCCATTCTCTCCACATACTTGTCCCTCACTCTCTCTCTCTCTCTCTCTCTCTCTCTATTCCATTCTCTTCACATATGTATCCCTCTCACTCTTCTCTCTCTCTATTCCATTCTCTTCACATATTTGTTCCTCTCTCTCTCTCTTTCTCTCCCTCTCCCTCCAATGTAAATTCAATTTAAGGGCTTTATTGGCATGGGAAATATATGTTTAAATTACCAAAGCAAGTGAAATAGATAATAAACAAAAGTGAAATGAACAATAAAAAATGAAGAGTAACCATTACACTCACAAAAGTTCAAAAATAATAAATGTCATATTATGTCTATATACAGAGTTGTGATGATGCGCAAATAGTTAAAGTACAACATGCTAAATAAATAAACATACATATAGGTTGTTTTTACATTGGTGTTTGTTCTTCACTAGTTGCCCTGTTCTTGTGGCAACAGGTCACACATCTTCCTTCTGTGACTGCATACTGTGGTTTTTCACCAAATAGATATGTGAGTTTATCAAAATTTGATTTATTTTCTAATTCTTTGTGGGTCTGTGTAATCTGATGGAAATATGTGTCTCTAATACGGTCATAGATTTGGCATGTTAGGAAATGCAGCTCAGTTTCCACCTCATTTTGTGGGCAGTGTGCACATAGCCTGCCTTCTCTTGAGAGCCAACAGCTTTCTCAATAGCAAGGCTATGCTCACTGAGTCTCTACAGAGTCAAAGATTTCCTTAATTTTGGTCACAGTGGCCTAGTAATCTGACACTGTGCACTTTCTGTTTGCTTTGTTGTTTTGTAAATTATTTTCAGTGTGTAAAGTAAATATATTTTTGTTTTCCCATGATTTGGTTGGGTCTAATTATGTTGCTGTCCTAGGGATCTGTGGTGTCTGTGTTTTTGAACAGGATTAGCTTGCTTAGGGGGCTCTTCTCCAGGTTTATCTCTCTATACGTCATGGCTTTGTTATGGAAGTTTGGGAATTGCTTCCTTTAAGGTGGTTTTAGAATTTTTTGCAAGAATATTTTTGCATAATTCTGCATGCAGTCTCAATTTGGTGTTTGTCCCATTTTGGGAATTATTGGTTGGTGAGTGGACCCAAGGCCTCAGAAACAGAAAGGGCATGTGTTCTACAACTGATTCAAGTATTTTTAGCCAGATCGTAATTGGAATGTTTAATTTGATGTTCCTTTTTGATAGCAAAGAAGGCCAAGTCACCGCTTTGTGGAGGTAAAATGCGGCGCTGATGTTTAGGCCAAGGAATGTAAAAAATGTTGTGTAATCTAGGGCAACAGTGTCTTGATAGATTTTATATTTGTGGTCCTGGCAACTAGACCTTTTTTGGAACACTATTTCTTTGTCTCACTGAGATTTACTGTCAGAGCCCAGTCTGACAGAATCTGTGCAGAAGATCTAGGTGCTGCTGTAGGCACCAGATCATCAGCAAACAGTAGACATTTGACTTCAGATTCGAGGGTGAGGCCAGGTAAAGCAGATTGTTCTAGTGCCCTCACCAATTTGTTGATATACAATTGAAGTCAGAAGTTTACATTCACTTAGGTTGGAGTCATTACAACTTGTTTTTCAACCACACCAGAAATGCCTTGTTAAATTCATCCCGTTTTATAGAAACATAAACAGAAGTATCAAACTTTGGGTCCAAGTGTTGTACCTGCATCAAGAGTAACAGGACCAGGGTCAAATCCAGGTTTATCACTGGAATATTCTTCATCCGGGATGTAAACCTGCAGTTTACCACTGTCTTCTTGACCTATTACTTGAAGCATAATTTTCCTGAATACATGTGGGAGGTTTTGTATTTTCTGCTGAATTCAAAAGATGGTCTGCCTCCATGCTCCTGATAGGAGGGACCATACTCTGCTGCAGCACCTCGAAGAGGAAGTAGCTAGCCTTGACAAAAACTACCTTCTTGTTACAAAAACTATAGGAATCCAATAATTGTATGATTCTACGATGAAAAATGGTCTCCATCCTATCTGTTCAATGTTATAATATTGGAAGGGACCAGATAGGTGTGAAAGCAACATAGTTATTGTTCCATCTTGTCTTTAACAGGTCAAAGAGGAGTTTATGACATATTGTGTTCAAATATTCAGTTCATTTAGACTGGGAGTTCCTGAGGAGACTGCAATGAAGGGACATATTCTGACTGTTTCCTCTCTGACGTCCTATTGATACTTCTCTTTATGTTTCTTTAAAATTGATCCAAGATGGTGTAGCAGTCAGACGTATTTTTGTTCTCGTCTTGTCGTGTCCCATGTATATATCTTTTTAGATCTTTCTTCTTCGCATATATTTATTTATATTTTTCTGAATCTCAACTTCAACATACTCTCCTGCAATCCGCCCCAACCAATGTGGTATGGATCTGCTATTTCTTTACTTCTGAACCGGAACCCCAACAGAAGCTATCCAGCTAACTAGCTAGTAGCCAGCTAGCCACTGCTAGCGGTCATCAGCTACTATTATCCCGGACAACTCTCGCCAGTCTGCACAGCGCGACTCAACCCAGAGCAAATTGGATTTATTTTTCTCCATATCTCCAGATTCCTACCGCAAGCTCTGAACCTTTTCACCTGGATCATCGCAGCTAGTTAGCTGCTTTCTGAGTGGCCACTCCTGTCTAACGTCTCTGTCCAGAAGCAAGAACCAATTGTCCTGGAGCTAGCCTCGCTAGCCTTGCTATCTCCCAGCTAGCCGAAGAGGTCCATCAGCCACTCCTTGGGCTACAATACCTATTTTGCCAATCGGCCTGGACCCCGCCGACCCATCACGACTGGACTACCGACGTAATTCGCCCGAGGGGGTTTATCAACTGGCTCCTTCATCGCGACGTCCCCTGACTGCCCATCTGCTAGCCTGCCAGCCGTGGCCCGCTAGCTGTCTAGAGCATATCAGACTGTTAGCTTAAGAGGCCCATCGGACAAATTCTTTGGCCACTATACCTATTCTGCCAATTGGCTTGGACCCTTCTACCACACAGAGCCCTGCTGATCCACGACAACTGGTCTGCAGATGTAACAGCACGAGGGGGCTACAACAGACTTTTTCCATCGCGACGTCCCTCTAAGGCCCTTCTGCTAGCTTGCTTGCCCCGGCCCGCTAGCTACCTGAATCGCCGTGTCTCCGGCCCGAGCCACTCACTGTACCGCTATGATCACTCGGCTACGCATGCCTCTCCCTAATGTCAATATGCCTTGTCCATTTCTGTCTTGGTTAGTAATTATTGCCTTATTTCACTATAGGGCCTCTAGCCCTGCTCAATACGCCTTAGTTAACCCTTTAGTTCCACCTCCCACACATGCAGTGACCTCACCTGGTTTAAATTATGTTTTTAGGGACATTATATCTCTCATCGTCACTCAGTGCATGGGTTTACCTCTAATGTATTCTAATACTACCATACCTTTGTCTGTACATTATGCCTTGAATCTATTTTTCTGTGCCAAGAAACCTGCTCCTTTTACTCTCTGTTCCAAACGTACTAGACAACCAGTTCTTATTGCCTTTAGCCAAAACTTATCCTACTCCTACTCTGTTCCTCTGGTGATGTGGAGGTTAATCCAGACCCTGCAGTGCCTAGCTTCACTCCCATTCCCCAGGCGCTCTCATTTGTTGACTTATGTAACCGTAAAAGACTTGGTTTCATGTATGTTAACATATGAAGCCTCCTCCCTAAGTTTGTTTTATTCGTTGCCTTAGCACACTCTGTCAACCCAGATGTCCTAGCTGTGTCTGAATCCTGGCTTAGAAATGTCCATTTTCCGACAAGATAGAACTGCCAAAGGGGGCGGAGTTGCAATCTACTGCAGAGATAGCCTGCAGAGTTCTGTCTTACTATCCAGGTCTGTGCCCAAACAATTTGAGCTCCTACTTTTAAAAATCCACCTTTCCAGAAACAAGTCTCTCACCATTGCCGCTTGCTACAGACCACCCGCTGCCCCCAGCTGTGCCCTGGATACCATATGTGAATTGATTGCCCCCTATCTTTCTTCTGAGCTCGTGCTGTTAGGTGACCTAAACTGGGACATGCTTAACACCCCGGCCATCCTACAATCTAAGCTTGATGCCTTCAATCTCTTTCAAATTATCAATGAACCTACCAGGTACAACCCCAAATCCGTAAACACGGACACCTCATAGATATCATCCTTACCAACCTGCCCTCCAAATACACCTCTGCTGTCTTCAACCAGGATCTCAGCAATCACTGCCTCATTGCCTGCATCCGTAATGATCTGCAGTCAACCGACCACCGCTCATCACGGTCAAACGCTCCCTAAAACACTTCAGCGAGTAGGCCTTTCTAATCGACCTGGCCCGGGTATCCTGGAAGGACATTGACCTCATTCTGGTCTTGTTGTTATTTTTTTTTATTTCACCTTTATTTAACCAGGTGGGCTAGTTGAGAACAAGTTCTCATTTGCAACTGTGACCTGGCCAAGATAAAGCATATCAATTGGACACATACAACAACACAGAGTTACACATGGAATAAACAAAACATACAGTCAATAATACAGTAGAAAAAAATAAGAAAAAAAGTGCAAATGAGGTAAGATAAGGGAGTTAAGGCAATAAATAGGCCATGGTGGCGAAGAAATTACAACGTAGCAATTAAACACAGGAATGGTAGATGTGCAGAAGATGATGTGCATGTAGAGATACTGGGGTGCAAAGGAGCAAGATAAATAAATAAACACAGCATGGGGATGAGGTAGATAGATGGGCTGTTTACAGATGGGCTATGTACAGGTACAGTGATCTGTGAGCTGCTCTGACAGCTGGTGCTTAAAGCTAGTGAGGGAGATATGAGTCTCCAGCTTCAGTGACTTTTGCAGTTCATTCCAGTCATTGGCAGCAGAGAACTGGAAGGAAAGGCGACCAAAGGCTAGTAGTCTGGCTAGTTCCTCTTGAAAATGCAGCAGCCCTGTCTGGTCCCTCCTATCAGGAGCATGGAGGCGGACCAGCTAGGTCGTATCGGATAAACCAGACAAGATATGTGAGCTGCATGTGGACATCCATTATCAAGTAATGGAAAACCTCAAATTCAGTGGTGAGCTGCAGTATAACGGCCAGGATGAAGAATATTGCAACGATAAACCTGGCCTTGACCCTTGTCCTGTTACTCTTGATGCAGTTACAGCACCTGGTCCCAAATATGGACCCCATCACTCCTAGATCTCCCAGGAAGGAGGAGATGGAGGTGATAGTCATCAGAACCATCCATATGTCCATATTTTGGGATTCGGGATAATTCCCTACAGAGATATACCAGGCCACTAGGTAGACTAAACATCCAAAGATTCCCACAGTGATGCACAGTATGACCCTCCAATCAGGAGCAGGGCGGCCGCCACCCAGCCGAAGTACAGCGAGGCCCCCAATTCTGTCTTTTTTTCTATCTGCGTGGAATGGTCGATGATTGATATTGCTAGCAAGAAAACAGGGATGAGGATGATAATTCCGGCCAAGATGAATTGTATTTCAGCAAAATGTATCAACTTGTCCTGAGACGTTTCGTCTTTGACGCAGTTGGCTCACTTGGCACCGACCATGGAGACCACGACCCCCAGAACCCCCAGGATGATGGCAGTGAGGATCATGGCTCTGCCGGCCTGCAGAACATCGGGCAAATACCACCCAATGGAGTTGTACACCTCACACTGTGTCTCTCCCATGCCTTGGGTCACACAGCTCATCCACAGGCCGTACAAGACCACACCTGTGTTGGTAAAGTTAGTTGCTATGAAGGTTGTCTCTATTCAGGTGGGGAGAGCACAGATCACGACGGCCAGTATTAATCCTAGGACTCCCATGGCGATGCCCACGACCTCCACCATTTACACGATATCCATGCCCATCAAAATGCTATCTCCCTGACTGTGTCTCGCTCAGCTGATTTGTTCACTCCGAAGTTTGTGATAAAGTAATTTATATGTTTAAAGTAATGACTAAAGAATTCCCCCCTGAAACGTATAAGACTATGTGAAATGTATTCTAATTATAAGACGATGTGAAATGTATTAGAATTATAAGACTATAATCCAATAATGTATGTGTGAGACAAGTTAAAGAAATGGATGGTTGAGAAAACAAAGGACAATTGAACTACACATGACCTGGTTGTAACTCTGACAACTGATAACAGGACAGAGGGCCTTTCCAAGGCACCTCCAATCTAGGGAGGACAGGCACGGGGAGAAACTGCCAGGCAGGTGGGGGTAAGAGTTATAAAATGACTGTGTATGCATTGTTTGACTTCAGCGCTCTCTGGATAAACTACAACTAACCTTTTGCAGAATCTTAGTCTTTGCGTAATTATTATTAAACCCAGAGTCTTACAAACCTCGGGAATTGGTCAAAGCTTAAAGTATCGTTTAGTTACCATCATTATCATCATTGGGGTGGAAAATCTCGTGACAGGTTGTTCTCGTGACAGGTTGTTGATCAGTAACTAGGGGCAACATCCCCCCTAGACCCCGAAGCCTGTTCTGAGGGGCAATGATAAAGGGACTGGGCCTCATAGTACACATCAATAGATTGAAACTATATGCTGAAAAACCCTTGATTGTGAAATAAATAATTGTAAGGTTGGATTGATGTACTGAAATGAACTATACAATAGACTAAATAGACTAATGATTACTGTTTCATTGACAAGACTTGAAATAATTCTACACTATGATATACTGTATGTTTCAGTTAGAATGTCCCGATCACTGACTGTAGGCTTGTTGGTGATGTAGTGAACATAAACAGGAAATGCACAACAGCAACCAGAAAATGTTTTGCAGTCAGATACAATCATTTTATTTAAACATATTTAACAGGGTTAAAAAATCAACTACTGACTCAAATCTTTCTCCACTTAAATTCATCTCATTTTTTGTCCCATTTTAAAGAAACGTAAAGAGAAGTTTTAATATGGGCATAAGAAACATTGAGAATTTAACCCTTCATTGCAGATTCTCCTCAGGAATTTCTCCTCGCAGTCTAAATGAACTGAATATATGTCATAAACTCCTCTGTGACCTGTTAATCACAATGTAGAAAAATACCAACACCATGATTACTGTAATCAGGTTATAACCTTCGTATGCTTGCAATGTGCAATGATAGAAAAGTACTTGGTATTGGAGATGTACTGCTTTACTTCTCAGGCTGAGAACTGCCTACATCTATTGATAGTCACGTAGCCTCAAGGCCGAGATGTTCCGAAAGCAGCAAAGCGTCTGAGACTACACAGGTGTGGTTGATGGCTAATAGCAGAGTGAGAAACCACAGTCTAGACATGTTTTTCTCATCTTAGATACTTTGTACCTAATCCAATGTATCAATGTTAAGGTATGGTTGACAGTAGGTTGTCCACACCAACTAGTATAAGGAGTGATGTCTCCTGTTTCGCCACACAGATCTATACTATAGACTACTGAGGTATTATGTATGTGAATCTCTGTCTGCAATTGCATTTTATTACTAACGACTTTAATACCAAGATTCCTGTGTCTGTGTCATCTATCTGGAATACTTTAATACCAAGAGTCCTGTGTCTGTGTCATCTATCTGAAGGAAACTTACATCACCCCTTGCAAAGGACCACCCAACACCCACTTCCACCATTTCCACAATATCCATGCCCATCAAAATGCTGTCACTCCGAAGTTTGTTCTTGATGTCTGAAATGAACAATATAATACATTACATAGACTAATGATTACTGTTTCATTGACAAGGCTTGAAATAATTCTGCCCTCTGATGTACTGAATGTTTCAATGACGTGCCGTCATCATTGCTTTGCACAAAAAGGGCTTCACAGGCAAGGATATCGCTGCCAGTAAGATTGCACCTAAATCAACCGTTTATCGGATCATCAAGAACTTCAAGGAGAGCGGTTCAATTATTGTGAAGAAGGCTTCAGGGCGCCCAAGAAAGTCCAGCAAACGCCAGGACCGTCTCCTAAAGTTAATTCAGCTGCGGGATCGGGGCACCACCACAATGGCAGCAGGCAGGTATGAGTGCATCTGCACGCACAGTGAGGCGAAGACTTTTGGAGGATGGCCTGGTGTCAAGAAGGGCAGCAAAGAAGCCACTTCTCTCCAGGAAAAACATCAGGGACAGACTGATATTCTGCAAAAGGTACAGGGATTGGACTGCTGAGGACTGGGATAAAGTAATTTTCTCTGATGAATCCCTTTTCTGATTGTTTGGGGCATCTGGGAAAAAGCTTGTCCGGAGAAGACAAGGTGAGCGCTACCATCAGTCCTGTATCATGCCCACAGTAAAGCATCCTGAGACAATTCATGTGTGGGGTTTTGGACCATGGACCCAAAATATCGATATTTTGTTCCCCGAGCCACTTAGTTATCATTTTTGCCTTATGGAAAGGTGCTCCATCACGTTGGAAAAGGCATTGTTTGTCACCAAACTGTTCCTGGATATTTTGGGTCCATGGCCAGGAAACTCCCCAAACCTCAATCCCATTGAGAACTTGTGGTCAATCCTCAAGAGATGGGTGGATATACAAAACCCCACAAATTCTGACAAGCTCCAAGCATTGATAATGCAAGAATGGGCTCCCATCAGTCAGGTTGTGGCTCAGAAGTTAATTGACAGCATGCCAGGGCGGATTGCAGAGGTCTTGAAAAACTGCATATATTGACTCTTTGCATCAACTTCATGTAATTGTCAATAAAAGCCTTTGACACTTATGAAATGCTTGTAATTATACTTCAGTATCCCATAGTAACATCTGACAAAAATATCTAAAGACACTGAAGCAGCAAACTTTGTGAAAATATATATTTGTGTCATTCTCAAACTTTTGGCCACGACTGTAGGCTTGTTGGTGATGTAGTGAACATAAACAGCAACCAGGAAACGTTTTGCAGTCAGATACAATTATTTTATCTGAACATAAATCACAGGGTTAAACAATCATCAACTGATTCAATTCTTTCTCTACTTAAATTCATCCCATTTTAAAGAAACATATAGAGAAGTGTCAATGCTGGTATAGGAAATCAGATAGGAAACAGTGAGAATATGTCCCTTCATTGCAGTTTCCTCAGGAACTTCTCCTCCCAGTCTAAATTAACTGAATATTTGAACACAATATATCCTAAACTATTCTTTGACCTGTTAAACTCTTAAGGATCGGCCCCTTTTTTTAAATGTTCGCCTAAAATGACATGCCCAAATCTAACTGCCTGTAGCTCAGGGCCTGACGCAAGGATATGTATTTTCTTGGTACCATTTGAAAATAAACACTTTGAAGTTTATGGAAATGTGAAAGGAATGTACAGTGGTTCCTCCTTTAAAAGTTGTGTCATACCGCGGCACACCCTGAGTGCTGCTCCGCATTCTGTGGCAAGTCATTTCATTCTCAGACATTTCTTCTTTTACTGCAAGTTATTGCTAGTTTGACCACCAGAGGGCATCTTTGAGAAGGATTTGATAGTATTCTGTATTGGCATTACCAGAGAATATAAAACTTTATTGTAATGACATAGTATATGGGATTGATTTGAAGAAATTTGGCTTAATTCAATTTATTCATTTTATGGTGTTTCCATTCAGAGAAAAACAAAACCCTGAGGGTTTCCGTTAGGATGGAATGGAAATATGGAGCTGTACAACGTGATTGTCGGGAGTAGGCTACAGGGTTGGAGGATTCTAAATTGTTTGCCTTCATTAGACAACTTTGTTCCAATATTTCTGTAAATCAGTAATATTTGTTCCCATAGTAATTTGACTGTAAATGTGCTGCTGGAAACAATTTATTCATGCTTTTTTCCCAAAGTTTATTGACACTGGCCATTTTCAATGGGTGTTGAGCACTCTCCGCTCTGGTACACTCAGATGAGTGCTCTGAAATCTGGGTAGATAGTAGGCTGGGCACATTACATTTTTAACAGCATTCTTTTCTGATAAAAACTAGTTCAATGCATCCGCCTTGGAGCCCAGTTTCAGAATATGACCATATTTCCCATATTTCCCAGCTTATTGGTATTGAAGTAATCGCAAAAGAACAGGCCTTATTTTAGTGCATTTTTCACCCTGCCAGCTCCTATTAGTTGTATTGAGCACATACTTGCCTTCCAAACATTCTATTCCCAGCTTATTGTTCAACGTCATAATGCCAGCCTCGCTATTGTTGGCAATGAGACCTGCTCACATTGTTTTATAGTTAAAATGTAAACAACAAAAATAATATTGGAACTCTGCGGTCTTCCCATTGTTTCCTATGGAAGAAATATAGGCATGTCTGTCTATTTCGTCAAATATCTTGCAATGTGTATATTTTAATATTTTTCAAGTCGGATACCATTTTAATCATGAGAAGCTCCTCTTTCTAACTATGTAAGCCTGTGCAGCTAGCTCGGTTGTCTTCAAATGCTTGCCCCAAAATACTTTTTGCCCTTGGAACGTTGAGAACCCCCCATTGTTTTCCTATGGAGAGGAATGCTGGTCTATTTCGCCAAATATCATACTGTGTATATCTTGTTTTTTTCAAGTCGGGTGTAACCGGTGTGAAATGGATAGCTAGTTAGCGGGGTGTAACCGGTGTGAAATGGCTAGCTAGTTAGCGGGGTGTAACCGGTGTGAAATGGCTAGCTAGTTAGCGGGGTGTAACCGGTGTGAAATGGCTAGCTATTTAGCAGGGTGTAACTGGTGTGAAATGGGTAGCTAGTTAGTGGGGTGTATCCGGTGTGAAATGGCTAACTAGTTAGTGGGGTGTAAACCGGTGTGAAATGGATAGCTAGTTAGCGGGGTGTAACCGGTGTGAAATGGCTAGCTAGTTAGCGGGGTGTAACCGGTGTGAAATGGCTAGCTATTTAGCAGGGTGTAACTGGTGTGAAATGGGTAGCTAGTTAGTGGGGTGTATCCGGTGTGAAATGGCTAACTAGTTAGTGGGGTGTAACCGGTGTGAAATGGCTAGCTAGTTAGCGGGGTGTAACCGGTGTGAAATGGCTAGCTAGTTAGTGGGGTGTAACCGGTGTGAAATGGCTAGCTAGCTAGTGGGGTGTAACCAGTGTGAAATGGCTAGCTAGTTAGCGGGGTGCATGGTAATAGCATTTCAATAGGTGACGTCACTAGCTCTGAGACCTTGAAGTAGTTGTTCAACTTGCTCTGCAAAGGCCGTGGCTTTTGTGTAGCGATGGGTAACGATGCTTCGAGGGTGGCTGTTGTCTCTGTGTGCAGAGTCCCTGGTTCGAGCCCAGGTAGGGGCGAGGAGAGGGACGGAAGCAAAACTGTTACACGGGCACCATTTTAAATCAGGAGAATCTCCTCTTTGTAATTATGTAAGTCTGGGCAGTGAGCTCTTTTGTCATCGATCGCTGGACCATAATTTTTTTCATTAAGTAGACATAAGCACAGATGACACCATCGAGGTGCGGATGTTTACTTTCTACACAAGTTGTTTTATTCCAGTTTCGTCCGATAAACAGATTGTAATGGTAAAATAAAAAGGGATACATTTTTTACGGAATTTTAAGCATCACTCCAGTCAAAACAAGCTCTGCGAACGTTCGATTCCATTAATCTGCATTGGGCTCACGCTAGTGGTCCAGTTAACCAGCATTCTTAAGTTTTAAGCAGATTTTTCATCCTTTGGTGAATTTTGACTCGCTCTGTGTCCAGCCTACAGATAGCCAGAGTGAATTTACGAAAGCACCCGGATGTCCATTGAGAAAGCACAACGACTATACCATTTAGCTAAGCTAAGAATGAT
Source organism: Oncorhynchus mykiss (assembly GCF_057628025.1). Lineage (NCBI taxonomy): Eukaryota > Metazoa > Chordata > Actinopteri > Salmoniformes > Salmonidae > Oncorhynchus > Oncorhynchus mykiss. The sequence goes on from NC_143050.1 coordinate 11,947,679, forward strand.
GAGAATAATCAAGTCAATAAACGTTGGGTAGTTAGATAGCCTATAGTTAATATACTGGCAAGTTTGATGTATACAGTTGAAGTTGGAAGTTTACATACACCTTAGCCAAATACATTTAAACACAGTTTTTCACAATTCCTGACATTTAATCCTAGTAAAAATTCCCTGTCTTAGGTCAGTTAGGATCACCACCTTATTTTAAGAATGTGAAATGTCAGAATAGTAGAGAGAATGATTTAATTCAGCTTCTGTTTCTTTCATCAGATTCCCAGTGGGTCAGGAGTTTACATACACTCAATTAGTATTTGGTAGCATTGCCTTTAAATTGTTTAACTTGGGTCAAAGCCTTCCACAAGCTTCCCACAATAAGTTGGATGAATTTTGGCCCATTCCTCCTGACAGAGCTGGTGTAACTAAGTCAGGTTTGTAGTTCTACGGGATTGAGGTCAGGGCTTTGTAATGGCCACTCCAATACCTTGACTTTGTTGTCCTTAAGCCATTTTGCCACAACTTTGGAAGTATGCTTGGGGTCATTGTCCATTTGGAAGACCCATTTGCGACCAAACTTTAACTTCCTGACTGATGTTTTGAGATGTTGCTTCAATATATCCACATAATTTCACATAATGCAATCTATTTTTTGAAGTGCACCAGTCCCTCCTGCAGCAAAGCACCCCCACAACATGATGCTGCCACCCCCATGCTTCACGGTTGGGATGGTGTTCTTCGGCTTGCAAGCATCCTCCTTTTTCCGTCAAACATAACGATGGTCATTATGGTCAAACAGTTATATTTTTGTTTCATCAGACCAGAGTACATTCCTCCAAAAAGTACAATCTTTTTCCAGATGTGCAGTTGTAAACCGTTGTCTGGCTTTTTATGGTGGTTTTGGAGCAGTGGCTTCTTCCTTGCTAAAATTTCAGGTTATGTCGATATAGGACTCATTTTTACTGTGGATATAGATACTTTGTGCAGGTTTCCTCCAGCATCTTCACAAGTTCTTCACGAGGTTTTGCTGTTGTTCTGGGATTTATTTGTACTTTTCACACCAAAGTACGTTCATCTCTAGGACACAGAACATATCTCCTTCCTGAGCGGTAGGACGGCTGCTTGGTCCCATGGTGTTTATACTTGTGTACTATTGTTTGTACAGGTGAACGTGGTACCTTCAGGCATTTGGAAATGTCTCCCAAGGATGAACCAGACTTGTGAAGGTCAACAATTTTTTTTCTGAGGTCTTGGCTGATTTCTTTTGATTTTACCATGATGACAAGCAAAGAGGCATTGAGTTTGAAGGTAGGCCTTCAATTCATCCACAGGTACACCTCCAATTGACTCAAATTATGTCAATTAGCCTATCAGAAGCTTCTAAAGCCATGACATAATTTTCTGGAATTTTACAAGCTGTTTAAAGGCACAGTCAACTTAATGTATGTAAACTCCTGACCCACTGGACTTGTGATGCACTGAATTATAAGTGAAATACAATGGGGCCACTGTGTCTCCTGACCCCTCCTGTCTCAGCCTCCAGTATTTCTGCTGCAGTAGTTTATGTGTCGGGGGGCTTGGGTCAGTCTGTTATATCTGGAGTATTTCTCCTGTCTTATCCGGTGTCCTGTGTGAATTTACGTATGCTCTCTCTAATTCTCTCTTTTTCTCTTTCTTTCTCTCTCGGAGGACCAGAGCCCTAGGACCATGCTTCAGGACTACCTGGCATGATAACTCCTTGCTGTCCCCAGGCCACCTGGCCGTGCTGCTGCTCCAGTTTCAACTTTTCTGCCTGCGGCTATGGAATCCTGTTCACGTGCTACCTGTCCCAGACATGCTGTTTTCAACTCTCTAGAGACAGCAGGAGTGGTAGAGATACTCTCAATGATCGGCTATGAAAAGACAACTGACATTTACTCTTGAGGTGCTGACTTGTTGCACCCTTGACATCTACTGTGATTATTACTGTTTGACCATGCTGGTCATTTCTGAACATTTTAACATCTTGGCCATGTTTTGTTATAATCTCCACCCGGCACAGCCAGAAGAGGACTGGCCACCCCTCAAAGCCTGGTTCCTCTCTACTTTTCTTCCTAGGTTTTGGCCTTTCTAGGGAGTTTTTCCTAGCCACCGTGCTTCTACATCTGCATTGCTTGTTGTTTGGGGTTTTAGGCTGGGATATCAGCTGATGTAAGAAGGGCTATATACATATATTTGATTTGATTTGAAATAATCTGTCTGTAAACAATTGTTGGAAAAATTACTTGTGTCATGCACAAAGTAGGTGTCCTATCCGACTTGCCAAAACTATTTGTTTGTTAAAAATAAATTTGTGGAGTGGTTGAAATACAAGTTTTAATGACTCCAACCTAGTGTATGTAAATTTCAGCTGTAACTACTAACGGTAAGTAGCTAGCTAACATACCGGTACATACTGCTGTAATAATATGCTATGTGGTTCGTAAGGACAGCGTAGCTAACAAATTGTCAGCCAACATAACGTGTAAGGTAACTTATTTGAAAAGTCATTACTTTATTACATTGTAGCAAGCTACCCCTTGGTCGCTAGGGCAAATCTGGTATGTTTCTTTTTTTTAACCTAGGCAAGTCAGTTAAAGAACAAATTCATATTTTCAATGACGGCCTAAGAACAGTGGGTTAACTACCTGTTCAGGGGCAGAACGACAGATTTGTACCTTGGCAGCTCGGGGATTTGAACTTGCAACCTTCCGGTTTACTAGTCCAACGCTCTAACCACTAGGCTACCCTGCCGCCCCATGTGATAGGAGGGGGGGGGGTTCACACCTAGCTCGGCTATTAGAATATTCTTTAGTAAAGGTTGAATGGTCTATTGTTCAGCTATTAGCCCCCCTCCCCAACTTTCCCTCTTCCACGAGTTGTCATTCTGCTCCTGAGTGGCTCGCTTGTGGGCGTGCTGGCAGGATGTGGCAGCATCTTCAGTTGTGCATCAATAATTCTGCCTACTGTAGCACGTTTGTATGAAGGTGTGGTTATTCACAGGCAAATTGTTATATGCCATGGAGGTACATTTGTGTCTTTTTGTCGAGAGCAAAACCTTTTTTATATTCAATCAAAAATTATTTTTCCGACACAAAGGAAGTCAAAGCGGACACCTACGAAGACGGCATCTCAGGTGTGCAGCAATGGGCTGTGTTGACGTATCCTAAAAATGACATCTGCTACTTTAGATTGAACGGTCATATCTCAGTTATTGTTTTCATATCAATAAAATATCATCTGTTTTCTTTACTTTCAGAGAGCGTGCTGATCAAGTGGTTCGAAAATGTAGATATTGCCAAATGTTCACTCTCTGAGGAACAGGCCGTGGAAGCTTTATTGCTGGCAAAAGTGTCCATAACCAGAGGTAATTAAACTGTTCTGTGTCCTTTTTCTCCATCTCTGCCTGTCTTGTTGTACATGGAAACTGTCTCACATGCATTCATTTGAGATGTCAGCTGCTAATTTTCAGATTTACCCCACATAAACACAGCCATTTTCACTGGACTCTGTTGCTATATGTTGCTGCCAAGTCATGATTTCCCTGGGGGTTAGCCTTGCAATAACCAAGTGGTGAGACACATAGCTCTCTATATTTAAATGGTTCAGGTACACTTCGATAGGTGTCTGCGTCACATACAGTATCTTCTATTGACATTATCTTCTATTGTTGGTCCTCATGTGTCTGTTTTCAGCATAAAGTACTCTGTAGCCACTTAGTGTGGACACCAGGTGAGACCACACACACACAATAACTGTCACACCCTGACTTTAGTGTTCTTTGTTTTCCTTGTTATTTTGGTTAGGTCAGGGTGTGACATGGGTGATGTATGTGTTTTATCTTGTCTAGGGGTTTTGTATGTTTATGGGGCTATTTCCTTTCTAGGTAAAGTGTATGTCTATGGTTGCCTAGATTGTTTCTCAATTAGAGGCAGCTGTCTATCGTTGTCTCTGATTGGTAACCATATTTAGGCAGCCATATTCTGTCGGTACTTTGTGGGTGATTGTCTATGTCAGTTGCTTGTGTCAGCACAGTTCTCTTTACAGCTTCACGGCCGTTATTTGTTTATTGTTTTGTATAGTTTGTATTTCAGTGTTCAGTGCTTTATTTTATTAAAGTATCATCATGAACACATACCACGCTGCATTTTGGTCCGTTTCTTACGACGATTGTGACAGAATCACCCACCAAAACAGGACCAAGCAGCGTGGTGACAGGCAGCGGCAGGAGGAGCAGCGCAATCAGGACATATGGACTTGGGAGGAGATACTGGATGGAGATGGACCCTGGACGCAGCCGGGGGAATATCGCCGCCCCAAGGCAGAGCTGGAGGCAGCCAAAGCGGAGAGGCGGCGGTTTGAAGAGGCAGCACGGAAGCAGGGCTGGAAGCCCGAGAGGCAGCCCCAAAAAATGTATTGGGGGGGACATACGGGGAGTGTGGCTAAGGCAGGTAGGAGACCTGCGCCAGCTTCCCGTGCTTACCGGAGTGAGAGAGGGCGTCGTACTGGTCAGACACCGTATTATGCGGTGGAGCGCACGGTGTCCCCAGTACACATGCTTAGCCCGGTGCGGTACATCCCAGCTCCTCTTATCGGCCGGGCTAGGTTGACCATCGAACCAGGTGCCATGAAGCCGGCTCTACGCATCTGGTCTCCAGTGCGTCTCCTTGGGCCGGCATACATGGCACCAGCCTTACGCATGGTGTCCCCGGGTCGCCTGCACAGCCCAGTGCGGGCGATTCCTCCTTGCCGCCCTGGGCGGGCTACAGCGAGCATTCAACCAGGTTGGGCAGGCTCGGTGCTCGAGACCTCCAGTACGCCTTCTCGGGCCGGTCTATCCGGTGCCATCTCCACGCACCAGCCCTCCGGTGGCAGTCCCCCGCACTAGGCTTCCTGTGTGTGTTCAGAGCCCAGTACTCCCTGTTCCTCCTCCTTGCACTCGCCCTGAGGTGCATGTCCTTGGCCCAGTACCACCAGTGCCGGCAACATGCGGCAGGCATACAGTGCGCCTCATCTGCCCAGCGCTGCCAGAGCCTTCTTCCTGCCCAGCGCCGCCAGAGTCTCCCGTTTGTCCTGAGCCGCCAGAGTCTCCCGTCTGCACTGAGCCGCCAGAGTCTCCCGTCTGTCCTGAGCCGCCAGAGTCTCCCGTCTGTCCTGAGCCGCCAGAGTCTCCCGTCTGTCCTGAGCCGCCAGAGTCTCCCGTCTGTTCTGAGCCGCCAGAGTCTCCCGTCTGTCCTGAGCCGCCAGAGTCTCCCGTCTGTCCTGAGCCGCCAGAGTCTCCCGTCTGTCCTGAGCCGCCAGAGTCTCCCGTCTGTCCTGAGCCGCCAGAGCCGCCAGTATGTCCTGAGCCGCCAGAGCCGCCAGTATGTCCTGAGCCGCCAGAGCCGCCAGTATGTCCTGAGCCGCCAGAGCCGCCAGTCTGCCAGGAGCCGCCAGAGCCGCCAGTCTGCCAGGAGCCGCCAGAGCCGCCAGTCTGCCAGGAGCCGCCAGAGCCGCCAGTCTGCCAGGAGCCGCCAGAGCCGCCAGTCTGCCAGGAGCCGCCAGAGCCGCCAGTCTGCCAGGAGCCGCCAGAGCCGAGCCGCCAGTCTGCCAGGACCCACCAGAGCCACCAGTCTGCCAGTCTGCCAGTAGCCGCCAGAGCCGCCAGTCAGCCAGGAGCCGCCTGTCAGCCAGGATCCGCCAGAGCCACCAGTCAGCCAGGATCCACCAGAGCCGCCAGTCAGCCAGGATCCGCCAGAGCCGACAGTCAGCCAGGATCCGCCAGAGCCACCAGTCAGCCAGGATCCGCCCCTCAGTCCGGAGCTGCCTCTCAGTCCAGTGGGGCCCTTTAGGAGGGTCGCCGTTCCTAGGCGGTCACAAAAACGGACTAAGACTATGGTGGAGTGGGGTCCACGTCCCGCGCCAGTGCCGCCACCGTGGACAGACGCCCACCCAGACCCTCCCCTATGGGTTTAGGTGTGCGGCCGGGAGTCCGCACCTTTGGGGGGGGGGGGGGGGGGAGGGTACTGTCACACCCTGACCTTAGTGTTCTTTGTTTTCCTTGTTATTGTGGTTATGTCAGGGTGTGACATGGGTGATGTATGTGTTTTTTGTCTTTTCTAGGGGTTTTGTATGTTTATGGGGCTATTTCCTTTCTAGGTAAAGTGTATGTCTATGGTTGCCTAGATTGGTTCACAATTAGAGGCAGCTGTCTATCGTTGTCTCTGATTGGTGACCATATTTAGGCAGCCATATTCTGTGTGTACTTTGTGGGTGATTGTCTATGTCAGTTGCTTGTGTCAGCACAGTTCTCTTTATAGCTTCATGGTCGTTATTTGTTTATTGTTTTGTATAGTTTGTATTTCAGTGTTCAGTGCATTCTATTATTAAAGTATCATCATGAACACATACCACGCTGCATTTCGGTCCACTTCTTACGACGATCGTGACAGTCTCTCTTCTTCACTTCATCCCTCTCCCCCTTCTCCCTAAATCCTCTAGGTTATATCAGCTGTTTGGGTGAACCCCTTCCGCATCTGAACTGGCTGACAGAGGGCACAGCATGATCATAGGTGAGATGTCACATGATTGGGTCAATAGGAAGTATTATTAAAGAGATGCTTTACACTGAAATACAGACAGAGATCTAGTAGTCCCAGAGTTAATGATCCAAGGTCAGTTTTGGATTTAACCTCCTGGTTATGGTGACTGACCGTGTTAGAATTAAAAAAAACAAGGCTTAAACCTCTTGTGACTAGGGGCCAGTATTTTCATTTTTGGAAAAATAACGTTCCCAAAGTAAACAGGCTTTTTTTACTTAAAGAAGAAGTACCAGGTCTGTGAGAGCCAGAAATCTTGCTTGTTTTTAGGTGACCAAATGCTTATTTTCCACCATAATTTGAAAATAAATTCATTAAAAATCCTACAATGTGATTTTCTGGATTTTTGTTCCTCATGTCATAGTTGAAGTGTACCTATGATGAAAATTACAGGCCTCTCTCATCTTTTTAAGTGGGAGAACTTGCACAATTGGTGGCTGACTAAATTATTTTTTGCCCCACTGTACATGCTACAATGTGGGAATCATGCGTGCTAATCACTACAGTACTTGTGTATTTAGGACTTGCATCCTTGGCACAGTAAAGTTATGTTCTACTCTATCCATAGGCTTCATTAATGCCATTCAGACTTGAAGTTGATACAACAACTATGATAGCTGAGGTTCATAGGTTGGTATGAATATTAGTTCAGAACCTACATTTTTAGGGTCCATACACAGAACGGCTACATACTGTAGCTAGCTACACATCCGTAGGCATACAGTTATTTTTATCTCCCACTACACAATAAGCAAGTAAATAGTTAGCTAGCTATGTTACTTCAGCTGCATTGCATGGCAAGCTTACACAATTGTACATTCAATTTGCAGTAAATGCTTTAGCAAGCTAGATTCTTTACATCTACTGTTTCACAAGACGACAGCCTGGTTTGCTGGTTCTTTGGAGTCCCTAAAACATTCAACACGAATTACAAATTAATTCCCCTAACACTAGCTAGCTGGCTAATGTTAATTAGTCATAACTTGCTAAATAAACTTTGACGAAAAAATATGCACAAACGTTTGTCTCTACATTAACATATTCCTCTCAATTTTACATGTTTTGCTTGACTCGTTATAACGACTTACATTTGGTTTCACGGTAATGTTTTGTCAGCCATCTTCTTTGAAGAACGCCACCTGGCTCGCATCAAAATTCATCATTGGAACCACTCATATAAAAACCTTGGGAACCAAATGCATAATGAGTGCTCTAACTCCCCTTTGTGGTGTTCTGGAGCAATGAAGCTCCACCTTAACGGAGGAGCCACTGTAGGAGAATGTAACACATTAGATCTGGTAAAAGATGGTACAGCTTTTTTTTGTAACATAATCTTTGAAATGCAAGAGAAATGCCATAATGTATTATTCCAGCCCAGGTGCAATTTAGATTCTGGCTACTAGATGGCAGCAGTGTATGTGCAAAGTTCTAGACTGATCCAATGAACTAAATGTGCCTAATTTGTTTATTAATATCTTTTCATGGTCAAACCTGTGCACTCTCCTCAAACAATAGCATGGAATTCTTTCACTGTAATAGCTACTGTAAATTGGACAGTTCAGTTAGATTAACAAGATTTTAAGCTTTTTGTCAATATCAGATATGTCTATGTCCTGGGAAATGTTCTTGTTACTTACAACCTCATGCTAATCTCATTCGCCTACGTTAGCGCAACCGTCCCGCAGGAACCAAGTTTTAAAGACAAGGTGGAACAATAACTATCTTGTTTTCTCACCTATTTGGTCCCTTCCAATATTCTAACATTGAACAGATAGGATAGAGGCCATTTTTCATCCTAGAATTAAATATAGAATCACAATTACCGGATCCCAATGGTTTTTATAACAAGAAAGTTCAGCTTCTTGACAGAGATGTTAGCGGGAGGTTGATTTAGACATTGTCGAGTCTTCCCTCAACCAAATCCTAACTGTAAGCGTGAGTGGGGAAAATGCTAAACTGACCCAAGATCAGCAACTAGGGGCAACTTTACCCTCCATCCCAAAGCTGTCATGTATTGTCAAGTCTCCAACCTCACAGAACAGGTTCACCATCTCCGCCTCGATCCACCGGCCACTTCCAGGGCTTTCGAATCTCCGGAGCCCAGAATCAATAACCCGCCGTGTTACTCTGGGGAGCCCACTGAATGCCGCTCGTTCCTCACCCAGTGTGATATTGTGTTTTCTCTCCAGCCCAACACTTACGCCAGGAGCACTGCTCGCGTCGCCTACGTCATATCTCTCCTTACTGGACGGGCTCGTGAGTGGGGCACGGCAATCTGGGAGGCAAGGGCTGAGTGTACTAACCAGTATCAGGACTTTAAGGAGGAGATGATACGGGTTTTTGATCGATCTGTTTTTGGGGAGGAGGCTTCCAGGGCCCTGTCTTCCCTATGTCAAGGCAATCGATCCATAACTGACTACTCTATTGAGTTTCGCACTCTTGCTGCCTCCAGTGGCTGGAACGAGCCGGCTTTGCTCGCTCGTCTTCTGGAGGGTCTCCGCGCAGAGGTAAAGGATGAGATTCTCTCCCGGGAGGTTCCTTCCAGCGTGGATTCCTTGATTGAACTCGCTATTCGCATTGAGCGACGGGTTGATCTTCGTCACCGAGCTCGTGGAAAGGAGCTCGCGTTCTCCGTTGCCCCCCTCTCCGCATCACTACCATCTTCCTCTGCCGGCTCGGGAGCTGAGCCTATGCAGCTGGGAGGTATCCGCATCTCGACTAAGGAGAGGGAACGGAGAATCACCAACCGCCTCTGTCTCTATTGCGGTTCTGCTGGCCATTTTGTCACTTCATGTCCAGTAAAAGCCAGAGCTCATCAGTAAGCGGAGGGCTACTGGTGAGCGCTACTACTCCTGTCTCTCCTTCAAGATCCTGCACTACCTTGTCGGTCCATCTACGCTGGACCGGTTCGTCAGCTTCCTGCAGTGCCTTAATAGACTCTGGGGCCGAGGGCTGTTTTATGGACGAGACCTGGGCTCGGGAACATGACATTCCTCTCAGACAGTTAAGGGAGTCCACGGCCTTGTTCGCCCTGGATGGTAGTCCTCTCCCCAGGATTCAGCGTGAGACGCTACCCTTAACCCTCACTGTTTCTGGTAATCATAGCGAAACCATTTCTTTTTTGATTTTTCGTTCACCTTTTACACCTGTTGTTTTGGGCCATCCCTGGCTAGTTTGTCATAATCCTTCCATTAATTGGTCTAGTAATTCTATCCTCTCCTGGAACGTCTCTTGTCATGTGAAATGTTTAATGTCTGCTATCCCTCCTGTTTCCTCTGTCTCTTCTTCACAGGAGGAGCCTGGTGATTTGACAGGGGTGCCGGAGGAATATCACGATCTGCGCACGGTGTTCAGTCGGTCCAGGGCCACCTCTCTTCCTCCACACCGGTCGTATGATTGTAGTATTGATCTCCTTCCGGGAACCACTCCCCCCCGGGGTAGACTATACTCTCTGTCGGCTCCCGAACGTAAGGCTCTCAAGGATTATTTGTCTGTAGCTCTTGACGCCGGTACCATAGTCCCCTCCTCCTCTCCCGCCGGAGCGGGGTTTTTTTTTGTCAAGAAGAAGGACGGGTCTCTGCGCCCCTGCATAGATTATCGAGGGCTGAATGACATAACAGTTAAGAATCGTTATCCGCTTCCTCTTATATCCTCCTAACTTCTATCGTCGTTTCATCCGTAATTTCGGTCAGGTGGCAGCTCCTCTCACAGCCCTTACTTCTGTCAAGACGTGCTTTAAGTGGTCCGTTTCCGCCCAGGGAGCTTTTGATCTCCTCAAGAATCGTTTTACATCCGCTCCTATCCTTGTTACACCTGACGTCTCTAGACAGTTCGTTGTCGAGGTTGACGCGTCAGAGGTGGGCGTGGGAGCCATTCTTTCTCAGCGCTCCCTCTCTGACGACAAGGTCCACCCATGCGCGTATTTTTCTCATCGCCTGTCCCCGTCGGAACGTAACTATGATGTGGGAAACCGCGAACTGCTCGCCATCCGGTTAGCCCTAGGCGAATGGCGACAGTGGTTGGAGGGGGCGACCGTTCCTTTTGTCGTTTGGACTGACCATAGGAACCTTGAGTACATCCGTTCTGCCAAACGACTTAATGCGCGTCAGGCGCGTTGGGCGCTGTTTTTCGCTCGTTTCGAGTTCGTGATTTCTTATCGTCCGGGTTCTAAGAACACCAAGCCTGATGCTTTATCTCGTCTCTTCAGTTCTTCAGTAGCCTCCACTGACCCCGAGGGGATTCTCCCTGAGGGGCGTGTTGTCGGGTTGACTGTCTGGGGAATTGAGAGGCAGGTAAAGCAAGCGCTCACTCACACTCCGTCGCCGCGCGCTTGTCCTAGGAACCTTCTTTTCGTTCCCGTTCCTACTCGTCTGGCCGTTCTTCAGTGGGCTCACTCTGCCAAGTTAGCCGGCCACCCTGGCGTTCGGGGTACGCTTGCTTCCATTCGCCAGCGTTTTTGGTGGCCCACCCGGGAGCATGACACGCGTCGTTTCGTGGCTGCTTGTTCGGTCTGCGCGCAGACTAAGTCCGGTAACTCCCCTCCTGCCGGCCGTCTCAGGCCGCTTCCCATTCCCTCTCGACCGTGGTCTCACATCGCCTTAGATTTTGTCACCGGACTGCCTTCGTCAGCGGGGAAGACTGTTATTCTTACGGTTGTCGATAGGTTCTCTAAGGCGGCTCATTTCATTCCCCTTGCTAAGCTTCCTTCTGCTAAAGAGACGGCACAAATCATCATCGAGAATGTTTTCAGAATTCATGGCCTTCCGTCAGACGTCGTTTCGGACAGAGGTCCGCAATTCACGTCTCAATTTTGGAGGGAGTTTTGCCGTTTGATTGGGGCTTCCGTCAGTCTCTCTTCCGGCTTTCACCCCCAGTCTAACGGTCATGCAAAACGGGCCAATCAGACTATTGGTCGCATCTTACGCAGTCTTTCTTTTCGCAACCCTGCGTCTTGGTCAGAACAGCTCCCCTGGGCAGAATACGCCCACAACTCGCTTCCTTCGTCTGCGACCGGGCTATCTCCTTTTCAGAGTAGCCTCGGGTACCAGCCTCCGCTGTTCTCATCTCAGTTCGCCGAGTCCAGCGTCCCCTCCGCTCAGGCTTTTGTCCAACGTTGCGAGCGCACCTGGAAGAGGGTCAGGTCTGCACTTTGCCGTTATAGGACGCAGACTGTGAGGGCTGCTAATAAGCGTAGAACTAAGAGTCCTAGATATTGTCGCGGTCAGAGAGTTTGGCTCTCCACTCAGAACCTTCCCCTTAAGACGGCTTCTCGCAAGTTGACCCCGCGGTTCATTGGTCCGTTCCGTATTTCTCGGGTCATTAATCCTGTCGCAGTTCGACTTCTTCTTCCGCGATACCTTCGTCGCGTCCACCCGGTCTTCCATGTCTCCTGTATTAAGCCCGTTCTTCGCGCCCCCGCTCGTCTCCCCCCCCCCCCCCCCATCCTTGTCGAGGGCGCACCCATCTACAGGGTCCGCAGGATTTTGGACATGCGTCCTCGGGGCCGTGGTCACCAGTACCTCGTTGATTGGGAGGGGTACGGTCCTGAGGAGAGGAGTTGGGTTCCCTCTCGGGACGTGCTGGACCGTGCGCTGATCGAGGATTTCCTCCGTTGCCGCCAGGTTTCCTCCTCGAGTGCACCAGGAGGCGCTCGGTGAGTGGGGGGGTACTGTCATGTATTGTCATGTTGTGTGTTTCTGTCCTTTCCCTTCACCCTGTCTCCCTCTGCTGGTCGTTGTTAGGTTACCTTTTCTCCCCCTCTTTCCCCCAGCTGTGCCTTGTCTCCTCCTAACTACCCATTCACCCCGTTTCCCACCTGTTCCCTTTTTCCCTCTGATTAGGTCCCTATATCTCTCTCTGTTTTTGTTCCTGTCCTTGTCGGATTCTTGTTTGTTGTGTTTCATGCCTGAACCAGACTATCGTCCTGTTTGCTGTAACCTTGTCCTGTCCTGTCGGAATCTGCCGGTCTATCTGAGCCTACCTACGTTTGGTTATTAAAGAAGCTCTGTTTAAGTTAGTTCGCTTTTGGGTCCTCATTCACTCACCATAACAAAAGCCTGTTCTGAGGGGCAATGATAGAGGGACTGGGCCTAATAGTACACATCAATAGATTGAACCTACGTTCTGAAAATCTGGTCATTGACCAGGTCCTGCCGTGTAGTTCTGGGCTGATCCCTTACCTTCCTCATGATCATTGATGCCCCACGAGGTGAGATCTTGCATGGAGCCTCAGACTGAGGGTGATTGACCGTCATCTTGAACTTCTTCCATTTTCTAATAATTGTGCCAACAGTTGGTGCCTTCTCACCAAGCTGCTTGCCTATTGTCCTGTAGCTCATCCCAGCCTTGTGCAGGTCTACAATTGTATCCCTGATGTCCTTACACAGCTGTCTGGTCTTGTCCATTGTGGAGAGGTTGGAGTCTGTTTGATTGAGTGTGTGGACAGGTGTCTTTTATACAGGTAACGAGTACAAACACGTGCAGTTAATACAGGTAATGAGTGGAGAACAGGAGGGCTTCTTAAAGAAAAACTAACAGGTCTGTGAGAGCCGGAATTCTTACTGGTTGGTAGGTGATCAAATACTTATTGCATGCAATAAAATGTAAATTAATAACTTATAAATCATACAATGTGATTTTCTGGAATTTTGTTTTAGATTCCATCTCTCACAGTTGAAATGTACCTATGATAAAAATTACAGGCCTCTACATGCTTTGTAAGTAGGAAACACTGCCGATTTTGCAGGTTAACAAATACTTGTTCTCCCCACTGTATATTAACCTCCCACGAACATCTGGGCCAGAAGCTGTACTTTCTTGTTACAAAAATCAAAGAGATCCAATAATTGTGAATTTATATTTAATTCTATGATGAAAAATGGTCTCAATCCTATCTGTTCAATGTTAGAATATTGGAAAGGACCAGATAGGTGTGAAAGCAACATAGTTATTCTTCCACCTTGTCTTTAACAGGTCAAAGAGGAGATTATGAAACATTGAGTTCAAATATTCAGTTAATTTAGACCCTGATGAGAAGTTACTGATGAGACTCTGCAATGAAGGGACGTATTCTCACTGTTTCCTCTCTGATGTCCTATACCTGTACTGATACTTCTCTTTATGTTTCTTTAAAATGGGATGAATTTAAGTGGAGATTAATTTAATCAGAGGTTGATTGCTTAATCCTGTTAAAGATGTTCAAATGAAAAACGTATCTGACAGCAAAGTGTTTCCTGGTTGCTGCTGTGCATTTCCTGTTTATGTTCACCACATTATTAACCACAATCCTACAGTCAGTTACAGGGACCTTCTGAACAAAATAATAGTGTGTAATTATTTAAACCATGTTTATGAAACTGTTATCATTCGTAAATTTAGTCTATTGTATAGTTCATTTCAGTCCATGGCTCGAACCTTAAGATTGTTTGTTTCACACTCAAGGGTTTTTCAGCATGTAGTTTAAATCTAACTGAATGCCACTAGCATCTCCGTTAAGTGTGTGTCAACCACATACCGCCCCACATCTGAACGAATAAGTTGTATCCTTTGCAGAAGTTAGCAATATGGCAATATTGCACAAGATCCCCTAAGACTTTTTGAAGACTATGAAGCTTAATTCAGTTCTGTGCATTTATATTGAAAAACACTGGGCTATGGTAACATAAGATCATATAAGATGCTAGTGATGGAATTTAATTGAGCCAGTGTGCAGACTGGCTACCTTCAAATCAATTAAAATGTCATTTGGGACCGGGGACCTGACCTGGGACCTGATGCAGTGTAAGGTCTACAACTCCATGCTGGCCTTAACCCAGAACCTGCCGGCTGACCGAGCCATGACCATCATCGCCATCATCTTCTGGGTTCTGGGAGTCTCCATAGTCAGGGCCAAGTGCACCAACCACACCAATAACAAAAAGTCCAAGGCCAAAGTAATGATCATCTCCAGAATGATCTTCATCCTGGCTGTAATCCTGGTGCTCGTTCCTGTCTCCTGGATGGCCAGCACCATTTGGGGGAGTTGGGGGTCTCACTCTACATCTGCTGGGAGGCAGCGGCCCTGCTCCTGGTTATGGGGGTCGTACTGTGCAGCTCCTGCATGCCTAGTGAGATAGAGCCATGTTTCTGGGAGCCTTTGGATGGATGGTCTCCCAAGTGCCCTGTGTTGTCTATTTAATAGTTTCTTATGGACCCACCAGTGGGGTCATATGGGCTCTGATCACGATCACCTCCATCTCCTCCATCCTGGGAACTCTAGGAGTGAGGAGGTTCATCTTTGGGACCAGGTGCTGTAACTGCATCAAGAGTAAAAGGACCAGGATCAAAGTCAAGTTTATCAGTGGAACATTCTTCATCCTGGCTGGTATCCTCCAGCTCTCCACTCTCTTCTTGGTTAACCATTACATGATACAGAATATCCCATACCTGCTGGATCATTTTGGGTGTTTTGGGTTACTTGGCTGAATTCAATAGGTGGTCCTCCTCCATGCTCCTGATAGGAGGGACTATACTCTGCTGCTGTATCTTCAAGAGGAACCAGCCAGACTCAACGACGACTCAATCAACCTCCCGCTAACAGCTCCGTCTTCAACAGGTCATAGAGGAGTTATGTCACATTGTGGTGGGACCATAGTATGGTGCAGGTGCTGCTGCTACTTTAAGAGAGACATTCCCAAATTAACAACTCCTTTAAATTCCATCACTAGTATCTTATTTGATATTGTGTTACCATAGACCAGTGTTTTTCAATATAAATGCACAGAATTGAATTAAACTTCATAGTCTTCAAAAGATTTCAGGGGATCTTGTGCAATATTGCCATATTGCATAGTTCTGCCAGGGCAACAATAAAACAGCTGGGGTAGAAACAGGCTCGACTAGAAACTCACAACCACAGACTTCACCACATCTGTACAGGTTGTGTTTCCATGGCAGCAGATTATGCCATTACCCCTTAGATGGCTTCTGATTGGCCGGCCTCTCTAGACTCACAGAAGAACTCTGCAACAATCGTCTGTGAGAAAATAATGTTGAACAATCTGCTGTTCTAGAACTTCATCTGCAAAGACAAAAGCTGTAGGCCTGTAGAATCCAGGATCTTCTCTGGAAGTATAACATCTCCACTGTTCTGGATTCACTTTGCTGAGTCACATCCTCGTTCTTCCAGGAAGTGCAGGTGTAGGAGAGAGAGACGCTCGCAGGGAGCCAGCATGTTGAAGGGCATGGAGATCATGGGCATCACTATGGGAGTCATAGGATGGATTGTCTCTATAGTGCCCTGCGCTTTGTTTACATCGGGAGTGATGGACTTTCCACAGTACAGAGAGGTCAGTCTGGTTCAGATCATCACCTACTTCTCCCTTATTCTAGGGTTGCTAGGGATGATATTCTCCATCTCAGGAACAAAGTGCACCAACTGTACCCAGAGGAATATGAATACGTCTATAGCTGAAGTGATTATCTTTGGAGGAATATTCTTCATCCTGGCCGGTCTCATCCACCTGATCTTGATCTTCTTGGTTGTCCTTGACTTGACACAAAACTCGGACCCTGAGAACTTCCTGCGGAGTAATAACCTTATGTTCTCAGCTGAATTTAACAGATGGGCTGCTTCACTGCTTCTGATAGGAGGAACTATACTCTGCTGCTGTTGCTGCTTCATGAAACAAAAACCTGAGTTGAAAACTGACTCTGATTCCCTAAGTCATGTCTTACACAACCTGAATTTATCTTAGCCATTCTACCACTGTAAGCAATAGGTTGTAAGCAATACATGCAGTATAGTCATAAGGAATATGATGATATATAATAGCTACACTTAGAAATCAGTTGAATCAGGTGTGTTACTGCCTGGCTGGAATAAAAGCCTACATCCACACTGGTGCTTTTCAGGACTGATGTTGTTCTTTGAATCAGTAAGACTTACTCAAAATGGCCATACAAAAAGTATTACCATGTGGTGACTCAGTGATGCATAGAATAGACTCCCACTTGAGAGAGAGATGTAAGCATGCTGTCTAAGGGCTGGGGTTGAAGTGGGATGTTTTTATAGGTAAACTGCTTTTCCATTATTATTTACAATAAAATGCAACTCTTATTAAATTGCAAGTCTTGTGCTGTCTCCTAACTTCATTTGGTGGAACCTCGTTCTTCTTCCCACCCCGGGGTTGATTCTGGACAGGGCCAAGGTCTTATCATGGTGTAAGTAGTACGCAGGTTATTTGAGTTGACAACCAGATGTTAGTGGGTCAAATATAAGATTCTATCATCACCCATGTATCCTGGGGGGATTTAGCAATTGGGGAGCCCATTTTAAAATGCCTTCGAGGGTATTACCTACATTCCAAAATAGACATTTCCCCTGTAAATGAACTGCTATAATAATCATCGGCCAATAATTTGAAATACGTCTCTCATGTGCGTTTTTATTTTATTTTATTTCGAGCAATTATGAAATGTTAACACCCTATAAAGATTTGGGTCAGACATTTTGATTAAAACAACAGTCGGAATCAGTCGGTAAGGGCCGCTTGTCACGCCCTGAGCTTAGAGATCCTTCTTATGTCTCTATGTTGGTTCGCTCAGGGCATGAGTTGGGGTGGGCATTCTATGTTTTGTGTTATATGTTTTCTATTTCTGTGTGTTTGGCCGGGTGTGGTTCTCAATCAGAACCATACTTAGGTAGCCTTTTCCCAACTGTGTTTTGTGGGTAGTTATTTTCTGTTTTGTCTGTCTGCACCAGACAGAACTGTTTCGTTTGTGCCGCTTTGTCATTTTTTTGTTCTAGTATTCAGTTTTATTAAAAATCATAAACACGTACCACGCCGCACCTTGGTCCTCTTCTTCCAACAGCTGTTACAGAACTACCCACCACCAAAGGACCAAGCAGCGTGGCCAGGAGGAGCAGGGATCCTGGGAACGGGAGAAGACAGAATGGAGGACATCGTGGACATGGAAGGAGGTGATGGCAGGGGTCAAGACCCTGCCATGGAAATAGGCTGAAGTAACGAGGGAGGAACAACTTCTCTACCAGGTGTCACGGCAACGAAGCAGACACGAGAGGCAGCCCCCCGGGTGGGGCACACGGGGAGTGTGGCAGAGTCAGGATTCAGACCTGAGCCAACTCCCCGTGCTTAGCGTAAGGAGCCGAGGATGGAACCAGAGCCAGTCGGGGTGAAATTGGAGGTGAGCGACGGGAGCGAAACAGAGACAGTGAAGGAGTTGATGGGGAGATTGGAGGAGAGAGTTGCTGTGTTGGTGCATGAGGCACGACATCTACCCGACGGAGCGTGTCCTCGATTTGATGTCACCTGAGTCAGCTCTCCATACTCGTCCAGAGGTGCATGCTAGCCATCTGGTGAAAACCGTGCCAGCCCCACGCACCAGGCCTCCTGTGTGCCTCTCCAGCCCTGCACGTCTTGTGCCAGCTTGGCGCTCCAGGCCTCCAGTGCGCCTCTACAGCCCGGTGAGTCCTGTGCCGGCTCTAGGCACGGTTTCCCCAGTTCGCCAGGAGGACCCAGTGCGGCCTGTTCCAGCTCACCGCACGTGCCGGGATAGAGTGGGCATTCAGCCTGGAAGAGCGCTGCCAGAGTCGCCCTCCTGTCCGGCGCTGCCAGAGTCGCCCTCCTGTCCGGCGCTGCCAGAGTCGCCCTCCTATCCGGCGCTGCCAGAGTCGCCCTCCTGTCCTCCAGACTGTCACTCCCTGGCCATAGAGGCTTTTATTCTCTATTTTGGTTAGGCCAGGGTGTGACTAGGGTGGGCATTCTATGTTCATTTTCTATGTTTTGTATTTCCTTGTTTGGCCGGGTGTGGTTCTCAATCAGAGGCAGCTGTCTATCATTGTCTCTGATTGAGAACCAATGCTTAGGTAGCTTTTCCCACATGGGTTTTGTGGGTAGTTGTTTTCTGTTTTGTCTTTCTGCACCTGACAGGATTGTTTCGGGTTTCGTTCATTCTCTGTTATTTTTGTTATTTCCGTGTTCAGTTAATAAATATCATGAACACGTACCAAGCTGCACCTTGGTCCTCTCCTTCCAGCAGCTGTTACACTGCTTGACAACTGCGTGCAAAAAAACTTGTTGTTTTCACACCCTTCATTTCCTCTTTGTGTCTGTCATGCTTCCCCAGGCCTAGTTTACACCTGACATCTCTTATCGAATGCAGACACCAGCCTGAATGATTTACCATATGTCAACTTCTGCTTCATTCACTTAGAATGATGGTTTCCTGTGAAAGGGCAAAAGAAATTGATCTCTGTTTATACCAACTTATTTATATTTAAACCTAACTGTTTTTTTTTTTCACATTTGCAGACATACCTATGACCTCTTCCTCATATTGATGGTAATTCTGACGTTGGGTTGATCTCCCCAGGCTCCCCATTTCTACCTAGTTCCTATTTTGTGTCTGAGTAGTGAGGAATTACAAGGACAGTTTTGCTCTGCTTTTGTTAGTAAAGCCAATTTCAGTAGAAATGAAATAGTCAGGGACGAACAACATGAAGTGTTTTATTTTTCTAGAGCACCTTTTTTACAGTAGGGTCACCCAGGGATCTTATGAAATATACTGAACAGAAATATAAACGCAACAATTTCAAATATTTTTCTGAATTACAGTTCATATAAGGATATCAGTCAATTGAAATACATTCATGAGGTCCTAATCTATGGATTTCACATGACTGGGCAGGGGTAGAGAAATGAACATTCAGTTCTCTGGAAACAGCTCTGGTGAACATTCTTGCAGTTAGCATGCTAATTGCAACCTCCCTCAACTTGAGACATCTGTGACATTGTGTTGTGTGACAACTGCACATTTTAGAGTGGCCTTTGTAAGGATCATGTTTAATTAGCTCCTTGATATGACACACCTGTTAGGTTTTTTGAATTGTCTTGGCAAATGAGACGTGCTCACTAACAGGGATGTAAACAAATGTGTGCATGAAATTTGAGAGCCATTCCTTCAAGAAGAATACGAACTGTTCTATTTGATGCTGCTTTGAACTGAGTCATTACTGATCTCTCTCCATGTCCCTGTGTCTACTGGATGCTGCTGTGAATTGAGTCATTACTGAACTCCATGTCCTGTGTCTACAGGATTCTGCTGTGAACTGAGTCATTACTGAACTCTCTCCATGTCCCTGTGTCTACAGGATTCTGCTGTGAACTGAGTCATTACTGAACTTTCTCCATGTCCCTGTATCTACTGGCCAGGTCACCGCTTTGTGGAAGTAACATGTGGCGCTGATATTTAGGCCGAGGTAAGTAGAATGTTTCTGTGTGCTCTAAGGCAACGGTGTCTAGATGGATTTTATATTTGTAGTCCTTCAACTAGACCTTTTTTGGAACATACTTTTTTTGTCTCACTGAGATTTACTGTCAGGGCCCAGGTTTGACAGAATCTGTGCAGAATATCAGAATATCTATAATAGCTGTAGGCCCTCCTGTGGACAGAAGCACCAGATCATCAGCAAACGGTAGACATTTGACTTCAGATTCTAGTAGGGTGAGGCCAGGTGCTGCAGACTGTTATACTGCCCTCGCCAATTCGTTGATATATATGTTGAAGAGGGTGGGGCTTAAGCTACATCTCTGTCTCAACCTCCAGCCATGTGGAAAGAAATGTGTGTGTTTTTGTTCATTTTAACCACATACTTGTTGTTTGTGTACATGGATTTTAGAATGTCATGTGTTTTTAACCCAACATCACTTTCCATCAATTTGAATAGCAGACCCTCATGCCAAACTGAGTCAAAAACATTTTTGAAATCAACTAAGCTTGAGAAGGCTTTGCCTTTGGTTTGTCAATTAGGGTGTGCATGGTTTATACGTGTTCTGTCATATGGTAATTTGACATTTGCTCAGTACATTGTTTTCACTGAGGAAATGTACTGTTATGTTTGCTGTCATTTGTCTACTTCATTTAACTAGGCATGCCAGTTAAGAACAAACTCTTATTTACAATGACAGCTTACCAGGGGTCAATTGCCTTGTTCAAGAGAATAACTTTTTTTTTTAGTTTGTCAGTGCAGGGTATTGCACCGCTCTAACCACTAGGCTACCTGCCAACCCATTAAAGATGACAGAGGATTTTCCCAAGGTTGCTGTTGACTCGTATCCTACATACTTATTGGGGTCAAATTTGTCTCCACTTTTGTGGATTGGGGTGATCAGCCCTTGGTTACAAATATTGGGGAAGATGTCAGAGCTGAGGATGATGTAAATGAGTTTAAGTATAGCCAATTATAATTTGTGGTCTGTATATTTTATCCTTTCATTTAGGATACCATCAACACCACAGGCGTTTTGGGGATGGAGGGTTTGAATTTGTCCTGTAGTTAATTCAGTGTAATTGGAGAATCCAGTGGGTTCTGATAGTCTTTAATAGTTCCTGCTTTAACAAATGTTAATAGAGTGGATGGGACTACCAGCCCTCTGCAACCTAGAGGGCAACCAGTGGGTCTGTCTCCTTTGTACCATGTTTATTTTGTCTGTATTACCATGTTGTCTGTATTACCATGTTGTACCATGTTTCTTTTGTCTATATTTCCAATTTATTTGATGAGGTCTGGGTTCCTGGTTCATCTAGGCCAAAGGCAGATGACCTCAGACCTTATATATTCCAGGATGAGATAATAAAAGCTTTGTGTTCCATAGTGTCTAGTGTTGTTTTTGTGTGGTATAGGCCTGGACCATCACAGTAGGTGTGAGCAGAACATGTTGAGCATCTGATACATCCTGCGACCTAAGGGGTCGCAGGATGGGCTTTGGGCGGGTGTAATAGCGGGGGTTGGGCCTGTTGCTTTTTTCACGGCCTGAGCATATGTCCTGCTGTCATGTTGAGGTCCTTGCCACTGAGGCAGGTGGGCATGGGGTGGGCAGAAGGGGCATAGGTCATTTGAACATCTTGGCCATGTTCTGTTATAATCTCCACCCGGCACAGCCAGAAGAGGACTGGCCACCCCACATAGCCTGGTTCCTCTCTAGGTTTCTTCCTAGGTTTTGGCCTTCCTAGGGAGTTTTTCCTAGCCACCGTGCTTCTACACCTGCATTGCTTGCTGTTAGGGTTTTAGGCTGGGTTTCTGTACAGCACTTTGAGAAATCAGCTGATGTACGAAGGGCTATATAAATACATTTAATTTGATTTGATAGGTCTGATATGGGGGGACTATATACTGTATGGTGTGGCCAGGGTTTGCTTGGGGTGGTCTTAGCTGGTTGGAGTGTGGCTGGTAATGCTGTGGTCTTGGTGTAGGTCCTCTTGGCGTGGAATCTCTCGGTGCAGGTCCTTCGGGAGGGGGTCTTGCAGGTCTGAGAGGGTGTCTAGCTAGTCTGGGCGGGGCATCCATTGCTCTGTTGCTCCTTTGTGAGGTGCTGGGGCGACGGTTGAGGGTGACGTCCTTTGGGGTCCTTGTAAAAGTTGTGATTTCTGCCTTGCAGAGGTGGACCTGGTCGTAATGGCTGTTGGAGTGGTCCGCCAGGTAGATTTGTCATCACCGACTTCCGCATGCGGATCGAAGGAAAGCCTGAGCTGGGGGCCTCGCTGTACTTCGGCTGGGTGGCGGCTGCCCTGCTCCTGATTGGAGGGGTCATACTGGGCATCACTGTGGGAGTGTTTGGATGGATGATGGGAATCTTTGGATGGATAGTCTCCCTAGCACCCTGTGCTCTCTCTATTTTGCTCCCATTCAGTTATTATCCTGACCCCCAATATAGGAACATTTGGAAGGTTCTGATCACAACCTCCATCTCCTCCATCCTGGGAGCTCTAGGAGTGATGGGCTCCATCTTTGGGACCAGGTGCTGTAACTGCATCAAGAGTAACAGGGTCAAGGCCAGGTTCATCGTTGGAACATTCTTCATCCTGGCCGGTATCCTGCAGCTCACCACTGTGTTTTTGTTTGACCATTACTTAAGAGCGGATGTCCACCTGAAGCGCTACCCATTCGTCCTGTTTACCCAGCATGACCTGGTTATTTTAGCTGAAGTCTGTAGGTGGTCCGCCTCCATGCTCCTGATAGGAGGAACTATACTCTGCTGCTGCTTCTACAAGAGGAACCAGCCAGACTCAACAATGACTCAATCAACCTCCCGCTAACAACTCAGGTCATATAGGAGTTTATGTCATATTGTGTTGGGATCATAGTATGGTGCAGCTGCTGCTGCTACTGCTTTAACAGAGAGGACGGACTTTCTTTTAATGAAAACAATGGAGACAATATACAGTGCCTTGCGAAAGTATTCGGCCCCCTTGAACTTTGCGACCTTTTGCCACATTTCAGGCTTCAAACATAAAGATATAAAACTGTATTTTTTGTGTGAAGAATCAACAACAAGTGGGACACAATCATGAAGTGGAACGACATTTATTGGATATTTCAAACTTTTTTAACAAATCAAAATCTGAAAAATTGGGCGTGCAAAATTATTCAGCCCCTTTACTTTCAGTGCAGCAAACTCTCTCCAGAAGTTCAGTGAGGATCTCTGAATGATCCAATGTTGACCTAAATGACTAATGATGATAGATACAATCCACCTGTGTGTAATCAAGTCTCCGTATAAATGCACCTGCACTGTGATAGTCTCAGAGGTCCGTTAAAAGCGCAGAGAGCATCATGAAGAACAAGGAACACACCAGGCAGGTCCGAGATACAGCTGTGAAGAAGTTTAAAGCCGGATTTGGATACAAAAAGATTTGTTAAAAAAGTTTGAAATATCCAATAAATGTCGTTCCACTTCATGATTGTGTCCCACTTGTTGTTGATTCTTCACAAAAAAATACAGTTTTATATCTTCATGTTTGAAGCCTGAAATGTGGCAAAAGGTCGCAAAGTTCAAGGGGGCCGAATACTTTCGCAAGGCACTGTAATTGTGATTCTATATGTAATTCTATGATAAAATGGCCTCTATCCTTTCTGTTCAATGTTAAAAAGTCGGAAAGGACCAGATAGGTGTGAAAGCAACATTGTCATTGTTCCACCTTGTCTTTAACAGGTCAAAGAATAGTTTATGATATATTGTGTTCAAATATTCAGTTAATTTAGACTGGGAGTTCCTGAGGAGACTGCAATGAAGGGACATATTCTGACTGTTTCCTCTCTGATGTCCTATACCTGTACTGATACTTCTCTTTATGTTTCTTTAAAATGGGATGAATTTAAGTAGAGATTAATTTAATCAGAGGTTGATTGTTTAATCCTGTTAAAAATGTTCAAATTAAAAACGTATCTGACAGCAAAGTGTTTCCTGGTTGCTGCTGTGCATTTCCTGTTTATGTTCACCACGTTAACCACAAGCCTACAGTCAGTTACTGGGACCTTCTGACTGAAACATATATCATAGTGTATAATTATTTCAACCAATTTTATTAAACTGTTATCATTAGTCTATTTAGTCTATTGTATAGTTCATTTCAGTCCATGGATCGAACCTTAAAATGATTTGTCTCACACTCACACTCAAGAGAAGCTCGCAGTGAGGCAGCATGCTGAAGTGCATGGAGATCATGGGCATCACTATGGGAGTCATAGGATGGAATGTCTCTACAGTGCCCTGTGCTTTGTTTACGTCGGGAGTGATGGACTGTCCATAGTACAGAGAGGTCAATCTGGTTCAGATCATCACCTACTTCTCCATTATTCTAGGTTGCTAGGGATGATATTCTCCATCTCAGGAACAAAGTGCACCAACTGTACCCAGAGGAATATGAAGATGTCTATAGCTGAAGTGATTATCTTTGGCGGAATATTCTTCATCCTGGCCGGTCTCATCCACTTGATCTTGATCTTCTTGGTTGTCCTTGACTTGACACAAAACTCGGACTCTGAGAACTTCCTGCGGAGTAATAACCTTATGTTCTCAGCTGAATTTAACAGATGGGCTGCTTCACTGCTTCTGATAGGAGGAACTATACTCTGCTGCTGTTGCTGCTTCATGAAACAAAAACCTGAGTTGAAAACTGACTCTGATTCCCTAAGTCATGTCTTACACAACCTGAATTTATCTTAGCCATTCTACCACTGTAAGCAATAGGTTGTAAGCAATACATGCAGTATAGTCATAAGGAATATGATGATATATAATAGCTACACTTAGAAATCAGTTGAATCAGGTGTGTTACTGCCTGGCTGGAATAAAAGCCTACATCCACACATTCAAAATGTCTTCGAGGGGAATCCCTACACTCCAAAACTGACATTTCACCTGTAAATTAACTGATATAATTATTATTAACATCACACAATTAAAATACATCTTTCTTTTATGTTTAAATTATTTTTTTCAGGCAATTATGAAATATATAAATGCCCTATAAAGCTTTGGCCAACACATTTGGGTAAAAACAACAGTCAGAAACAGTCGGTAAGGGCCCCTGGACAGCTGCACGCTAGTTACTTCTTGTTTTCATACCCTTCACTTCCTCTTCGTGTCTGTCCTGTCTGTCCTCTCTTATCGAATGCAGACACCAGTCTGACATATTTACCATAAAATGTTAACTTCACTTCTGCTTCATTCATATATAACTAGGGCAAAATAACTTGGTCTGTTTGGTCACAGCTGCAGACATACCTATGACCTCTTCCTCATATTTGATGGTAATTCTAACGTTGGGTTGATCTCCTCAGGCTCCTCATTTCCACCTAGTTCCTCGTTAGTGTCTGTGTCTGAGTAGTGAGGAATTACTTTTGTTCTGGTTTGGTTCGTGAAGTCAATTTCAGTAGAAATTAGTAAGTTAGTAAGTTTTTCTACGCACCTTTTTTAACAGTAGGGTCACCCAGGGATCTTTTTTAACAGTAGGGTCACCCAGGGGTCTTTTTTAACAGTAGGGTCACCCAGGGATCTTTTTTAACAGTAGGGTCACCCAGGGATCTTTTTTTTACAGTAGGGTCACCCAGGGATCTTATGAAATATACTGAACAAAAATCTAAAAGCAAAATGCGACAATTTCAAATATCTTGCTCAGTTACAGTTTATATAAGGATATCAGCCAATTTATCAGCCAAGTCCTAATCTACGGATTTCACATGATTGGGCAGGGACGCAGCCAAGGGGGGGCCTGGGAGGGCATAGCCAGGCCCAGCCAATCAGAATAAGTTTTTCCCCAAAAAGTGCTTTATTACAGACATAAATACTCCTCAGCACCCTTGCCCTCCCCCCTCTGACGATCCCGCAGGTGAAGATGTGGAGGTCCTGGTCTGGCGTGGTTACACGTGGTCTGCGTTTGTGAGGCCGTTTGGACGTACTACCAAATTCTCTAAAACGAAGTTAGAGGATAATTATTGTAGAGAAATTAACATTAAATTCTCTGTAAACGGCGCTGGTCGACGTTCCTGCCGTCAGCATTCCAATTGCAAGCGCCTTCACAACTTGAGACATCTGTGTCATTGTGTGACAAAATTGCACATTTTAGAGTGGCCTTTTATTGTCCCCCAGCACAAGGTGCACCTGTGTAATGATCATGCTGTTTAATTATCTCCTTGATATGCCACACCTGTCAGGTTTTTGGGATTGTCTTGGCAAAAGAGAAACACTTTACAGGTTGTGTTTATATTTTTGTTCAGTGTAGTTAGTGTTGGGTCTCGTATTCCTCAGCAGGATCCATGGTGTTGGTGTCTCATGATCCTCAGCAGGATCCATGGTGTTGGTGTCTCATGATCCTCATCAGGATCCATGGTGTTGGTGTCTCATGATCCTCAGCAGGATCCATGGTGTTGGTGTCTCATATTCCTCAGCAGGATCCATGGGGTTTAAGGAAATGTATTTGGCTATACACTGACTCTCTGTGTGTTGATCTGCCTTTTACAGACCTCCCAATAGAGAGTAAACAACTGCTCTATTTCTACTGACCTTCTGTGTGTGCAGACAGACAGAGAGGCAGAGAAAGGCAGTCGTTTATTTGGAAGGTTATACTAATCTCTCTCTCTCAATTTTCACCTAAAATTAACATACCCAAATCTAACTGCCTGTAGCTCAGGCCCCAATGAAAGGATATGCCTATTCTTGGCACCATTTGAAAAGAAACACTTGGAAGTTTATGGATTTTTTTTTTTGTACCATCATCTTTGAAATGCAAAAGAAAGGCCACAATGTATTATTCCAGCCCAGGTGCAATTTAGATTGTGTTAGACTGATCCAATGATATTGGTATTGCATTACTGTTCAAAATGTTGTATTAGCTTCTTCGGGATCGGTGTCTCTTCACCGGACGTTGAGCTAACATAGGCTAATGTAAATAGCATGAGGTTGAGCTAACATAGGCTAATGTAAATAGCATGAGGTTGAGCTAACGTAGGCTAATGTAAATAGCATGAGGTTGAGCTAACGTAGGCTAATGTAAATAGCATGAGGTTGAGCTAACGTAGGCTAATGTAAATAGCATGAGGTTGAGCTAACGTAGGCTAATGTAAATAGCATGAGGTTGAGCTAACACAGGCTAATGTAAATAGCATGAGGTTGAGCTAACGTAGGCTAATGTAAATAGCATGAGGTTGAGCTAACACAGGCTAATGTAAATAGCATGAGGTTGAGCTATGTTAGCTCAACCTCATGCTATTTACATTAGCCTACGTTAGCTCAACCTCATGCTATTTACATTAGCCTACGTTAGCTACGTTAGCTCAACCTCATGCTATTTACATTAGCCTAACGTAGCTAACGTAGGCTAATGTAAATAGCATGAGGTTGAGCTAACGTAGGCTAATGTAAATAGCATGAGGTTAGGCTAATTAGGCACATTTGGGCAGTCATAAAGCCCTCCACTATCTAGGAAGACCCCCCCCCCCCCTCTCTCTCTCTCTCTAACAGTCACTGATTTACTGTTGTGTGAGCAAACTTTTAATTTGTCAAAGAATCCTCATTCCTACTGATTTCCTGCAGTACAACATTCTTATTACAATTTCAAAACTGTTACATTTACAGTGATACACACATACACATAGCTATCAACTTCTGCTCTTGTGCTTGAGAAGTTGTGTATCGTGGGAGCATAGTGGAGCTTGAATGAACGACAAATCATTTTGCTCAAATACAAATAGCGCAACTTTTCTGCGTTGTAGTCTTCAATGGATTTCAATGGTAGACTGCGAGCAGGTAAATATTGAATTGGAACGCAAAAATGCGCTGAGAAGTAACTGTCCTAGTCGGTGCTGCTGCTTTGAAAGTGGGTTGAAAATTACTAGGGCAAATGCGGTCTCACCACATGTTCTCTGGCGGCCCTAGAAACATTGGCGTAAAGCAATCTTATGTTTTGAGTTCTGACAACAGTTGAACTAAGGTCATGACACATTTGACCTTACGTTCTTTTAAAAAAATCCATGGGTACATAGTATCAAGGACTGCCCGTGACCTTCATACAGCAGAACTATTTCACCATTTGAACGTGATCACTAACCTGCCCCCCAAAAACGTTTTCTGTCCACTGTGCTCCACGAATGTCCCGCAAAAGCACTCCCTTGTCCTGCATTTGGGCTTTTTAGATGTGGTCAACCTAATTCCACTGGTGGAAACATTTCTACTGCAACATGTTACCACCCTCTTTTCACATGTGAGGAGAATAACATTAAATCAACCCCATGTGGAGTTTTCTTGAAAGTGAAACTGTAAATCAGATTTAGACGAGGTGTTTAAACGAGGCATCCTTGGCTAAAGTGGGAGTGGTGTGGAATTGCAAGTTCACATGTGAAAAGCAATCACATGAAATAATTACATTTGCAGTTTCATATGTGAAAAACTGTCACATTTGAAAAACTCACTTTCACATTTGGAATTGCAAATTCACATGTGAAAAACAATCATGTGTTTTCTTACATGTGAACCTGCAAATTTGATTTTCACCTGTAAATATTTTTTTTACGTGAACTTGCAATTCCACATGTGAATGTGAGATATTCACGTAAGGTGAAAACATGTCATTCTCCTCACTTGTGAAAATGTCTCACGCCATGACCTTAGAGATCCTTATTTATTCTCTATGTTTTGTTAGCTCAGGGTGTGACTCGAGTGGGAGAATCTATGTTTTCTATTTCTTTGTTGCTTTTGCCGAGTGTAGTTCACAATCAGAGGTCTATCGTTGTCTCTGATTGGGGATCATATATAAGTTGTGATTTTCCATTTGGGTTTTGTGGGGAGTTATTTTCTGTTTAGCTGTTTTGTTGCCTGACAGAACTGTGCGCTTTCGTTTTTTCTACTTTGTTATGTTGTTGCGGTGTTCAGTTTATTAAAAACCACGATGCACCTTGGTCTCCTTCTTCAACCCACGAGAGTCATTACAAAATGTGATGTTAACATGTGAACTCTAAATTTAATAGATGTGAAAATATGGTTTCACGTGTGAAAGTTAAACTCAACATGTGAAAACAGATATTTCACATGTGAAACTGCAAATTTGACATGTGTTTTATTTTGTCAGGGGATACTGTTGACTATATTGTCTTATGATGCTCTAGGAATTGAATTATAGATTAAATTGTACATACTATTGTTGTCAGAGAGAGAGAGGAGGAAAGAGATTGAACTAGGAGAGGGGAAGGAGGAAAGTTGGAGAGAGAGCGAGACAATAGAGCAGGTTGGCTGTTAGGTGATCTCAAGGATGGCCCCTTCTCTCCTCCCTCTCCCCCTCCCTCCATCCTGAGGTGGAGGTTATAAGTACCTGTACTCTTGGTAGTCCTCCCCCATTCGGACTCAGACCTAGAGCAGCACATGGAGACGACCACCCACTGTATTCAGATTACACAGAGAGAAGACAAAGAACCTCTACGCCACATAGAGAGAGAGGAGACACAGACGAAGACAAAAGGCCATCCAGTTTCACTCAGACACGCAGACAAACAGAGAAACCAACGCCAACCAGATCCAATATGGTGTCAGCTGGGTTACAGATGCTGGGCACGGCCCTGGGGGTCATTGGCTGGATCGGGACTATCATTGAATGCGCCATGCCCATGTGGAGGGTCTCCGCCTTCATTGACAGCAACATCATCACCTCTCAGGTCATCTGGGAGGGTATCTGGATGAGATGCGTGGTTCAGAGCACGGGCCAGATGCAGTGTAAGATCTATGACTCCATGTTGGCCTTACCTCAGGACCTTCAGGCTGCCAGAGCCATGACTGTCATCGCCATCCTCTCCGGCATCATCGCCATCCTATTGGCTGTAGCCGGGGGAAAGTGCACCAACTGTGTGGAGGACGAGGCGTCCAAGGCTAAAGTGGGCGTGGCGTCTGGGGTGGTGTTCATCATTGCCGGGGTTCTATGTCTGATCCCTGTCTGCTGGACGGCCCACAGCATCATCCAGGACTTCTACAACCCGCACCTGCCAAGCGCTAAGAAGAGGGAGCTGGGGGGCGCGCTCTATATGGGTTGGGGGGCAGCTGCCATGCTGCTGATTGGAGGAGGCCTGCTCTGCTTCAACTGCCCCGAGAAGGACGAGGGATCCTACACCGCCAGGTACAACAAGTCCCCTCGCTCTGAAACCTTGGGGCCAGCCTCTGTGAAAGACTACGTCTGAGAAAGGAAGAGAGGGAGAGAGAGAGAAGAATGGAAGAGCAAGAGTGGAAGCGAAGAGAGCGAGGTCTGTCTGCCATGGGAGACTGTCTGTCTGTAGCTGAGATCCAGCTAAATTGACTCTATTCTGGCACTATGGTGCTGCTGTATTAGGAAGGTTTGATAATGAGGATATGTGAATGTGATGAGCAAAGAGGAGGACCACAGTGACTAAAGAGTCCACGGAAGTTACAGTTGAAAGTGAACCACAGCTGAAGCTAGGTATAAAATATACTTTAGAACAAGAGGATTCTATCCCATAAGTCTTTGCATAAATATTGTCTGAACCTGTATATTCTCGACTTAGACCTGAAGAAGGAACTGAATTCCTTAAAAACAACCCCATGCAGTCTGCAACATTGTCCTGGGCTGGTTTGGCTGTGCGTGTGTGTGTGTGTGTGTGTGTGTGTGCGTGCGCGTGTGTGTGTGTGTACATGTTATTGTTAATATTGTCATGTGTAGCTTTTCTTAAAGTGTATGAGTTACAGTAGATAGTTCTGAAACTGTAAATAAATATCTTCCCTATGTATTTGAATTTACGTTTTGATGGCATTTCATCAACACCATATTCAAGATGAGAAGTAATTTCCGCACTTTATTTCTATCAGATGCAATAACTTTAATTCAATTAAATAGCAAGTAAATATTAAACTATGTCCATAAAACAAAATATTTCTCAGGTATTTTTCCCTGCAGTTGTACTATCTAAGGGGGGAACTCCTACCCTATTCAGACTGTTCTCTCTGCTACCGCACAGCAAGCGGTACCGGAGTGCCAAGTCTAGGACCAAAAGGCTACTTAACAGCTTCTACCCCCAAGCCATAAGACTGCTGAACAGCTAATCAAATGACCACCTAGACTGTTTGCATTGACCCTGCTGCTACTCACTGTTAATTATCTATGCATAGTCACAATTGTTTTACATGTACATATTACCTCAATTAACACTACTAACCTGTACCCCTGCACATTGACTCGGTACTGGTACCCACTGTATATAGCCTCACTCCTAACCTGTACCCCTGCACATTGACTCGGTACTGGTACCCACTGTATATAGCCTCACTCCTAACCTGTACCCCTGTACATTGACTCGGTACCGGTACCCACTGTATATAGCCTCACTCCTAACCTGTACCCCTGTACATTGACTCGGTACTGGTACCCACTGTATATAGCCTCACTCCTAACCTGTACCCCTGCACATTGACTCGGTACTGGTACCCACTGTATATAGCCTCACTCCTAACCTGTACCCCTGCACATTGACTCGGTACTTGCACCCACTGTATATAGCCTCACTCCTAACCTGTACCCCTGTACATTGACTCGGTACTGGTACCCACTGTATATAGCCTCACTCCTAACCTGTACCCCTGCACATTGACTCGGTACTGGTACCCACTGTATATAGCCTCACTCCTAACCTGTACCCCTGCACATTGACTCGGTACTGGTACCCACTGTATATAGCCTCACTCCTAACCTGTACCCCTGTACATTGACTCGGTACCGGTACCCACTGTATATAGCCTCACTCCTAACCTGTACCCCTGTACATTGACTCGGTACTGGTACCCACTGTATATAGCCTCACTCCTAACCTGTACCCCTGCACATTGACTCGGTACTGGTACCCACTGTATATAGCCTCACTCCTAACCTGTACCCCTGCACATTGACTCGGTACTGGTACCCACTGTATATAGCCTCACTCCTAACCTGTACCCCTGCACATTGACTCGGTACTGGTACCCACTGTATATAGCCTCACTCCTAACCTGTACCCCTGTACATTGACTCGGTACTGGTACCCACTGTATATAGCCTCACTCCTAACCTGTACCCCTGCACATTGACTCGGTACTGGTACCCACTGTATATAGCCTCACTCCTAACCTGTACCCCTGCACATTGACTCGGTACTGGTACCCACTGTATATAGCCTCACTCCTAACCTGTACCCCTGTACATTGACTCGGTACCGGTACCCACTGTATATAGCCTCACTCCTAACCTGTACCCCTGTACATTGACTCGGTACTGGTACCCACTGTATATAGCCTCACTCCTAACCTGTACCCCTGCACATTGACTCGGTACCGGTACCCACTGTATATAGCCTCACTCCTAACCTGTACCCCTGCACATTGACTCGGTACTGGTACCCACTGTATATAGCCTCGTTGTTGATATTTTATTGTTGTTCTTTTAATAATATTTTTTTTTTTCCTTTAGTATATTTAGTAAATATTTTCTTAACTCTATTTCTTGAACTGCATTGTTGGTTAAGAGTTTGTAAGTAAGCATTTCACGGTATTACTTTCCTGTTGTATTCGGCGCAAGTGATAAATACAATTTGATTTGAGTTGAGCACTTGTAAATTGAACGTCCCACTGGGCATAGACATCAGTTCAACACATCTAGTTTTGATTTTACATTTGGTTGAGTTGTCAACTACCGTGAATTCAATGTGAAATCAACAACAAAACATTTCACTACGTCATTAGATTTAGGTTCAAAGTTGGGTTCAAAAACAACTTAAGCAAGAAAATAGCACGCCATTCACCCGCCGCTATTCGTTTGGCGCGGAGATCAAATGAATGAAGGTCTGGCGGCGGTGAGTATACAGATATTCTGACCTTGACTTAATTCCACCACCTTTACTGGCGATGAAACGATGAATAAGGTCGAGCAACCTGTCGGTTCCAAGTGGAACGACGTCTACTTTATTTATTTCAGATAGAAGTAACACCATTCTACATGCACTGTCATTTACAAATTGCTAAGTGCTATTGATAAGAGCTATTGATAAGAGCTTTTGATAAGAGCTTTTGATAAGAGCTATTGATAAGTGCTATTGATAAGAGCTATTGATAAGAGCTTTTGATAAGAGCTATTGATAAGAGCTATTGATAAGAGCTATTGATAAGTGCTATTGATAAGAGCTATTAATAAGAGCTTTTGATAAGAGCTTTTGATAAGAGCTGTTGATAAGAGCTAGGTAAATGAGAAATCAATTGTTTTAGATATACTTGACCTTGTGATCACTGGAGACCAATGTGAAACCTGTCATATGGCAGCAAACTGAAGCATATCATCATATCACCTTTTCCACAGTGAAGTTTATGAAATGCTGGCCTTATAACTTGAAGGCATGCCATTTGAAGACCCAAGCTATAGGCTTCTGTAGCAATGACAGTACAGCGCCAAACCTACCGAGTTGGTTTATGATTTCTAGAAAGTTTTAATTATTTATATGTCCTGACTTTTCACTGTATATAAAAATATATATTGGTAGCCACCATCAGTTTTTATTTTATTTAACTAGGCAAGTCAGTTAAGAACCAATTCTTATTTACAATGTCAGCCTAGGAACAGTGGGTTAACTGCCTTGTTCATGGGTAGAATTAAAGATTTCCTTGTCAGCTCAGGGATTCGATCTAGCAACCTTTCAGTTTCTAATCCAACGCTCTAACCAGTAGGCTACCTGCCATTACACAGTCATTTATAACTGCCACTTAAGTATTAGTTTCCTTACATTGTTAACTCACTTTAGTGTTAGTTTCCTTACATTGTTAACTCACTTTAGTATTAGTTTCCTTACATTTATAACTGTCACTTTAGTGTTAGTTTCCTTACATTTATAACTGTCACTTTAGTGTTAGTTTCCTTACATTTTGTATCACTCCATTACATCATTAGTTTACCTTTCTTTGCTCTGTCTCGTTCTTCTGATTGTTCCTCAGGATCGCTAGCAATAGTGGATCATATCAGTATTACAAGTTGTGCAACAAATTGGGACATGCAGCCTATTTTAATCATTATGCAACCCATACTTAGCTGTTTTAAACCTGGAGCCTGGCCCACAGTTTAAGACCACTGGACTGTTTTCATCACATGATTAGTGAAGATTATTAGGATAGATTTATAGGACTGCTGTTTGACCCCTATTGTACACTTTTCTCACCTTCCAATATTTCATAGATTGAACAATTGAATTTGGCAACTTCAATTGATCCATCAATATATGTTGTACATAAAAGCTCTACAAACTCATTTAAAAAAATTATAATTCAAAATTACTTTCCTAACCTAAAGAATATACAAGATCAGAGTATTTTTAAATCTACCAATTGATGCTGAAAATGAGATTTGCATGGCATTCTTTCATTGATCTCAAATTTTCTGAACGGTCGCTCCATATATTCTAGTGCACTTGTCAATCGACTTGCCAATCGTCAAAACATTTCTGTAAAAAACCCAAGGATAAAACCTTGTGTTCCTATTTTTTAAATGTTCTTATTAGGCTCGGGCTGTTGGTGGTAGATGCAGCCAATTCAGCTGCCCTGCGCGCCGGATAGGCAAACTGTTGCCATTTCACGTGTACTCTAAATCTACCACTGGCCAATCAGATTGCTCAGATAACCGAGTCTGCAGGAACGTAGCAGGCATGAAAGAAAGCTACATTAAAGTTCGTACTGTAAGATTTAAAAAAATAAAATAAAAAACATGAGTAGAGAGAGACTGTCAACGAATACAGCAAAGAGCTGCTGTTTTTATGAGTGACTTCATGTTTAAGTTCTTACTCAGCACTGTCAACACTTTGTATTCAATACTTTCATAAGTCATAAAATGCGTGTTCTTCCTATTTCCACTCAGCGCTACAACAAGCAGTAATGAATTAGGAAAGTGTATCTATAGGCTTTCGTTGTCATTATTAACAGATTTGGTCTTTTTTAATATCAAGGAATATTTCACTCTCTCTATTCGTAGGAGTAACAACGTGAATTTGTGCATGAGGCAGAAATAATGCGGTGCGACTCGAGTTTCGCCATCAACTGGAAGACGGTGTACCTTTTTGATCAGTGTCAGTGGAGGAAAGGGAGAGTGGAGGGATGTTGAGAGATGGACCCTCAGTCTGCTGCTCTCTCCCTCCGCTGAGACTGACCATCAGATGCAAGCACCATCAGCACAGTAAAATAAAAAGCAAATGAGTTAAATGTGTGCTCACTCAGCTGTTCATCACAAGTATATTTTTTTAACTAAGCAAGTCAGTTAAGAACAAATTCTTATTTAAAATGATGGCGCTACCTGCCGCATAGTGGATCTATTACCGGTGTGATCATATAGCCTACCTCAAATTTTGTAATATCGTTTAAAAAACAGTCCCGAGCAACAATGCATTGGCAGGTAAATTCAAGCAAAGACAGTATGGGGTGAAAATGTATTGGGCCTATAGCTTACTGCACAAACCTCATTGCTACATTACTGTTTTTAATTGGATAATGTTGCATAGGCTTACATTTTTTAAGTCGGGTTAATAAAAAAATCAGAGTGGTGGATCTCGGCATGCATTTTGACTCAGGAAGTGATCTTGACTCACAAAAGGTTGGTGACTAATGTTCTAGTGAGTCTGTCGAGATAATTCAAGTTAAAAGGTACACGAAATTTAAGTGGATGGCTTTTGATAAATGTACTGAAAACCCTAAGTTCTCATTTACAACTGCAACCTGGCCAAGATAAAGCAAAGCATGTCGACACAAACAACAACACAGAGTTACATATGGAATAAACAAACATACAATCAATAATACAGTAGAAAAATCTATATACAGCATGTGTAAATGCGGTAGGATAAGAGAGGTAAGGCAACAAATAGGCCATGGTGGCAAATTAATTACAATATAGCAATTAAACACTGGAATGGTAGGATGTGCAGAAGATGAAACTGCAAGTTGAGATACTGGGGTGCAAAGGAGTAAGATAAATAAATAAATACAGTATGGGGATGAGGTAGATTTGATGGGCTATTTACAGATGAGCTATGTACAGGTGCAGTGATCTGTGAGCTGCTCTGACAGCTGGTGCTTAAAGCTTGTGACGGAGGTAAGAGTCTCCAGCTTCAGTTATAACCTACGATAAGTTGCTTTGCATGGTATAAACAAGATGGCGCCGCCAGAGAGTGCCGCCTCGCTTCTAGTCCTTAGGAAACTTTGCAGTATTTTGTTTTTTTATGTATTATTTATTATATTGTTAGCCCAGAAAATCTTAATCTTATTTCCTCCTTAAAGGACAATTCCACCCAAAAACAATCCTTTGCTATTTTTTTTAAATTTGTCCATTAACGACGTAGTCCCAAAATGTTTTGCTTGTCAGCACTCAAGTTTTCAAGATATGTAACTTTCAAAATAAAAAAAAATATATATTTTGAAAGTTATATAACTTGAAAACTTGAGTGCTGACAAGCAAAACATTTTGGGACTACGTCAACAGTGAACTATTGAAACAAATCCCCAAATATCGTTTTCAGGTGGAATTGTAAAACTACTCAAATGCATGTATTCATTGCCTCCTACTGCCCTGAGGAGGTATAACATTCTGGTCTCATGAGGTACTCAATACATTTACATTTCAGCAGTGGAGTAAAAGTAAAGATACCTAAATAGAAAATGACTCAAGTAAAAGCAAAAGTTACCCAGTAAAATACTACTTGGGTAAAAGTCTGAAAGTATCAGTGGTACAGTGGTGGATAAAGTATTCAATTGTCATATTTGAGTAAAAGTAAATGCTAATCAAATTCCTTATCTTAAGAAGACCAGACTGCACAATTGTTATTATTATTTACAGACAATTATTATTAGTTGTTTATTTTATTTTTACGGACAGCCAGGGGCACTATTTACAATTTCAGTATTTGTGTTTAGTGATTCCGCCAGATCAGAGGCAGTAGGGATGATGCGTTATTATTGATAAATGCGTGAATTGGACCATAATTCCGTCCTGCCTGAGCATGCGAAATATATCAGGTACTTTTTGGTGTCAGGAGAAATGTATGGGTGTAAAATGTACATATTTTCTTTAGGAATGTAGTGGAGTAAAGTTGTTAACAAATATAAATAGTAGAGTACAGATATCCCAAAAAACGACTTAATTAGTACTTTCACTTATGCACTTTACACCACTGCATTTCAGTCTTTAGGCAGGATCCACAGTTGGATGTCACTCACTGTAAAGACAGTCTTGGAAATAACATACTGAAGTTAATACTGTGTGTGTGTGTGTTCAGGTGGGGGTTGGAGAGAGAGACATTGTCCTGTGTTTGGGAGCGTTGCTTGAGAACCTTCAGTAAAGCTCATATCACCAGAACAAAACACACAAAGAGCAGGAAACAAGGCCCAGGGATATCCAGTGTCACCTTTCCTCTATTGTTCGGGAGCATAGAAACCCAAACCCAAACCCCACCCTCCCCACCTCCCTCCAAAGTGTGATCTATATAATA
The DNA here is from genome assembly GCF_057628025.1 of Oncorhynchus mykiss. Lineage (NCBI taxonomy): Eukaryota > Metazoa > Chordata > Actinopteri > Salmoniformes > Salmonidae > Oncorhynchus > Oncorhynchus mykiss. The sequence continues at coordinate 11,985,080 of NC_143050.1, forward strand.
AGATCCTGTTTACTCCTCGTCATCCCAGAACTCAGGCTATCAGAGAGAAGGAAGAAGACCACCAGTGGTCAGTCTGAAGGAATAAGAGGCAGACGAAGAAGAAGGAGAGGAGAGCCTCCATTGCAACCTTTCCGTGTTCGAGACTGTGCAGCATTGTCTAGACAGAAGCAGTTTGACTTGATCGAATCATTGACAAATAACCGTGTAGAGGCTAAATGTGTGCAGGGGTGTAAGTCGATCATCTGTACAACAGCAGCAGTAGATTCAGCGTACCAGCCGTAGTAACCAGCGGCACTAGTATACCTTGAACTTCGAACTTTGTATACTTCAGCCATGGCTTCCCAGGGCCTCCAGATTATGGGAGTAATGCTGGCCATGATTGGCTGGCTGGGGACCATCCTCACTTGTGCCATGCCCATGTGGAGGGTCACTGCCTTTGTCGGAGCCAACATCGTCACCGCTCAGGTCATCTGGGAAGGGTTATGGATGAACTGCGTGGTTCAGAGCACGGGCCAGATGCAGTGTAAGGTCTATGACTCCATGCTGGCCTTACCCCAGGACCTCCAGGCCGCCAGAGCTATGGTCATCGTGGCAGTGATTGTGGGCGTCTGCGGCGTCATGATGGCCATCGTCGGGGGGAAATGCACCAACTGCATGGAGGACGAGGCTGCCAAAGCCAAAGCCTGCATCATCGCCGGGATCGTCTTCATCATCTGTGGCCTCCTCATCTTCATCCCTGTGTCATGGTCGGCCAATACCCTGATCAGAGACTTCTATAACCCCTTGGTGATAGAGGCCCAGAGGAGGGAGCTGGGGGCGTCTCTGTACATCGGCTGGGGCTCCGCAGGGCTGCTGCTGTTGGGAGGGGGTCTGCTCTGCTGCAACTGCCCCCCCAAGGAGGGCAACATGGGCAGGCCATATGTGGCAGCTAAGTTCGCCCCCGTCCGGACCACATCTCCATCCATGAACTATGTGTGAGTGAGGAATAGAGTCTCTGGTGGATATGGGGACATTCTACATTTTTACATTTTAGTAATTTAGCAGACACACTTATCCAGAGTGACTTACAGTTAGTGCATTCATCTTAAGACCGCTTGGTGGGACAACCACATATCACAGGCATAGTATGTACACTTTTCCTCAATAAAGTAGCTGTCAGCAAAGTCAGAGCTAGTAAGGGGAGGGGTTCAGGTGCTTTTGGAAGATGGGACTGGGGATATAGGAGCAGGATGGGGAGTTCAATGTTACAGATGAAATGCTGATGCTCTTATTGAGTTGTCCGATGCTCTTTTGCAGATGACACTAAGTTTTGTCTATTCTACATATTGCCAGCTCTATGTTCTAAGTATGTATTATATCTTATGACATGATATGATGTTGGGTCTGCTCCGCTTGATATATTTCTATATTCTGAATTTTGCTAGGTGACTTTGAAGTTGTAATGTTTTTACATTGATGTCCTCCTGTGACAACTTATTTATTTTTTCTGCTCAAATTGAATGTTACATTCTGTCTGAATCTGTATGTTACATTCTGTCTGAGTACTCTCTTTTGTATGCTTTTCAGTATGTGCATTTTTCCCCCTTCATTTCACAAATATTCACATTTGAAATAAAAGTAGATTTTAAAACGAAAATAAATGTCTGTTTGAATATAAATATTTAGCATCATGGTTTAAGTTACGTTGTTGTTCTCTGTTCATTCGAGTTGCGCAAAGTAGACGCATAGACCTAGATTGATTGATTAAGAGGAATTTCTATTGGCAAGTGCATTTTTCGCCGTTAGGCTGTTCGACATTTTGAAATTGACTGTCCTCGTGGGGTGACAGTATTTTACAGAAAAAAAACCTGAATACAACAGATTTCGGCGACACCTCGAGAGAATCCGTTTGAGCGCGCCTGGAAACACATTGACGAGGAATCCAGCTTTTTGTCAAATTGACGTCTGATTTGAATTTTCACAGGACAACTTACGCAGCAAGTTTGGATAACTAACTTAGAAGGTTAGGAAAATTAGGTTGTTAGGAAAAGGGTTAGGGTTAGCTAAAATGCCAAATAAAAAAAAATCAACTTTTGACATTAATTTGAAAAAAGATGGATCCTTTCTAGCCATGTCTGTACACACATACAGTAGGCAACAGACCGCACATCTACCAGTTCCTTTTCAGGTGAAAATAAATGCCAGTTTTCCTCAAGACGGGTTTCTGAAAAGGAATATTAAAATAATTTATGTGCTGAGCATCACTAATGATTCAGTTTTCAAAATTCGTTGAGAAAAATGTATATTTAAAAATATATATTAAATAACAACGCTCTAAGAGCAAATAGTAAGTGCCTTTAGTTTTCTGAAGTGCTTCTGTTTTGCAATGTCCTTGCAGATTTTACGGAAAAGTAGGCTAATGTCCCAAAAGGGATAGAAATCTGGGAAAATCCCCCCCAAAACACGATGTTGTCTGTTTACAGTTCGAGCAGAACTCAGTCAAAATTCAAAACAGTATGAAATTATTATTCAATTATTATTCTGATGTAATCGATAGCCATTCTAAATGCGCAAGCTAAACAAACGGCAAAATATAGGCTATAAAGTAAACTAGGCTATAGGCTATAACAATACATAGGCAGAGGTTCCTAAACGTTTTCACTCAGTCCCCCCTTCCAGCATTGGGGAACATCCCGCGGCCCCTGCGCGCTCGCCACGTCTATTTCTATGGGCACAAGCACAGTTCATGACACAAACTGTTCACACCCCTCTTGTTGGTGGATATAATTTTGCAGGTTTAAAGCTTATTTCCTGCAGTTCTACACATTTTTTCATAGGGTGCAAAGAAAATGTTGCCATTTTAAAGCTAATATATATTTTGCCATGTCTAATGTGTATTCATTTGATATTTGAGTGAGAAAAAAAAATACAACAATATCTATGGGCTTAAAACAGCCAAATTAAAAACGTTAGCTGAGATGAGCTAGTTGATCTGGACATTTCTGAAAAGCTAGAAATAACTCTAAGCCAGGGCTGTCCAACCCTGTTCCTGGAGAGCTACCGTCCTGTAGGTTTTCAATCCATCCTCCATCTAGCGCACCTGATTCTAATAGATAGCTGGTTGAAAAGCTGAATCAGGTTAGTTACAACTGGGGTTGGAGGGAAAACCTACAGGAGGGTACTTTTCCAGGAACAGGGTTGGAGAGCCCTGCTCGAAGGTATGAATTGACTAACATGAGGAGGAACTGATTTCGAAATTGCACCTTGTGCATTCTACTAGTACGATTTTCACCCACAGTTTGGGAATTTATGGGCTAAAGCACACATCTATTTTGAAACGAACGTTCCAAAAAAGAGTAGTCAAAGAAATGAGTAGCACAAACAATTCACAAAACGAAAAAAATCTAAAAACCCTTTCCATATATATTTTTTTGTATATGTTTTATTTATTTACAAACTCATAAACTTTCTATCCCCGACGCAGAGGACTTGGGCGCGATGTACTTCGCTCCATTATAGAGGTCTCCCCTCGACCGGCACTGACAGCAAAGGAGCGCGCCCCCGATCAGGAGCGGTCCTGACGTGCCCCATCCGAAGTACAGGGACGCGCCCAGCTCTCTCCTCTGTGAGTCGGGAGTTGTAGAGCGCCCCAGCCACAAGGAAGAACACCCCGGCAGTGATGGCCACCCGGGCCTTGGCCGACTGGTCCCCGACGCAGGTGGTGCATTTCCCTATGACAACCGAGAGCAGGAGCCCGAACAGGGCCAAGAGGATGGCGATGACCATGGCCCGGGCGGCTTGGAGGTCCGGAGGCAAGGAGAGGGGTGAGTCGTAGACCTTACACTGGATACGGCCTGTGCTCTGCACCACGCACGTCATCCACAGAGCCTCCCAGATGGTCTGCGCCAGCACAATGTTGTTTCCGATGAAGGCCGAGACTTTCCACATGGGGAGGATGCAGATGATGTTCCCCACCCAGCCCAGCACCGGGAAATCTGCAGCCCCAAAGATACCATCGTTGCCAGCTACTGCTACTCCTATATGGATCTCCCTCTTCTCCTCCAAAAAGCACACCGAGTGTGTGACCCCTAAAGCAGAATACGGTTATATAGAGAGCCAACCGAGCCCCCTCCATCCTCGGGTGGGCTTTGGCTCCGTTACTAAGAGATCCACACATCTATCACGCTGTCCTGGAGTTCAGGAATGTTCTTCCCACACAGGAAGCCCCTCAATGTGCCCAGCTCTGTGCAAAATCCTGGAAAAACATTCCTACCCTACATAGGACTGTGTCTTGGGCCGTTGCCAAGAGATATGCACCACATTTAAATTATTATAATTTCACAGCTGAAAAATAGACAGCTCCAATCTGCAAAAGTAGGCTAATCAATTATGAAATAAACTTGTCGCAACGATTCTTGTGCAAAAGTTTATTTGTGCGGGTTTTGGCTTCTAATGGTCTCTCCAGTTTTGCACTGGCTGTCCTACCCAATGCCACAGGTGGAGGTGTGTGTGAAACACAAGATAGCTGTTCCGTGGCTGCTTACAGGCCAATACACAGACTGGGTGTCATCTATGGCTAATTAATTAACCAGACACTATCTGAGCCTTTTTAAAATTATTCAGCGAGCAGGGGAGAAGAAGAATTACACATTATAACTAAAATAATAATGTTACACAATGTATTTTTATATTTACACTATTGCACAAATTATATATTTTTTTACATCCAAAACCATGAACGGGATTTTTTTTAACATTAAATAATTAGGACACTTATCACAAATTGTGTTTTTTGGACATTAACTTTGGAGCCAGACCAGATGGTCGAAACTCAGCAAAGGCCTTTAACAGGATGCAGTAAAGCATGCTGTTGTTATCGAATAAAATATACCTTCCCAATTAAATGTGAAGTAAACTAAATAAAAACACAAAATAGGAAACAAACAAGATCTCAAAAAAAGTTAAATAGGCTGCTCACATTTCATTTGAGATCTAGAACAGCATTGCTTTGTAGGTTTATAGTTTACTTTTGAAAAGGTTTTCTCCAGTCGCGTTATTTTGAAAATGAAGAAAATAAGGAAGGAATGAAAGAAAGAATGGCGGTGTGAAGGATACGTATTATATCAGGGACTTTTGCTGCGTTCAAATACTAGTCGGAACTAGGAAACTCGGAACTACAACCAAGTAAGCAAGTGGGACATTTTAGTTTACGCTTTCGAGTATCACTTGAACGCGACAATAGCCCACATGGGAATTTGATTTCCGTTGTTGGAGGTTAAAATGATAATTTATCACAGAAACCACCAGCTCACTCATGAGCATCCATAGCCCATGCGTGGCGAACCTTCAATACTCTCCAAACTGACGCACAGGTTTTACGCACAGAAAGCTTAGCCATTCGGGTTATTTGGAGATCAGTGGATACAACTGCGTATAGTTAACATGCTGCACATGAACGGACTGGGACTAATAGACTGACAGCTGGTATCAATAACAGTAAATTGCGTAGTCAATGTTCAGCACTTTGTGGCGGAAATGGGAACGATGCCTCATTCACGTGCTAGTCGGAACTTGGACATTTCTGACTTGCGAGCTCAGGGGTGTCAAACTCATTTCACAGAGGACCGAGTGTCTGCAGGTTTTAGTTTTTTTTAACTTTCAATTACCAGGTGAGGGGAGTTACTTACTAATCAGTTACCTTAACTCATCAATTAAGTGCAAGGGTGAAGGGAAAACCCGCAGACACTCGGCCATCCATGGAATGAGTTTGACACGTGTGCTAACTGGTTGAGAGCAGCACGTGTATAATAACTACAACCATTTCGGACATTTCTGAGTTTCCTAGACCGACTAGCGTGTGAACGCAGCATAAAATATGGGTAGTTTGGGCAGGCTTATTAGTTTGGTGGGTGTGTATCGGCCAACAAACAGGTGCTTTCAATTGTCACAATTAGTAACCATACCCTGGTAGGTGGGTATAAAGGTTGGAGTCTGTATCCTAACCAAAATAGCTAGCATTCCCACTGCTAAACACTAGTCCTGCCTGTTTTACGTGTGTTTGAGTAGATAGAACGCAATGGCCTCCGCTGGTCTCCAGATTCTGGGCATTGCCCTGGCTATCATCGGTTGGATCGGTGACATCATAATCTGCGCGCTCCCCATGTGGAAGGTGACTGCTTTCATCGGCAATAACATCGTAACCGCGCAGATCTTCTGGGAGGGCCTGTGGATGAACTGTGTGCTCCAGAGCACGGGCCAGATGCAGTGTAAGGTCTACGACTCCATGCTGGCATTACCTCAGGACCTCCAGGCCGCCAGGGCTCTGGTCGTCATCTCCATCCTCGTGGCCGTGATCGGCATCCTGCTCTCCATTGCTGGGGGGAAGTGCACAAACTGCATCAACGACGAGGCGGCCAAGTCCAAGGTGGCCACCGCATCCGGTGTGTTCTTCCAGGTCGCCGGCATCCTCTGTCTGATCCCGGTGTCTTGGTCCGCCAACACCGTCATCAGGGACTTCTACAACCCGCTTCTCACTGACTCGCAGAGGAGAGAGCTGGGCGCGTCGCTGTTCATCGGATGGGGCTCTGCTGGCCTGATGCTCATCGGGGGCACACTTCTCTGCTGCCAGTGCCCCCAGCGCAAGGAGGGTGGGTACTCTGCCAAATATTCCGCCCCGCGCTCTGCCGCCAGTGGCGCGGCCTACGTCTGACAAGACGGAACCCTGAAGTTGTCTTAAATGGAGACTGATGTAGTAGAAATTATGCATGAATGTGAATCTCTTCGCTTAACTGCAGTGCAACATGGAAATTCAAGTGGGGATTAGAATTGTTTTTTTCATGACATGTTTTAACGATTTATTGCTTTAATAAATGATTGTTCTTTATTCTCGTTGAATTCATGTCTTGGTTCAAGCAGGCTATGGTGTAGACTGGGGTTTAAACTGTTCACGATCTCTTGAAGGTCAGTTCCAATATTGGGCTAAACTAATCTGCCCGTGAGCAAGGCAATTAACCATAATTGCTCCCGGGTTTCCTTTAATGGCTTTTTCAATTCCATGTCCTACTTGTACATATAGTGAGCAGGACTCTCTAACCCCTCTTTTTAAACTTCTGCTACTCTGCTTATCATATGCAGTCACTTTAACGATACCTCTATGTACATACTACCTCAATAAGCCTGACTAACAGTTGTCTGTATATAGCCTTCTCTTTAATGTCGTTCTACTGTTTTTATCTCTATCTACTGTAAGCATTTCACTAAGGTTTACACCTGTTGTCTTCGGCGCACTTGACATACTTTGATTTGACCCCTGCATATTCCCCTGAAGCATAAATATTGAAGTAGGTAAACCATAACGCTTCTCAATGGGGAGTCATTTGTCCAGAACCAACGGCTGAAAATTATTAATTGAACTTAACTTCAATAGCCTAGAACACAAAGATTTTACCGAGTTACAATCCATAAGGACAGTCAATTGGAACAATGACTTGGGCACAAACTATGGATTTCACAACTGGGAATACTGTTATGCATCTGGTCACATGCCTTTTAAAGAGGGGCGTGGATCAGAAAACCAGTCAGTATTTGGTGTGACCATTTGTCTCGTGTGGCATGTCCTTCGCGTGAAGTTGCTGGATATTGCAGAGAACTGGACCTCTGTCCGTACACGTCAATTAAGAGCATCTCAAATGTGTGAGGATGGAAGAGGAATTCCAGGAATTGTGTACAGGTGCTTGCGACATGGGGCTGTGTATTATGCTGAAACATGAGGTGATGGCGGCCGATGAATGGCACGACAATGTGCTTCAGGATCCCGTCACGAAATATTTCTGCATTCCAATTGCCATCAATATGAAATTGTGTTGTTTGTAGCTTATACCTGCCCATTCCACCTCCACCATGGGGCACTGTTCTAGTTAACATCAGAAAACTGCTCACCTACACAACACCATATGTGGTCTGCAGTTGTGAGGCCAACTGGATGTACTGAGTGGCCTTTTGTCTCAAGCACAAGGTGCACCTGTGTAATACTGTTTAATCAGATCCTTGATGTCACACCTGTCAGGTGGATGGATTATCTTGGCAAAGTTGAAAGGCTCACTAACAGGGATGTAAACTAATTTCTGCACATTTTAGAGAGAAGCTTTTCATGCATATGGAACATTTCTGGGATCTTTTATTTCACCTCATGAAATATAGGACCAACACTTTACATGTTACATTTATATTTTTGTTCAGTGTATTTCCATGGTAACCACTGTCCACCCTCACACATTCCCATACTGGGGAATCAGGAAAAGCCGGTAACCTGAGCCACAAACTAGCTCAATCCCCTCCCTGTTCTATTTCCTTTCACAATACCTCCAGTGTTACTGACACAAGGAAATGTGCTCTCATTCGACAAACACAGCAACCCTCTCACGGCTGCCTTGGCTTAGATGCAACTTGTGGACTTGTAATCATTGTTAGTTTCAAAGAGGACAAAGGGGATACAATGGTCTGCTCTGCTCTCACAGCTGCCTTGGATTAGCTGCAACGTTTGCATTCATGGACTTTTATAGATAGAATGGAGAATTTGACTTGTCCGCATCTGAACTATCAGGCCTTTTTCCAAGACCAGTCTCATTTTGTAGAGTAGGAAATACAAACTATGCAAAGTCAACCCCACATCGGATCCAACAAGCTAACGACAACGTGGCCATTACAATACTTCCAGAACCCCCTATTGGACACTTTCAACTATTCCGTGGAAGAACGATGAGCCGACAGATCCTTGCCTTTGTCCTGGCCTTCATCGGGTTCATGGGGACCATCGTGATCTGTGCCCTGCCCATGTGGAAGGTAACAGCCTTTGTCGGAGCCAACATTGTCACTGCCCAGGTGTTCTGGGAAGGGTTATGGATGAACTGTGTGATCCAGAGCACGGGTCACATGCAGTGTAAAGCCTACGACTCCCTCCTGGCCTTGCCCCAGAACCTGCAGGCTTCCAGGGCTCTCATCTGCGTCTCCATTGGGGTCAGTGTGCTCGCCATCGGGCTGACTGTAGTTGGGGCACGCTGCACCAACTTCCTCCATGACGACTGGCTGGCCAAGTCGAAGGTTGGCATCGCGGCAGGCGCGGTGTTCATGGCAGCGGGGGTGTTGTGTGTTATCCCCGTAAGCTGGTCCGCTCACACCATCATCCAGGGCTTCTACAACCCTCTGGCCACCCAGGAGAGGAGAGGGGAGCTGGGGGCGTCCATCTACGTGGGGTGGGTGTCTGGAGCTCTGCTCATGATCGGAGGGGGGATGCTCTGCAGCACGTACAGGTGCTAAGGAGGGAGAGGAGGACATTAGTTATGGATGCCAAAAGAGAGAAGAGAGGATATCAAATGCTGGCCTTGTCCTGGATGGATGAGGGGAGGAATGGATAAGGGGAAGAAGGGAGGAGAGAGAGGGCTTTAAACATTGTATGTTTGAGGAAGAGAGAGGATAACACATTCTCTCCTCACTCCCTTAAAGACATGCCTAAGTCTGGGATGATTTAGTCCATATTGCTCCCACCTAGATTATTTTCTTGTGTGGAGATGTATTAGGTGAGGCCTGTAGATTACCTGTGTAGTAACTGTATGGTGAAATTCACAGGAGGGGTGCAGTGACTGCATCCTAAATGGGACCCTATACCCAACATAGTGCACTACTTTTGAACTGCAAAATCGTGCAGGGTAAGGTGAGACGGTACCCCTGAGATACAGTATATGACTGTACAGTATATGTGACGGAGATCAGACTAGGTCAGGTTAGATCAGAATAGGTCAAGTTAGATCAGACTAGGTCAGGATAGATCAGAATCAGGGTAGATCAGACTAGTGCAGACTCATGTTAGATAAGACTCAGTTAGATTAGACTCATCTTAGGTTAGATCAGACTCAGGTTAGATCAGACTAGGTCAGGTTACATCAGAATCAGGTTAGATCCGACTAGGTCAGACTCAGGTTAGATCAGACTCAGGTTAGATCAGACTAGGTCAGGGTAGATAAGGCTAGGTCAGGTTAGAACAGGCTAGGTCAGGTTAGATCAGAAGTAATAAAATGCACTTTGTCTTTGATCAAAACCTAAATCAGATATAGATTATGTTAAGGAAACGAATAATGATTGTAATGATGAGTCGTGATGAACAACATTATCAATAAACTGCTTTCCTACATGACTGAGCATTTGTCTGATTGTATGAAGTGTAGACACAAAATGACACATTTAAGAAGGTACAATTTTAGTTGTATTTATTTTTGCGTAAATATTATGATATTTATATAAATTAAGGGCAGTGTTGACATTCAATGTCATAATTATACAGCACGAGTCAAGTTTGGACACACCTACTCATTCAAGGGTTTTTCTTTATTTTTACTATTTTTTACATTGTAGAATACTATTGAAGACATAACTACTAAATAACACATATGGAATCATGTAGTAACCAAAAAAGTGTCAAACAAATAAAATATATTTAATATTTGAGATTTTTGAAAGTAGCCGCCTTGATGACAGAAGCTAGCTAGACTACTTTGGCTAACGTTAGCTACTAGCTGTGTAAAAGGCCAGGGGATTGTTTGAAAGAGAAACTCACATATACTACGAAAGATGGTCCTCCCTTATTTCTGCTTACCATCACCTGTTATAAAATGACAACAATGCCTTGCTAGCTGACTTACTTTTCTACTGTTTCCAGAAGTACTGTTTCCTGAAGCACTGTTTCCTGAAGCATTCTGCCCTGTTCTGAAAGAACTCCCTGGGTTTACCGTTATGCTGTAGATGTTTGGTCAGGACGTGTCGTTATATTAAGTTGTTCATTTTGATTGAATCATTACCTAGCATTTCCCCGCACAAAACACATTGTGAGCGCACCTCGTTATTTCTCAAAGTTAGTATGAAAGAGAGACAAACTGATCGGTGTATTTGCGTTTCATGACAATAGAGCTTAGTCAGAACTTGTTGCTAGCATGAGTCCATTTGATGACAGCGGTGAGTGATGGCGAGTGGGAATGACAAGTCAGTGGCTCACAGCACATTATCTGCTGCTGAACGACAGCGCTGCAGCGTGTGTCTTAGAGTGATCTTCAAGAAATCTGCATAAAAAATATGCAGTTAACCCGCAAAGTACACAGGCATCTCCCTCTCGCACAGCTGCCAAACTGAGCAGAGACCGCTGCTAAGCAGAGAGCACCCTGAACAGAGACCGCTGCTAAGCAGAGAGCACCCTGAACAGAGACCGCAGTTGCACTTGGCCAAATCAATTCCAGTAATGAAATAACTCTACATTTACACTGACACGTCACGACCCACCATTAACAGGTCTGTGACCCACCATTAGCAGGTCCGCGACCCACCATTAGCAGGTCCATGACCCACTTTAGAGTATTGAATGTCAAGCATGGATTCAACCACAAAGACCAGGTAGGTTTTTCAATGCCTCGCAAAGACGGACACTGACACAAAACAAATCTACATTAGAGTTGCTTACCAAGATGACTTTGAATGTTTCTGAGTAGCCTAGTTACAGTTTTGACTTAAATCGGCTTGAACATCTATGGCAATACTTGGCAATGGCAATGATCAACAACCAACTTGACAGCGCTTGAAGAATTAAAAAAATAATAATGGGCAAATATTGTATAATTCAGGTGTGCAAAGATCTCACAGCTGTAATCACTGCCAAAGCGGTTTCTAAGATGTATTGCCTCAGGGGGGTCAATACTTATCTAATCAAGATATATATTAAGTGTTTTATTTTTCTACCACTTTGACATTAGAGCACTTTGTGTAGATCATTGACCAAAAATGACAATTATCTCACTTTGTAATACAACAAAATATAGAAAAATCTGTATGTATGTTCCTATGTACATTAAGAACACCTGCTCTTTCCATGACAGACTGACCAGGTGAAAGCTATGATCCGTTATTGATGTCACTTGTTAAATCCATTCAATCTTAGTCCAGGGTTCCCCAACTGGCGGCCCATGTATATATATATATATATATATATATAGTAAAACATTTGCTCAGAAAATATATACTGTATATATACACACACACACTGTATGTGTACATTCTTTCCATTGTAGGACATAAAAGACAAAAGACACCAGGAAATCAGCTCCAATTGATTTTTACTGAATAAATCTTTTACCAAGTATTCCCATGCATAATAGAGAGACACCTGATTATATACAAATATAATCAAGGTATGAAATTATTATGTTTTTGTCATACATTGTATATGTTTGGGCTTCTGGAGGTCAATTTGGAGTCTACAAACGATTTGTAATTATGTTCCGGCCATCCGACCATCCGCTCAACAAAAACAAAAAACAAAAAAATAAACAAACAACAGAAAAATAAATCTGTCACGAACGTCGTCAGGGAAATGACCGGACCAAGGTGCAGCGTGGGGAGCGTACATTTTACTTTATTATAAATGTGGCCAACAAAACAAGAAACAACAAAAAACGAACATGAAGCTTACTAGGGCTATACAGGCCACTAACAAAGACAACTACCCACAACTAAGGTGGCAAAACAGGCTGCCTAAGTATGATTCCCAATCAGAGACAATAGACAACCACACTCGGCCAAACACACAGAAATACAAAACATAGAATGCCCACCCCACATCACACCCTGACCTAACCAAATAGAGAAATAAAATGGCTCTCTAAGGTCAGGGCGTGACAGTACCCCCCCCCCCCCCCCCCCCACATAGGTGCGGACTCCCGGCCGCAAACCTGAACCTATAGGGGAGGGTCCGGGTGGGCATCTACTTCGGTGGCGGCTCCGGTGCGGGACGCAGACCCGCTCCACCTCTGGCTCACCCCACTTTGGTGACCCTCATTGTAGGCCCCGGACTGGGGACCCTCACTGCAGGCTCCAGACGGAGGACACTCGCCGCAGGCCCCGGACTGGGGACCCTCACTGAAGGCTCCAGACTGGGGACCCTCACTGCAGGCCCCGGACTGGGGACCCTCACTGAAGGCTCCAGACTGGGGACCCTCACTGCAGGCCCCGGACTAGGGACCCTCACTGCAGGCCCCGGACGGAGGAAACTCGCCGCAGGTTCTGGACTGTGGCCCGACATTGGAGGTTCCGGACTATGGCCCGTTGTTGGAGGTTCCGGACTGTGAAACGTCGCCGGAAGCTCTGGACTGGGAAACGTCGCCGGAAGCTCTGGACTGGGAACTGTCGCCGGAAGCTCTGGACTGGGAACTGTCGCCGGAAGCTCTGGACTGGGAACTGTCGCCGGAAGCTCTGGACTGTGGAGACGAACTGGAGGTCTGATGCGTGGGACCGGAACCGGTGGCACCGGGCTGATGACACGCACCTCAGGGCAAATGTGGAGAGGAGGCACAGGACGTACTGGACTCTGGAGGCCTATTGGAGATATAGAGCGCAGAGCTGGCACCACTCATCTTGGCTGGATACCCACTTTGGCCCAGCAACTGCGGGGCGTTGACAGAGGATGCACTGGGCTGTGAAAGCGAACCGGAGACACTGTGCGTAGGGCCGGCGCAGGATATCCTGGTCCAAGAAGGCGCACTGGAGGTCTCAAGCGTAGAGCTGGCACAACCCGTTCTGGCTGGATGGTTACTTTCGCCCGGCAAATGCGGGGCGCTAACACAGGACGCACTGGGCTGTGCAGGCGCGCCGGAGACACAGTGCGCAGAGCCGGCGCAGGATATTCTTGGCCATAGAGATGCAGTGGAGGCCAGATGCGCTGAGCCAGCACCATCCTTCCTGGCTGGATACCCACTCTAGCCCGGCCGATGCGGGGAGCTGGAATATAGAGCACCGGGCTATGAGTGCGCACTGGAGACACCGTCCGCATCACTGCATAACACGATGCCTGACCAGTCACACTCTCCCCAAGGTAAGCACGGGGAGTTGGCTCAGGTCTCCAACCTGACTCAGCCAGTCTCCTTGTGTGCACAACCCCAAATATTTTTTTGGGGGGCTGCCTCTCGTGCTCCGCTGTGCCAACTCCTCATACTGTCGCAGCTCTGCTTTCGCCGCCTCTATCTCCTCCCTTGGACACCGATACTCTCCAGCCTTTGCCCAGGGTCCCTTGCCTTCCAAGATCTCCTCCCATGTCCATTCCTCCAGAAAACGCTGCTCCTCCCGGCCACGCCGGTTGTGGTGGGTAGTTCTGTCACGAACGTTGTCAGGGAAATGACCGGACCAAGGTGCAGCGTGGGGAGCCTACATTTTACTTTATTTTAAATGTGGCCAACAAAACAAGAAACCACAAAAAACGACCGTCAAGCTTACTAGGGCTATACAGGTATGATTCCCAATCAGAGACATCGATAGACAGCTGCCTCTGATTGGGAACCACACTTGGCCAAACACACAGAAATACAAAACATAGAATGCCCACCCCACATCACACCCTGACCTAACCAAATAGAGAAATAAAACGTCTCTCAAAGGTCAGGGAGTGACAAAATCAGAATATTGTTGATGATCCTTGTTGTAGATGAATGGGAGGAAATCATTTTTAACCAGTTTCCTCCCATTCATCTACAACAAGGATCATCAACAATATTCTGATTTCGTCACTCCCTGACATAGCCCGGTTCAACCCAATAGTAGGAAGGTGTTCTTAGTGTTTTGTACACACAGTTTACAATTCCACAGAAGCTGTGCAAATTGAGGTTTGGAAAAAAAATCTAATTTGTATCCTATTTTTCCCAAACTTTCAGCACACATATCTTCCAACATACAGTATGTCAAGTACAGCACCCAATGTCACAGGATGGCCAAAAAGATCATCAAGGACATCAACCACCCGAGCCACTGCCTGCTCACCCCGTTATCATCCAGAAGGCAAGGTCAGTACAGGTGCATCAAACCTAGGACCGAGAGACTGTAAAACATCTATCTCAAGGCCATCAGACTGTTAAACAGCCATCACTAGCACATTAGAGGCTGCTGACTATAGGCATAGACTAGAAATCACTGGCCACTTTAAGGAAAGGAACACTAGTCACTTTAATAATGTTTACATATCTGGCATTACTCATCTCATATGTATATACTGTTTTCTATACTATTCTACTGTATCTTAGTCCGTTCCGCTCTGACATTGCTCGTCCATATAATAATAGAATATAATATAATATAATATAATAGAATAATTTTGCACGCCCAATTTTTCAGTTTTTGATTTGTTAAAAAAGTTTGAAATATCCAATAAATGTCGTTCCACTTCATGATTGTGTCCCACTTGTTGTTGATTCTTCACAAAAAAATACAGTTTTATATCTTTATGTTTGAAGCCTGAAATGTGGCAAAAGGTCGCAAAGTTCAAGGGGGCCGAATACTTTCGCAAGGCACTGTATATTTTCGTGAATGTTGAATATTGATATTTCTGTAGTTTGAATTTGGCGCTCTGCAATTTCACCGGATGTTGTCAAATCTATCCCGTTTACGAGATTGGCGCGTTAAGGGATCACTATTAACCACAATGTATTTAAAAATGCATTGTTTTGTTATGAAAAAGAATGCTATTTTTTTTAAATACATTTGTATTTAAAGTATCATATTTTAATGTCTATTAACAAAGTGCATATAAACGTAACAATTTAAAACGAATACAATCTGAACAGCATAATAGAATATTGCACATATCAAAGAAAAATAAATAACAATGTGCAAAACTGCAGCATCCCACTTAAAACATTAAACTGGTCCCTATTTTCTCTCTTCTTTATTGCCATGTTATAACCAGCAGCACACATAAATGCTGACCATACTTTGCTTTTATGAGAGATTTGCATTCAGAAATGCAAGCTGCCTCACTTTCGAGGGGCTGATGCGGTTTCTTCTCTCAGTAATTATTTGTCCCGTTTTCGAGAAGACTCTCTCAGAAGGTAGGGATGTGTCCACTCTCCCTGTCATGACTTTAGCTCAGAGGATCTGCAGGGGCTCCTCCAAATAGGATCGGACCTCCATTATGGTGTCTGCTGAAGGTTTCCTTCGTGCTGCATCCCCAGCATCCAAACAGCAGATGTTTGTGGCACTACTGCTGGTGCTTCTGCTCCATCTGCTCCCTCTTCTTCCTTTTGCCCTGGTGCCTGAGCCAGCTGACTGCTGGGGCTGCCCCTCCTTGCTGCTGAGGTTATTCTTTGAAGAGCCTCATCAATCAATCTGGCAGTACTGAAGGCTAACTTCTTAAACCTGGGGTCAAGTGCAGCGGTTTCTGATAGTACGTGATTATATTCCATTCTGTGGAACTTTCTGTCCATTGATGAACATAGGGTGTCCAGCAACTCAGTCACATGTCCTGTGGTTACATTTGCTTCTCTCTGGCGGCTGGCTGTGATTCACTGCAGACCCTTACACAGGAGTATCATTTTTGAGGCTGTCACATACAGTGGGGCAAAAACTTATTTAGTCAGTCACCAATTGTGCAAGTTTTCCCACTTAAAAAGATGAGAGAGGCCTGTCATTTTCATCATAGGTACACTTCAACTATGAAGGACAAAATGAGAAAAAAAATCCAGAAAATCACATTGTAGGATTTTTGATGAATTTATTTGCAAATTATGGTGGAAAATAAGTATTTGGTCAATAACAAAAGTTTATCTCAATAGTTTGTTATATACCCTTTGTTGGCATTGACAAAGGTCAGACGTTTTCTGTAAGTCTTCACAAGGTTTTCACACACTGTTGCTGGTATTTTGGCCCATTCCTCCATGCAGATCTCCTCTAGAGCAGTGATGTTTTGGGGCTGTTGCTGGGCAACACGGACTTTCAACTCCCTCCAAAGATTTTCTATGGGGTTGAGATCTGGAGACTGGCTAGGCCACTCCAGGACCTTGAAATGCTTCTTACGAAGCCACTCCTTCGTTGCCCGGGCGGTGTGTTTGGGATCATTGTCATGCTGAAAGACCCAGCCACGTTTCATCTTCAATGCCCTTGCTGATGGAAGGAGGTTTTCACTCAAAATCTCACAATACATGGCCCCATTCATTCTTTCCTTTACACGGATCAGTCGTCCTGGTCCCTTTGCAGAAAAACAGCCCCAAAGCATGATGTTTCCACCCCCATGCTTCACAGTAGGTATGGTGTTCTTTGGATGCAACTCAGCATTCTTTGTCCTACAAACACGACGAGTTGAGTTTTTCCCAAAAAGTTATATTTTGGTTTCATCTGACCATATGACATTCTCCCAATCTTCTTCTGGATCATCCAAATGCTCTCTAGCAAACTTCAGATGGGCCTGGACATGTACTGGCTTAATCAGGGGGACATGTCTGGCACTGCAGGATTTGAGTCCCTGGCGGCGTAGTGTGTTACTGATGGTAGCCTTTGTTACTTTGGTCCCAGCTCTCTGTAGGTCATTCACTAGGTCCGCCCGTGTGGTTCTGGGATTTTTGCTCACCGTTCTTGTGATCATTTTGACCCCACGGGGTGAGATCTTGCGTGGAGCCCCAGATCGAGGGAGATTATCAGTGGTCTTGTATGTCTTCCATTTCCTAATAATTGCTCCCACAGTTGATTTCTTCAAACCAAGCTGCTTACCTATTGCAGATTCAGTCTTCCCAGCCTGGTGCAGGTCTACAATTTTGTTTCTGGTGTCCTTTGACAGCTCTTTGGTCTTGGCCATAGTGGAGTTTGGAGTGTGACTGTTTGAGGTTGTGGACAGGTGTATTTTATACTGATAACAAGTTCAAACAGCTGCCATTAATACAGTTAACGAGTGGAGGACAGAGGAGCCTCTTAAATAAGAAGTTACAGGTCTGTGAGAGCCAGAAATCTTGCTTGTTTGTAGGTGACCAAATACTTATTTTCCACCATAATTTGCAAATAAATTCACTAAAAATCCTACAATGTGATTTTCTGGATTTTTTTTCTAATTTTGTCTGTCATAGTTGAAGTGTTCCTATGATGAAAATTACAGGCCTCTCTCATCTTTTTAAGTGGGAGAACTTGCACAATTGGTGGCTGACTAAATACTTTTTTTGCCCCACAGTAGCTGAAAAGAGATAACAGTAACTTATTAGTTCAGGTTCATGTTTTATCTATTGATACTACATTCTCATCACTGCTCATATACATATATAATACTGGATTAAATAATGATGTAGTAATAACTGCTTACTGTACCTCTCTCCACTGATCTCCACAGTGACCTGCTCAAAGGGTTCCAGGACTCTGCACACCTCCTCCACCACCTCCCATTCCTCTTGGGTCAGAGCATCAACAGGTGCATTGACAACGGCCAGGGTAGAGATGATGGCATCCCCATCTAGTTTTGTGTAGACTTTAGTTTTTCAGCACCTACTGTGCTCCTGTGGAAGTATTCCACAGCTGCTTTCACTTTGTCCAAGGTCGGCTTCATCACCTTCAGAGCATCTCTTACAATCAGGTTGATTGTGTAGGAAAGACATGGATGATGGGTCAATTTTAACATTTTCATGGCTTTGGTTATGTTAGCTGCATTGTCGCTAACACAACAGACCACTTTTCCATCTACTTGCTATTCTCTTGCCACTCTCAACAGTTGCTCTGCCAAGTTCTCTGAGGTGTGTCTGTCGCTGAACTCAAAGCAGTCCAGAAGACAGCTAGACATTGAGAAAATCTTCATTGAAGTCACATGTAACCGACATGTAAGAAGTGATTACCCTTGATGTCCAGCAGTCAGTGGTAAGGCAAACTGCAGTAGCTTTTTGGACTCTTTCCCACACTGAAGCCTGTGTGCTCTCGTACAGTTGTGGAATAAGTGATTTTGAAAGGGTTTTCCTGCTTGGAATTGTGTACATTGGATTTAGACTATTGCTATAATTTCTAAACCGTCTGTCCTCCACAATCAAAAATGTCTGGAAATCGGTAGCAATCATTTTAGCCAATGCAATATCAATTTGGCCTTGTTTTGCTACAGACATAGACTTTTGCATAAACTGGTCCATAGAAGACTGCGTTGCTGTGAGTCGCGGAGTAGGTCTACTTGACTGAGTGGATACATCTCCACGTGTGGAGGTGCTGGTTCCACCACTACCACTAGTAGGCCTACTTGACTGAGTGGATACATCTCCACCACTACCACTAGCAGGCCTACTTGACTGAGTGGATACATCTCCACGTGTGGGGGTGCTGGCTCCACCACTATCACTAGCAGGCCTACTTGACTGAGTAGTCTCCCCCTGTCTGTTTCTATTTCTTCATCTCCCCCTCTGTTTCTACTTCTTCATCTCCCTCTCTGTTTCTACCTCTTCCTCTTCTTCATCTCCCCCTCTCTCTGTGTGTTGATTTGTAGCATTCCCTCTGAAGTAGGCCACATTGTTACATCTCTTAGTAACATACCTGTTTGCACAGATTCCTTCATGCACAAATATTTGAGTGCAGCACTGCCCAACCAGTTGTTTTCGGTGTGTCACACCACATACTTTCGGTGTGTGACACACATACATACACATTGTGCTATTGCCCTCAGGAAAACAAACAGTCATTATGAGGTCAAGTTTAAAAAAGGATCCAACAATACTTTGAAATATAATTGTTTATTAAAACGTTTACTTGGAATAATAGAATACTTAATATATCGTTTTTTAAATATGTCTTAGGATGTGGATAATATAGAATAATATTAATAATAATAATATATGCTAGTATTGAGTGATAAAAACAAAACAAGTCCATGTGACCTTCGGAAGGCGACATACAAAAACAGAAAACAATGTTAATCAAACAGTTAAATCCAACCTTCCCTAATTCATGAACGTGCCAGTTGTTTTACAACTAAAATTCGAGAAAGAGTCCAAAAACGTGCTTTCAAATTAATAATAACAGTGTCTTCAAAAGTGAGTGGAATTCTGTTTTTACGATGTTTGATTGTAGACTTGAGGCCTTAGAAAAGGATTCCTCTACACTTGACTAAATGGGTTGCACAGTAACTGATATCACATTTTACACTAAGTAGAAGAGTACATACTTTAGCCAACACACTGTCAACCCACTCATACATCTTATATTTCACTTTGGTACCACAGTCGAACATGACAGTAAAAGCAAAAAACTCCATCAGCAAATTCACACGAGAGAGAAACTTCATTCATGCAAAGATTGTGGGAAAAGCATCAGTAAAAACAGCACAGTGAACAACCTGGAGAGTCCCGTTTTCAACACCACCACCACCTCCCAGTCCTCTCACCCAGGCAGGCTATCCATCCCCTCATCCCTTGGTGCTGGTCTGTGGTGGTCTGGTCTGTGGTGTGTGGTGTGTCTAACCCTCTAGACGTAGGCCTTGCTGCTGCCAGCCACGGAACTAGCAGCCTTGGAGTACTTGACATTGTGGTTCTCATCTTTGGGGGGGCAGGAGCAGCAGAGGAGCGCCCCGCCCAGGATCATCAGCCCTGCGGAGCCCCAGCCGATGTAGAGTGAGGCTCCCAGCTCCCTTCTCTGGGCCTCGACCAAAAGGGGGTTGTAGAAGTCTCGGATGATGGTGTTGGCCGACCAGCAGACAGGGACCAGAACCAGAAGGGCAGCAATGAGGAAGACGACCCCGCTAGCGATGGCTACCTTGGCCTTGGACCTCTCGTTATCCACGAAGTTGGTGCACTTCCCGCCGGCGATGCCCAGCAGGATGGCGAACACGCCGGCAATTATGGCGATTATGATCAGAGCTCTGGCGGCCTGCAGGTCCTGAGGTAAGGCCAGGAGGGAGTCGTAGACCTTACACTGCATCTGTCCCGTGCTCTGGGTCACACAGTTCATCCATAACCCTTCCCAGATGACCTGAGCGGTGACGATGTTGGCTCCGATGAAAGCTGTCACCTTCCACATGGGCAGAGCACAGATGATGATGCTTCCCAGCCAGCCGATGATCGCCAGGGCCGTGCCCAGCATCTGTAACCCAGCTGACACCATCCTGATGGAGCCCTGGTAGAATGGATGGATTGAGTTGACGGAGGGAGAGAGAGAGAGAGAGAGACAGGAGAGTATAGTCTGAACAGGGTAGATGTTGACAATGAAGAACTCACCTACTCTATGGCTCTGACTTATAGGGTTTACCATGAAAAAGTGACGGAATAGGGTGGAGTTTTTTCATCTCTCTTTCTCTCTCAGCTACCAAGTGAAACTGGTTTCCTAAGGTATGTCACCTGACCCGAAACTCTCCTATTGTTTATACATCTATTTCTGTCCCAATCCCTGATTCCGAAACTTCATGTTTGAAAATTAAACAATTTCTGATTTTTGTATTTAACACTATTATTTCAATAAAACATATTGAGTTGTTTTACATTGAAAGACACTGATCTAATTAGTAGTTTTGTTTATTTTGAAGCATCTTCCCTCAAAAGAATGCAGTCCCACCTTGTGATATCACTACCGAAACACACGGGCACACTCAGACACTGAGGAATTTACAAACGCTCAACACCTGTTGAATATGGCCGGTTCCAGTAAATGTTGGCAAAAAAGCGTAATTAAATTGTTGCCAGCAGCAGTTACAGTCACCAATGCTCTGGATAACATACAAACAGTCTGATCAGCTCTGCTAGGGCGAGTAAAATGGTCAGAGTGATGTGTTCTCTCATTTGTGTCTGGAAGTAGTTAGCCAGTTAGCTTGGGTGCTTGACTACCACTGTGAGGCCAGAATGCTCGGATCAACCCTACTCTTCAGCCAGACGTTCAGTGTGCCCTCTGTCCGTTCGTAGTAGCGCTCAATCTGACAACGCTCTCGATTTATGAATGCCCCGAGGGCAATCTGGGCGTACTCTGGCACTCCAGATTGAATTTGCACACCAACACATTCAAATACTGTAGAATGAATGTGCCTTAAGCCACACCCCTACACATATCACCAGGTGACGAGATTATATTGTGAATTTTTCAGTACATATGTTGCAAATATTTATTCCAGAAGGAGTCGGCAAAACTAGTTATGTGCTTTGGGTCATTTGACACCATTAGACATGCATGGCTGGATATTCCTGTAACTGTTATGGCCAACTATGTACTGTTGCTTTGGTTAAACCTCTTGGGTCTTTTCCAGAACAGGGGTGTCCCTTTCAGAGGAGTTAGCAGGATGACATGTATGCATGTAGTGCCAAGGTCTATAAAATTAAAGAGGAAGTTGGTAAATCTTCATCTAAGAAGTGTCACTACCGTACAGGTAATACAGTGCCTTGCGAAAGTATTCGGCCCCCTTGAACTTTGCGACCTTTTGCCACATTTCAGGCTTCAAACATAAAGATATAAAACTGTATTTTTTTGTGAAGAATCAACAACAAGTGGGACACAATCATGAAGTGGAACGACATTTATTGGATATTTCAAACTTTTTTAACAAATCAAAAACTGCAAAATTGGGCGTGCAAAATTATTCAGCCCCCTTAAGTTAATACTTTGTAGCGCCACCTTTTGCTGCGATTACAGCTGTAAGTCGCTTGGGGTATGTCTCTATCAGTTTTGCACATCGAGAGACTGAAATGTTTTCCCATTCCTCCTTGCAAAACAGCTCGAGCTCAGTGAGGTTGGATGGAGAGCATTTGTGAACAGCAGTTTTCAGTTCTTTCCACAGATTCTCGATTGGATTCAGGTCTGGACTTTGACTTGGCCATTCTAACACCTGGATATGTTTATTTTTGAACCATTCCATTGTAGATTTTGCTTTATGTTTTGGATCATTGTCTTGTTGGAAGACAAATCTCCGTCCCAGTCTCAGGTCTTTTGCAGACTCCATCAGGTTTTCTTCCAGAATGGTCCTGTATTTGGCTCCATCCATCTTCCCATCAATTTTAACCATCTTCCCTGTCCCTGCTGAAGAAAAGCAGGCCCAAACCATGATGCTGCCACCACCATGTTTGACAGTGGGGATGGTGTGTTCAGCTGTGTTGCTTTTACGCCAAACATAACATTTTGCATTGTTGCCAAAAAGTTCAATTTTGGTTTCATCTGACCAGAGCACCTTCTTCCACATGTTTGGTGTCTCCCAGGTGGCTTGTGGCAAACTTTAAACTTGATACTCCTTCCATTTCAATATTATCGCTTGCACAGTGCTCCTTGGGATGTTTAAAGCTTGGGAAATCTTTTTGTATCCAAATCCGGCTTTAAACTTCTTCACAACAGTATCTCGGACCAGCCTGGTGTGTTCCTTGTTCTTCATGATGCTCTCTGCGCTTTTAACGGACCTCTGAGACTATCACAGTGCAGGTGCATTTATACGGAGACTTGATTACACACAGGTGGATTGTATTTATCATCATTAGTCATTTAGGTCAACATTGGATCATTCAGAGATCCTCACTGAACTTCTGGAGAGAGTTTGCTGCACTGAAAGTAAAGGGGCTGAATAATTTTGCACGCCCAATTTTTCAGTTTTTGATTTGTTAAAAAAGTTTGAAATATCCAATAAATGTCGTTCCACTTCATGATTGTGTCCCACTTGTTGTTGATTCTTCACAAAAAAATACAGTTTTATATCTTTATGTTTGAAGCCTGAAATGTGGCAAAAGGTCGCAAAGTTCAAGGGGGCCGAATACTTTCGCAAGGCACTGTAAGTGTAATACATCAAAATAAAGCTTAACTCCTTGTTAATCTAGCCGCAGTGACAGATTTAAAAAAAGCTTTATGGCGAAAGAACACCATGCGATTTTCTGAGGACAGCGCCCAGCATGCAAACACATGAAAATCATTTTTCAACCAGGCAGGTGCGACACAAAAGTCAGAAATAACAATATAATAAATGCCTTACCTTTGAAGATCTTCTTCTTTTTGCAATCCCAAATGCCTCAGGGACACAATGAATGGTCGGTTTGTTCGATAAATTCCTTCTTTATATCCCCAAAATGTCAATTTATTTGTTGCGTTTGATTCAGAAATACACCGATTCCAACTCGCCCAACATGACTACAAAGTATCTAATAGTTGACCTGTAAACTTGGTCCGAACATTTCAAACAACGCTCCTAATCCAACCTCAGGTATCCTAAATTGTAAATAATCAATAAAGTTTAAAATGGGATAATCTGTTTCCAATACCGAATAAAAATATCACGGAGTGCGCTCCTGTTCACGCACAACAAAAGACCAGGGGCCTTCAGAGTGACATGCACAAAGAACAGCACTACTTCTTAATTTCTCAAAAGAAAACGTTCAACCAATTTTTAAAGACTGTTGACATCTAGTGGAATCCATAGGAACTGCAACCAGGTTCCTAATAAATAGGGTTTCCCATTGAAAAATCCTATGACCTCAAAAAAAAATTCCCCTGGATGGTTTGTCCTATGGGTTTCGCCTGCCAAATCAGTTCTGTTATACTCACAGACATTATTTTAACAGTGGTAGAAACATTTGAGTGTGTTCTATCCGAAACTAAAAATTATATGCATATCCAAGCCTCTGGGCCTGAGTAACAGGCAGTTTACTTTGGGCACGCTTTTCATCCGGACGTCAGAATATTGTCCCCTAGCCTTAAGAAGTTTTAAGGTAGAGCATGATTTCATTTAATAATTTAATTAGAAATTGAATTTAATTAGAACATAGTCAAACTATCGCAAACTGTTTGATGCAAAACATATTTTTTAAAGAGCCGGCTCTTTTTGGTGAGCTTTGCTGAACAAGCGGAATGCCCATCACTACTGGAAGAAATGATGTTTAAAGTAGCCCAACCAATTGAATAAACCAACAAACCACTTTAACTATAATAACATTCTCAGTAACGGTGACACAGTTCTTTATTTCTTGCTATGACTGTGATATGTTGTTGTTCATCTACCTTAGTTGAATGCACCTCAAGTCGCTCTGGATATGAGCATCTGCTGAATGACCAAAATGTAAACGTTAAAACAAACACTTGTAATGCATGCTGGGTATTATTGTAATGAACTCCGACCCCAAACAGGTACACATTTGGTCGATCCAGACCAGATAAAATCTAAACAGTGCCTTCAGAAAAGTATTCACACCCCTTGACTTTTTCCACATTTTGTTGTCTTATAGCCTCAATTTAAAATGTATTAAATTGAGATTGATTTTGCCGCTGGCCTAGACACAATACCCAATAATGTAAAAGTGGAAATATGGTTTTCAAAAATATATATAGAGTACCAGTCAAAAAGTGTTAAACAAATCTAAATATGTTTTATATGTGAGATTCTTCAAAGTATCCACCCTTTGCATTGATGACAGCTTGGTACACTTTTGGCATTCTCTATTTATATTCTATTAAATATATTTTGATGTGTTTAACACTTTTTTGACTGCTACATGAATCCATATGCATTATTTCATAGTTTGGATGTCTTCACTATTATTCTACAATGTAGAAAACAGCTAAAATAAAGAAAAACCATGGAATGAGTAGGTGTGTCCAAACTTTTGACTGGTACTGTACCTGAAGAACCGTGGGCTAAATCAAAGACTGACATTGTATGCATGAAAGGAGCTGCGCCAATTGTGGTTATTCCAAAAAGCACCAACAGACCTTACAAAGCTCAGTACCTTCTAGGCAAAGAAGCTGAAAAGGGTATCATTCCCATTCATAGTGCGTTAGTTGAAAGAAGTGCACTGGTTCCCTGCCCGAATTTGCCCTAAAAACACACCAACTTTACCTCTTAGGAAACAATCTGGTGATTACCATTTTGTGCAAGACCTAAGAATAGTAAAAGATGCTGTACATGCTAGATTACCCCTGGTGCCTAACACTGTTACCATTTTATCCCAGATGCCTCCAGGTAGTTGTTTTTCAGTAATTGATTTAGATAATGCTTTCTTCTTTTCTCCTCTCTTCTTTTGTTAATCCTGGATTGAGTATTTGGTTCAGTATGTTGACGATTTTTGTCGGTTTGCTTGGATTAAAGGAGATACAGTGCATTCGAAATGTATTCAGACCCCTTCCATTTTCCACATTTTGTTAGGTTACAACCCTAATTTAAAATGTATTAAATTATTTATTTTTCTCAGCAATCTACACAAAATACCCCATGATGACAAAGCAAAAACAGGTTTTTAGACATTTTAGCAAGTTTATAAAAACAAAAAACAGTTGAAGTCGGAAGTTTACATACACTTAGGGTGGAGTCATTAAAACTTGTTTAAACTAACAAACTAACAAACTATAGTTTCGGCAAGTCGGTTACAACATCTACTTTGTGCATGACACAAGTCATTTTTCCAACAATTGTTTACAGACAGATTATTTCACTCATAATTCACTGCATCACAATTCCTGTGGGTCAGAAGTTTACATACACGATGTTGACTGTGCCTTTAAACAGCTTGGAACATTCCAGAAAATGATGTCATGGCTTTAGAAGCTGTTAATTGACATAATTTGAATCAATTGGAGGTGTACCTGTGGATGTATTTCAAGGCATACCTTCAATCTCAGTGCCTCTTTGCTTGACCTCATGGGAAAATCAAAAGAAATTAACCAAGACCTCAGAAAAACAATTGAAGACCTTCACAAGTCTGGATCATCCTTGGGAGCAATTTCCAAACGCCTGAAGGTACAACGTTCATCTGTACAAACAATAGTACGCAAGTATAAACACCATGGGACCGCGCAGTCGTCATACCTCTCAGGAAGGAGATGCGTTCTGTCTCCTAGAATGGAACGTACTTTGGTGAGAAAAGTGCAAATCAATCCAAGAACAACAGCAAAGGACCTTGTGAAGATGTTGGAGGAAACAGGTACAAAAGTATCTATATCCACAGTAAAACAAGTCCTATGTCGACATAACTTGAAAGGCCGCTCAGCAAGGAAGAAGCCACTGCTCCAAAACTGCCATAAAAAAAGCCAGACTACGGTTTGCAACTGCACATCTGGAAAAAGATTGTACTTTCTGGAGAAATGTCCTCTGGTCTGATGATACAAAATAGAACTGTTTGACCATAAGGACCATCGTTATGTTTAGAGGAAAAAGGGGGAGGCTTGCAATCCGAAGAACACCATCCCAACCGTGAAGCACGGGGGTGGCAGCATCATGTTGTGGGGGTGCTTTGCTGCAGGAGGGACTGGTGCACTTCACAAAATAGATGGCATCATGAAGAGGTAAATTATGTGGATATATTGAAGCAACATCTCAAGACATCAGTCAGGAAGTTAAAGCTTGGCTGCAAATGGGTCTTCCAAATGGACAATGACCCCAAGCATACTTCCAAAGTTGTGGCAAAATAGCTTAAGGAAAACAAAGTCAAGGTATTGGAGTGGCCATCACAAAGCCCTGATCTCAATCCCATAGAAAATTGGTGGGCAGAACTGAAAAAGTGTGTGCAAGAAAGGAGGCCTACAAACCCGACTCAGTTACACCAGCTCTGTCAGGAGGAATGGGCCAAAATTCACCCAACTTATTGTGGGAAGCTTGTGAAAGGCTACCCAAAACATTTGACCCAAGTTAAACAATTTAAAGGCAATGCTACCAAATACTAATTGAGTGTATGTAAACTTCTGACCCACTGGGAATGTGATGAAAGAAAAAACCTGAAATAAATCACTCTCAACTATTATTCTGACATTTCACATTCTTAAAATAAAGTGGTGATCCTAACTGACTTAGGACAGGGAATTCTTACTAGGATTAAATGTCAGTAATTCTGAAATACTGAGTTTAAATGTATTTGTCTAAGGTGTATGTAAACTTCCAACTTCAACTGTAGATGGTAATCGGAGAAGGGGCGCCCTGCTGGGCCCTCATAATCAAGAGGACTGATGAAATGGTCACTACCAAATTTCCTGATGAGTATGACTGTCTAAAGGGTCTGGGAAATAAAGCCTCAGACAAAGACTGGTGCATTTTCTATGCTTTTAAAACAGCTTATAATGCAAAATATCATCGCCATGTTAAATCAGAGGCTTCGTCAATAATGAAATTAAATTAATCAGCCACAATAGGGACGCCCCTCAGGGGAGACAACATTTTAATACAGCAATACCCACAGATAAAAAGTAGATCAATCTTTCTTGAAGGCCCTATTGTATTTGTTAAACAACAGGTTTTGTATTGTGACTACTTGATGTCCCAGGGACAGTAAGTACAGAACAGGTCAATGCAACCTGATTGTGGTAAGAACTATGGAAACAATGGATAAACATTGAGAGATGTATTTACCTCCGAGTCTACAGATCCCTTGTGTATGTGTGTGTATTTTAGATTGTACAATGCAGAGTGAAGGGTTTGAAAGGATAGTGTCTGGTTTTATGTGTTGATTTAGTTTACTTTAGTAGAAGTATAGGACATCCTTTGATAGTTTAAACCATAATATAATGCTTACCTTAACATTTTACAATAATTATAACTGAGTGATAAAAGGAGAGAATATGAGGGAAAATGTTGTTGTCTGAAGAGATAGCCTTGAATTGTACACAGCATCTCCTCTCACTCTATCTTGGTTCATGCAGGTGACTGTGACGACCTCCTCAGACCAATTGGCAGTACACCCAGATCATTGCTCTGGGAACCAATAGGAGTATCTCAGTTTCAAGGTCTCAGCTTTGAGAGAAAAAGCCTCTTCAGTCACATGCAGGAACCAACATTAATAATGAATAATATAAATCATGCTTATATGACTTGTTTGTGTAGCCTTATATACGGACTGAAAGAGAACACCCTCTTCAGGGTTTTCATCAAGCATGTATTGAGTTTGTGAACCTCTCTCATGCCATAATAATGAAGATTGATTCATTTATATTGAGTTGAAGTCCTTAGTGGTGAATTTCCACGACACTACTTTTTGAAAGAGACTCGAGAACAATCACGCTAATAATGTACTCAGAAAAGATCAGCACCAGAGACATCCAGACTTGGCTTTCCTTCAATTGCACTGTAATACTGGGCATAGAGTTAATTAAGAGATTAGGATGTTATTAGAACAGGTGCTAGGCACTTTGTTGTCTGCCTTAGAAAAGACTTCGGAAGATTGCAGCACATGCCATCAATTATCCAATTAGGACATTGTAGGGGCCATATCTTCAACGCAAACCAGCCCAAAGACTGCAGCAAGTGTGGTTCCCTAGGCTGTGCTGCAGCTGAAAACACACTCACCTTCTGCAGGAGCTCTGAACATACCCAAGAGAGACCAAGGAATTAAGTGCAACATGGATAGAGCCACCAACCACTCCTTTAGAACCTGCCCAACCACTCCTTCAGAACCTGCCCAACCACTCCTTTAGAAACTGCCCAACTATTCCTTTAGAACCTGCCCAACTACTGCTTCAGAACCTGCCCAACCACTCCTTTAGAACCTGCCCAACCACTCCTTTAGAACCTGCCCAACTACTCCTTTAGAACCTGCCCAACTACTCCTTTAGAACCTGCCCAACCACTCCTTTAGAACCTGCCCAACCACTCCTTTAGATCCTGCCCAACCACTCCTTTAGATCCTTCCCAACCACTCCTTTAGAACCTGCCCAACCACTCCTTTATATCCTGCCCAGCCACTCCTTTAGAACCTGCCCAACCACTCCTTTAGAACCTGCCCAACCACTCCTTCAGAACCTGCCCAACCACTCCTTTAGAACCTGCCCAACTACTCCTTTAGAACATGCCAAACCACTCCTTTAGAACCTGCCCAACTACTCCTTTAGAACCTGCCCAACCACTCCTTTAGATCCTGCCCAACCACTCCTTCAGAACCTGCCCAACCACTCCTTTAGAACCTGCCCAACTACTCCTTTAGAACCTGCCCAACTACTCCTTCAGAACCTGCCCAACTACTCCTTTAGAACCTGCCCAACCACTCCTTCAGAACCTGCCCAACTACTCCTTCAGAACCTGCCCAACTACTCCTCACTCCCCCCCTATCTGAGATAGTTACTGCAGCCCTCATCTTTCACTTCAACACCCGTTCCGCCACTCACATTCTGTTGAAGGTCCCCAAAGCACACACATCCCTGGGTCACTCCTCTTTTCAGTTCGCTGCAGCAAGCGACTGGAACGAGCTAGAAACAAACACTCAAACTAGACCGTTTTATCTCCATCTCTTCATTCAAAGACTCAATCATGGACACTTTTACTGACAGTTGTGGCTGCTTCGCATGATGTATTGTTGTCTCTACCTTCTTGCCCTTTGTGCTGTTGTCTGTGCCCAATAATGTTTGTACCATGTTTTGTGTTGCTGCCATGCTGTGTTTTCATGTGTTGCTGCCATGCTGTGTTATGTGTTGCTACCATGCTGTGTTTTCATGTGTTGCTGCCATGCTGTGTTATGTGTTGCTACCATGCTGTGTTTTCATGTGTTGCTGCCATGCTGTGCTGTCTTAGGTCTCTCTTTATGTAGTATTGTGGTGTCTCTCTTCTCTTGACGTATGTTTTGTCCTATATCTATATATATATATTATGTATATATATATCTCTATCTATCTATATATATTATATCTATCTATCTATCTATATATATTTTATCCCAGCCCCCGTCCATGCCAGGTAGACTGTCATTGTAAGTAAGAATTTGTTCTTAACTGACTTGTCTAGTTAAATAAAATAAATCTAAAATATGCCAACAGAACAAGACAGCATGACCCCTACAAGCCAGACGCTCCACCTGAGAGCAACCAACCTCCTCCCCCACAACCACCAAGTCCCTCACCAGGATGAACCAGACCAACAGAGTGCGCCCGGAACTTCTGCTGACGACATACAGCCCAGACCCGCCAGCCTTGCAACAACCAGCGAAGGTCAAGCAGATTGGAGAGCTCACCCAACCCTCATCACAGTTGATAAAAAGGAGACCTGCATGACTTCTGCGCCCAACCATCCAGCCCAGATCGACCAGAGATAATCAACCAGCTAACAGCAGTCAGATGGTACTGAGACAAGACCACCTGCGACCTCTGCCCAGGAGCTTCTGGAAACTCTGATGTCAGACCTTCCTCCGACATCCTCTGATCTCTTTGGTCAGGTGACAACTAAAACAAGCCCTCAGGGGTAGCTATTCTCTTCAGAGGTCGGTCCTTCACATTACAATGTTATTATATTTCTGACCGTTTGGAACATGTTTACCGGGATTTCGGGAAAACCAGGCAATTTATTGAAAGTTCCAGTAATTTTACAACCATAGTTGCACCATTGTTCTTACATAATATAACCATATACAATTTCAGCAGCACATCTTAGAGTGATTTACTGTGCCACAGTAATGGTGCGTAGGTGAAATCACTGGGGAAGCCAAGACAGGTGTAGGTCATGACAGGATTTTAAAAAATCCATATTACAACCTGTGTGTTGTAATAATTGCATGATTTGCTCTATAACCTGTTAGTTCATATGTCTTGACGCCGTGATATATAGGTCTGAGGCCGAGACAATAAGAAGATACAGTGGCAGAATAAATTCAACCACACCTTTGTTTCATCACAAAACTGGAGAGCAACATCTGCCTGGTGAAGTCCACAAAACATATTGCATGTAACAAACAGTTACATGACCTACAGCACGGGCAATCAAGTTAAAGTAAAACTCTACCCAAAATACAGAAATCATCCACTATGATGCATTTTGCCTCAGATGATCCTAATGATTAAATACACATGATTTCTGTATTTTGAAAGTTACATATCATGAAAACTTGATTGCTGACAAGCACAACATTTTGGTACTGTCGACAATGGACTAATGAAACAAATACCAAAATATCGGTTTTGGGTGCAGTCCGCAAGTCGCAAAGAAAACAGGAGCTGCGTTAACATTTCAACATCATCAAATCACCTCTGTCTAATAAGGTGACGACTAAAAGATTCCAAAAACAATTAGTACAATCAACGTCAGCTAAATATCATGTGGCTGTCCATGGAACTGATTTCTGTATGCGTTTGTATGTGTGTGTGTGTGTGTGTGTGCGTAAGTAGAAAAAAAACGTGTCTCCCCCTACTTGTAGAGAAACGCCAATACCATCCTCCTCTCATGTTGCTGAAACGGTCTATGACTCTGTCATACAGTACACACTTTGAGTTTTAGTTGTCCTAGGCTACCTGGCTAATTGATCGTAGTGTAATGAAAGAGGCAGGAAGAGTCTGTGGTGGTCGGCAAACCCTCATCCTTCTGGCCCGTAGCCCTGCGTGGCATCGATTGTGCCACAAAAGTAGGCTGAAGTGGCAAAGTCAATATCAACTTTTATAAACACAGTGTCGCATTTGATATTTGTGCTCATAAACATTATTTTGTGTTAATTCTATGCGGGGGAGGGTGTTCAATTTAATCGTTGCCCCCTTTTACATTTAGATCGTTCCATTGCATAACACTGGCAACTTCCTTTCAACTTCATTTCATGGGCAACAATTAGCCAGCTAGTTAACATTAGCCTACTACATCTAGCTACATATTGAACTTCCATCCTCTCAGGCCAGGGGCACAATGCATGGTTGGTTATAATCATTGGCCAGTACAGAGAATTAAGTAAAACCATTCATGGCCAATTTAGGAAAGGACCACTTTTTATCCCTGTCAATGATGTTTAGCTTGATGTGATGTGATTGTGTGAAGTCAAATCTAAACTGGCTGTGCCACCCCCA
This sequence comes from Oncorhynchus mykiss, assembly GCF_057628025.1. Lineage (NCBI taxonomy): Eukaryota > Metazoa > Chordata > Actinopteri > Salmoniformes > Salmonidae > Oncorhynchus > Oncorhynchus mykiss. Next base: position 12,017,549 of record NC_143050.1, read on the forward strand.
CAGGATCTGCAATGGATTAGTCCACTGAGACAGGTGCTAATCAGACTGGTGTCTTGTGTACCATGAAAAAAAATATATATTTGTGACTGCTTGACTAAATAAATCTCAGTTGACCAGAATGGGGCCATCCCTGTAGAAGGGAGGGATGGATTTTCTGTTTGTCGACATTGACAGTTTATTATTGTGGTGTTGAAAACACAAACCATGATATTGAAGTGCTCAAAGTCAGTATAATTTGTTTATTGGTTGTGTGGTGCATTGGCACAGAAACCTGTTGGTGGAAAATCTGTTGCATATATAATTATAAATATGGCATCAAAATGTTGAAAATCTGATTTCCCCCTAACTGAAAACAGGCAGGGAAAGTGAGCTTGTCTGTGGTGGTCAAACGAACCGTCAACCTTCTGGCTCGTAGCCCTGCGAACTGTCAACCTTCTGGCTCGTAGCCCTGCGAACAGTCAACCTTCTGGCTCGTAGCCCTGCGAACAGTCAACCTTCTGGCTCGTAGCCCTGCGAACCGTCAACCTTCTGGCCCGTAGCCCTGCGAACCGTCAACCTTCTGGCTCGTAGCCCTGCGAAGAGTCAACCTTCTGGCTCGTAGCCCTGCGAACCGTCAACCTTCTGGCCCGTAGCCCTGCGAACAGTCAACCTTCTGGCCCGTAGCCCTGCGAACCGTCAACCTTCTGGCTCGTAGCCCTGCGAACAGTCAACCTTCTGGCCCGTAGCCCTGCGAACCGTCAACCTTCTGGCTCTTTGCCCTGCGTGGCATCGACTATGCCACAAAAGCAAGAAACTGTCAAGATGGTGGCGACAGATAGGCAGCTCTGCTTCTTGCTGCAAAGCAACTTTGTCCTACAAGCATTTCGCCACACCGGCAATAACATCTACTAAACATGTGTATGTGACAAATAACATTTGGTTTGATTTGAAAAGCATGCTTTAGTGGCAAAGCCAATATCAACGTTTATAAACACAGGGTCACTACCGTTGTCATTTGTGCTCATTAACTTTATTTTGTGTTCAATGTATTTTACAGTAAACGGGGAGGGTCATGTGATAATGTTTTACTTTGGGGAGGGGGGGTGCATTTTTTTATTATGACACCTTGAGTTGGACCAGCCCCTCCCCCCTTACATTACACTCTACACAGCCTGCATTTCCATCTGTCCCTTGCACTGGCAACAAGCAGGATACTGTTTTCAGTGTCAACAACATAGATTTACCAGATAAGAGCACGCATGCACACACGCACGCACGAACGCACGCACACACACACACGCACGCACACACACACACACACACACGCATGCACGCACGCACACGCACGCACGCATGCACACACACACACACACACACTTAAAGGTGCAATTTCCAGTTATGTGACAAAACAATCAGTACATAGTGTAGAGAATAGTTGTACCATCTAAACATTGTATTTTCAGCTGTTTGAAGCTGGTGTGCAAAACTGAAAGTAAAACATGCAACAAATAAACTTAAGGGAAGCATAGAAATAGCGCACATAGAAACAGATTTATATAGCGCTTCTTAGACTTGCTTTCAATGAGAATGACATATCTTTAACTCACATTTCTATGTGAATTTGGTCAGGTCGCCCAAAACGTTCCACAGTGCAGCTTTTAAAACAAGACATACTGTCTGAATCACCATCAGCAGCAGTCAGATGATTTGCACCATAACACTTTAGATTATAGTAATTCACAGCACCAGTCCCCATGGTCCTTTCTAATCTCATAACTGACAGCATGGAATCTGAGACACCCCTTGGCCACACAAAGCCTCCTTCACAACTCCACAAGAAGAGGGAAGGGTTTCTGAAGTCTGGGAGTGGGGGAGTATGGTTACAAACTGTTTTTTCTAGAGGACGTTTTTTTGTTTGAACAAAAAGCTTTTTCTTTCAGACGATCCTGTTACACTAATCCCTCCTCCCCGTCACATCCCTCCTCCTCGTCACATCCCTCCTCCCCGTCACATCCCTCCTCCTCGTCACATCCCTCCTCCTCGTCACATCCCTCCTCCCCGTCACATCCCTCCTCCTCGTCACATCCCTCCTCCTCGTCACATCCCTCCTCCTCGTCACATCCCTCCTCCCCGTCACATCCCTCCTCCCCGTCACATCCCTCCTCTGCCTGTCACACTCTGCTCAATGTGTCCCTTCAAACACACATACACCACACATACACACACGCAACTGACACACATTCTGTCTGTCCCTCACATATTGTAATAATTGTTGTATCAAATTGAACCCAAATGAAGAGATCAAAAGTCTGGCAAAATCAGAAATGTTACGATGCGTAAGATATTCATGAGGGCATCAACTAAGGAACATTGCCTGAATAAAGTACTATCTTAGTCTAAAGCATTTGTTAAACGTCCATCAATGTCCACGACCCATAATGCTTTGCATCATGCCCCACCCTAATTGCCCAGAGAAGAACCTGGGGCGAGTTCAGCAGGATGCAACTTTTTGGAACGTTCAGATAGAAATTGGCTATGTAGAACAAACATGCCTCTCTGACATGTTGAATAACGTCAGCTCTATTCATGGAATTTCTATCTGCAACATTCGAGAAGGTGTTTCAACTGAACGTGGCCCTGCTGGGCTAGAAGATGATGTCACATGCATATATCTCAACCCCCCCCCCCCCCCGAGGGAGGTGTGGTATATACACCTGCTCACTGTCACCCAGGTGGATACTCAGGAGAGAGCAAAGACAATACTGACGCCACCATTCACAGAGAGAGTGTTTGAGAGGAGGGAGGGAGGAAGAGAGGACAGAAAGACTGATAGAGGAGGAGGGAGAAAAAGAGAAAAAATAGAGAGGTAGAGAGAGAGAGAGAGGTAAAGAGAGTCAGGTGTAGCAGAACAGGTATAGAGACACAGATACACCCAGAGGTAGGCAGGTAGGAACTGTACGCAGGAACATAGGCCTGTAACAGGTGGGCAAGGCAGCAATCTGGGATCTCTGTCATCTCTGGTGACCCACTATACATAAAAGAAGCTTAGCGGAGGGAGAGAAGAGGCTGAAACTGAAGAAGGGTCAGCTGAAAAAAAGACCCTGCCAACCATAAAGGACTGAAAGACTGGAGGAAACGGGAAGTGACTAAAGAGTGTTTCAGTTCAGGACTCACAGACCCTGAACAATCCAAAGGGATTGCCAATAGAGTAGATAGGGACTGTGAGAGACAGAGGCGTGCGAACGTCAGACTTTCTAAGGACTCTGACTGACAACAACCAGCAAGCAGCTAGAGAGACCGTGTGTTCTCTCCTCTGCCCCCTCTAACATGGTCTCTCTGGGGATCCAGATGCTGGGCAGCGCCCTGAGCCTGCTGGGCTGGGTGGGGGTCATCCTGACCTGCATCCTGCCCATGTGGAGGGTCACGGCCTTCATTGGAGCCACCATCATCACGTCTCAGACCATCTGGGAGGGTATCTGGATGAGCTGCGTGGTCGAGAGTACGGGCCAGATGCAGTGTAAACCATACGACTCCCTCCTGGCCCTGTCCTCCGACCTCCAAGCCGCCAGAGCGCTCACCGTCCTCGCCATCGCCACGGGCACTGCCGGGCTCCTACTGGCCTTCGTCGGGGGGAAGTGCACTCGGTTTCTGGATGAGCAAAGGGGCGGGGTCAAAGAACGGGTTGCCGTGACAGCGGGCGCGGTGTTGATCGCCACGGGGGTGCTGTGCCTGATCCCCACTTCGTGGGCTGCTGGGGCGGTGGTGCAGGGGTTCTACAGCTCCACCACCGATGCCCAGCGGAGGGAGATCGGGGCGTGTCTATACATCGGCTGGGGGGCATCCATCCTTCTCATCCTGGGAGGGGGGCTGTTCATCAGCTCCTCCTGCCCCCTCACGGCCCACGATGAGGATAAGAGCCCCTCTGTTCGCTACCTGGTGGTTCGCTCTTCCAACGGAGCCGCCTCCAGCCAGGCAGCAGCCTCCCAGCACAGCAGGGGACCGTCCACAAAGTCCCAGGCCAACGGCAAAATGGCCTTTACCAGGTCTCACAGCAGCCAGGCAGCATCTGCCAAGTCTCAGCCCTGGGGAGTGGTGAAAACCAGGCCTCCCTGGGAGGAGTACGGGCTAGGTATGGTAGAGCAGGACTACATGCCGGGGTCTGGGGGGAGTAAGGCACCGTCTACAAAGTCTCAGTTGAAAAGACTGGAGTCTCAGGAGAGTTTAGCAGACAAGTCTTCACCCAGTGAGGATGAATCCTTAAACCCAACTAAGACCTATCTCTGAGACCACACACACACACACACACACACACACACACACACACACACACACACACACACACACACACACACACACACACACAGAGAGAGAGCATGGTTTATGGAAAATATGGATATTAAATATGCCTTGTTTACTTGTTTATTTGTTTTGTGTGTGAAAAGTGATATTAGACATTTGAATATTTGCTGAAGGATATAACTGGCACTGAAAGTCAGGTTCTTTTTATTAGTTGGGTTTGTTTATGACATGTAAAAGCTGTTCCATGTTTTGTTGCTGTAATAATGTATGTAAAGAAAAGTCTACTTCCCTTGATGTGAATATGTTTTCAGTCCCTTTAACAATGACCAGACATATACAGTAAGACTATTGATTAGTGTTTATATGAAGCTTCTTGGTTCTGCAGTTTGTTTTCGTAGCATCATTTTGACACATTTAAAAATACCATTTCCTCTTCATGTAGCTCTTTTACGTGACAAAACTCAGAATTAGTTCAATATGAATTAGTATGTGACCAGCTACGCTATGGAAAGCCCCAGCCGGGACAAACCAGTTTGACAGAGAGTGAGTTGAGGCTGAGCTCACACCAATGGTTTGCATTGTGTTAGGGAGCGATAAAATGGGGTGTTCCGAATGGCACCCTATTGCCTATACAATGCACTACTTTTGACCAGGGCTCATAGGGAATAGGTTGCAAATTTGGGATACACACCGTGATGTTCGTGAAGGATTCAAATGTGAGTTTCACCAGATCACGGACATGTGACGTCTGGGTTTTGTTTATTAAAATGCAGATGTTTTCCTGTTTACCCTGAACAAGTATATCTCTACCATGAGGTGAGGATCAAATGTACTGTCGGCCTACATGCTTCTAGCCTACTAAACCCAATGTAACAAACACAAGCTCTGTTTTGCCAAATTAGGATGACAATGCAGGTTTGAGCTCCCTCTGGTGTCTGGATGGGTTTGTACATGAACACAGTAAACACAGTAACTCTCATTGACTAAAGGGTATATATTAATGAGCAGGAGAAAACCCTCAGGCCCCAAGGACTGAATGTACAATATGAATAAATGTTTGGAACCACTTGTGGTGTCACCTTGTCCATATATTGCTTTCATGGTAAGGAAACAAGTAATTTAGTAATTTGGGTGAGCTACCCCTTCATTGACAAACATGAATTTGAGATAAGGCAAAACAGAAGGTTGTTTTTCACATAGTTTGGATTTCAGTGTCAAAAAGGTAGTGTTGCAAAATTCACTTTCTCAAGTTCTCATTTACAATTGCGACCTGGCTAGTGGATTCCTGGAATCAAGAGGGAATAAGCAGGAAACCGGAAACCCTCCAACCAGGATTTTTGTAAAACCTGGGCGTTTTAGGAAAGTTACCGGATTTTTGCAACCCTAGTCAGAAGGGGTAAAAAAAACACTATATGTTTTAAACCACCCCTACCCCTTTCAAATTGAACCTGTAAGAAGAAGGTATGATATGATATGTCCTCTATACAGTATCAACTGTATTCACTTATCTGATGTAGACTTTAAAGAATGTTGTTGTTGTGGTCTTTTGAGAGATGAGATGCATTTTTAGACATTAACAACGTAAAATTGGAAAGACACTAAATTACAAATTAATTGACATACTAAATAAGATAGTACGCCCATTCTGACGCAGCCCAGCTTAGGTAGTAATCAGGCCATGAGACAAGAATGTCAGATCTTCTGATGGTTTTCATCTGGACATTCAGAAGATCTTGATGTCTGCACGGTATATTTCTGTTGTACATCTCATCTAGACTCTTGGTAATGCTGTAATAACAATTGGTGATCAGGTGAACGAGCCATACTTGCACTGCCAAGAGTGTGCAAAGCTGTCATTAAGCCAAAGTGTGGCTACTTTGAAGAATCTCAAATATATTTAGATTTGTTTAACACTGTTTTGGTTACTACATGATCCCACATGTGTTATTTCATAGTTGTGATGTCTTCACTATTTGTCTACAATGTAGAAAATAGTAAAAATAAAGAAAAACCCTGGAATGAGTAGGTGTGTCCAAACTTTTGACTGGTACTGTATGTAAATAAGGTATTTCTGGTTTTTGTTTTTAATAAATAACCAAACTTTTAGAAGAAAAAAAAAACATGTTCAATATGTGCTGTGCTGTATTTTATTTGTTTCATATTGTATCTTAAAAGTGACTTTGGTCTCCATGGTGACTGAGAGTATCCTGCTATTGACACACTTGTTGAATTGTGCAACAGAAAGTAACAGTAATTAAAGAGGCAGTCTAGACAGAACAGGCAGGCCGACAAAATAGCATGTTTTTCAGTGGTTACAGCCTTGTTCCTCCCTTTATTTTAACTTACACCTAGTGTATTTATGCAAATTAAGCAACATTTTCTTTATTTAAAAAAAAAAAAAAAAAAAAATACCTGATACCATTAGACAATACTGTACATGAGTGCATTCTAAGAAACATTTGTATTTGATAATACATCGAAAACCTGAATTCTCCGCTAAATCACTGAACTCAATTCATTATCTGTCCTAGCCCTTGATCGTGACTCTGAGGTCATTGGACGAAGGCGTCTTCTGTACGGGGGGGAGAGTTCTGTTTAGATTACCGACACTCGGCCTGAACATTAACACGCATCGCTTGCGGTACGGTTGTGGAAGCATAAGGACCTTATCTTTCATATCAGCGAGAAAAACATTTGAAAAAAATCAAAAGGTTCAATTGATACACACCTTTATAGGGTTAGGGTTTAGTGTTCCCACACGGCCATATCTCCATGTTATAGCGAGTATTTTTGGAAGAGAGAGACGTGAGTTTTCTTTTGATTTCTACCGCCATTTTCTTCAGCTGCATATCAGACAGACACAAAATCACAGACGTCATCACTCACTTCAAAGCTGCAATACAAGTTACTCAGCTAGTGGGAAGAATATATGTTTGAATTGAGGTGTTGTCAATCACCCTCCTCCTGTCCTTACACAGTGAGTGTGGTTTTGCGTTTTATCAGTGATGCGACCATTCCGGGACCACAGGCCAAGTCCAGAACCATAGCTGTCTCCCCGTCACCATGGAAACAGGACAGGCATTTTGCAGACACTACTCGGCCGGTAAAAGTCCAGAAGTGCATGATCCTGTTATTGAATATACAGTCAACAGCCCACATGTAGTATGTTTCGGTTATACACACAATTGCTTGTTTACAATTGACCTCGTCAGCCCAAGAGGTTCATTTTAAAAGCCATAGTGATCACAGTAAGCAGTCATCTATAAGAAGTCTGTACAATAAGAGTACATGAATTAGAATCATTTCACTACCTGATCATAGTTGTCTGCCCAGGTGTTGTAGAAGTTGACTGTATCTCCGACCTTAGCAATATTGCTAGCTGACAGAAGGGAGTCCTTCAAATGTTGTAGTTGGAGCTGCCATTCTGCATCCTTCTCAGTCCTCTGACTGTCTGATTGGTCAGGAAGGATACGGACACGGTAGAAAGCTATTCAGAGGTTGTGCTTGGCCCAGAAGGTGAGGGATCGTTCCGGAAGTCTAGATGTTGAGGTGCAGCAGCTGTACAAAGCGTTTATGGGAGGCTGTTCACACTGCTTCAAGAAACCTTCAAGGGGTGTGGCCCCTTTGAATACTTCACCCACAATAGCCCACAGGGTTTGAGCATGCCACAGGTTTGAACATGTTTGTTCAGGGAACTTCTGCTAATGTGTAGGTGGACTATTTTTGCGGTGGCACATCCACTAGAGTTGCAATACACATTGAGTTCAGAGGATTGAGCTGGTAACTGGCAAGTTGAATTTAAACACCAATGAAGACACCACAATTAACATTCATGATATGAAAGTAGTCAATTGGGTGGGGATTCCTATGGGTTGGGAGTGATCAGCTAAGGATCAGAGCATTGTCTTGGTTTGTTATGGTTTTAAGTTATATCACTGCGATCTAGTGGCCACAATAAATGAATGACAAGATTTGGTTCAGGACTCCAGCACTGCAGGTGGTGGTAAATCATCAATATTAGCTTTATGCTTTTCTTCAAACACAAAATAAGAAGAAAATTAACTTCTTTGAAATAGAGATGAGTCGTCTTTCTATCTATGTATGTGCTGTGGACCATTAGCTTCAAATAGCTGCATTAGCCCCATTGGCTCCATTTCCTCCTGTCAACCAACATCCTTAGTGGCGTTGGCAGAAAGCAGATGTTACCTGTTTTCAGGGATATAGTATTTTCAAACTAACTTCCTTTTCCCCTGAAAAATACAGGTGACTTACTACGCCTATGACAGAACCACATGCAGTTGTTGAGGTGCAGCACAGAGGTTTATGTGAGGTTCTCTGTTACTCTGTAACTCCATTCTAACTCTTCACTTAATTTTATGTGCCTTGCACATCCGTGACATCCTGAGGTCAATTTATCTGCCGCCATCACCTCATGTTTCAGCATGATAATGCACGGCCCCATTACGGAAGGATCTGCACACAATTCCTGGAACCCAGATCTTCCATGGCCTGCATACTCATCAGACACGTCACCCATTGAGCATGTTTGGGATACTCTGGATTGACGTGTACGTCAGCTTATTCCAGTTCCCGCCAATGTCCAGCAACTTCGCACAGCCATTGAAGAGGAGTGGGACAACATTCCACAGACCATAATCAACAGCCTGATCAACTCTATGTGAAGGAGATGTGTCACGCTGCACGAGGCAAATGGTTGTCACACCAGATACTGACTGGTTTCCTGATCCACACCCCTACTTTTTTTTAAAAAAGGTATCTGTGATCAACAGATGCATATCTGTATTCCCAGTCATGTGAAATCCATAGATTAGGACCTAATGAATGTAATTTCAATTGACTGATTTCCTTATTTCAAATGTAGCTCAGTGAGATCTTTGAAATTGTTGCATGTTGCGTTTTTTTATATATTTTTTGTATACATTTACATTTGAGTTGTTTAGCAGACGCTCTTATCCAGAGCGACTAACAGGAGCAATTAGGGTTAAGTGCATTGCTCAAGGGCACATCGACTTGGTTTATCACCAAGTTGGCTCTGGGATTCTAACCAGCGACATTTCGGTTACTGGCCCAACACTCTTCACCGCTAGGCTACCTGCTGCCCAGAATCCCACCCAGTTGACTAATTTAAAAAATGGTGGAAGCCCTCAATGGCAATGTCCATGCTAAAATGGGTTATATCCATGATCAATCCTCTATTTATCTCTATGACAACAGGAACAACTCCGATATAAAGTGGAAAGTTGCGTAACAACCTAACCACTACAAAACGTATATTTGATCAAATAAGCCTCACGTAGCAAAATAGCAATTCCATTTTTTTGTAGACCAAATTTGAAACTCATTGACCTCATTTAGTGGGCTTATTGTCGTGGACAGATTTTGGCCGGAGTAAAACCTCTTGCTTCGCCAATTTCTCTCTGCCAACGGGAACTTATTCCAGTGTGTGGGTGGACTATTTCCACTTTGACATCTCCAATTGCGTTACCAACAGTGAGGTGCAACACAAATTGAGTGCTCCCTCTAATTCTCTCTCTCCCTCTCGGAGGACCTGAACCCTAGGACCATGCCTCAAGAATACCTGGCCTGATTACTCCTGGCTGCCCCCGGTCCACCTGGTAGTGCTGCTGCTCCAGTTCCAACTGTTCTACCTGCAGCTATGGAACCCTGACCTGTTCACCGGACGTGCTACCTTGTCCCGGACCTGTTGTTTTCAACTCTCTCTACCGCACCTGCTATCTCTAACTCTGAATGATCGGCTATGAAAAGCCAACTGACATTTACACCTGTTGAACCCTCTACAACCACTGTGATTATTATTATTTGACCCTGCTGGTCATCTATGAACGTTTGAACATCTTGGCCATGTACTGTTATAATCTCCACCCGGCACAGCCAAAAGAGGACTGGCCACACCTCAGAGCCTGGTTCCTCTCTAAGTTTCTTCCTAGGTTCCTGCCTTTCTAGGGAGTTTTTCCTAGCCTCCATGCTTCTACATTTCTTGCTGTTTGGGGTTTTAGGCTGGGTTTCTGTACAAGCACTTTGTGACATCAGCTGATGTAAAAAGGGCTTTATAAAAACATTTGATTTTATTTGGTTGAGTTTAAACACCAATAAAGACAATTGACATACATGATGATTACAACAGCTCAAGGCTCATAAATGACTACCTTATGAAAAAAAAACCGAAAAAAAAAACCAGACAGTATACGATTACAAATAGTTAAAGAAACATTATCAACAACGATACAAAAGAAATGCTCTTACCCCGATTCCATTGATCACCAATTTTCAATGTATGTTGCATTTTGGGGATACAAAATTGTCTGACTTGCATCTCACCGTGTCCACCTCCAGAATTACTCTGCATTACTCATGCAACTTTACTTGAGCAACTTCTGAAGCAACAGGTGGCTTGTCTGACGAAGACTCTACTACAACTTCTGAAGCAACAGGTGGCTTGTCTGACGAAGACTCTACTACAACTTCTGAAGCTACAGCTGGCTTGTCTGACGAAGACTCTACTACAACTTCTGAAGCTACAGCTGGCTTGTCTGACGAAGACTCTACTACAACTTCTGAAGCTACAGCTGGCTTGTCTGACGAAGACTCTACTACAACTTCTGAAGCTACAGCTGGCTTGTCTGACGAAGACTCTACTACAACTTCTGAAGCTACAACTGGCTTGTCTGACGAAGACTCTACTACAACTTCTGAAGCTACAGCTGGCTTGTCTGACGAAGACTCTACTACAACTTCTGAAGCTACAGCTGGCTTGTCTGACGAAGACTCTACTACAACTTCTGAAGCTACAGCTGGCTTGTCTGACGAAGACTCTACTACAACTTCTGAAGCTACAGCTGGCTTGTCTGACGAAGACTCTACTACAACTTCTGAAGCTACAACTGGCTTGTCTGACGAAGACTCTACTACAACTTCTGAAGCTACAACTGGCTTGGCTGACGACAACTTCTCACAAACTTTGATGCCTATAAATCCAGGCTATTTTGTTATATCAGTCAAACTATCAAATACAACTTGTACATGATTGATCATAATTAAATACGTTTGTTGTTGATATCTCCAAAGACAACACAGGTCGTTGAAGTTTGACAAAAAAGGGCTAGCATAAAGCTAATGCTAAATTACTTTAAAATTCTTCTTCTCATGAACCGTAACTCAGATTCTTTCAATATTTGGTATATAGACATTCTGTAATGGCCACTAGCTAAAATGGCGCAGTTCGGAACAACACAAACGTTAGCCCTGATTTCATTTTTCTGTGGATGATCTTCACTAGCTAACGTCGCCATAACATTGTCTACAAGCGTGTTTGAGGGGATTTCTATTGGATAAGCATTTTCTAGGCATCTTTATCTTTGGAATAGAAGCTGCCTTCAAAGATGGCCGCTCAATGCCAATGTAGGGCGCCACTGTCACAGACTGTACAGGTGTGTTACTATACAGGGGTGTTACTGTGATGTCACTGTTATGGCCTGTACAGGTGTGTTACTGTACTGGGGTGTTACTGTACAGGTGTTACTGTACAGGGTTGTTACAGGTCTGTTACTGTGATGAGGTCAATGTGATACGATACAATATACTTTATTGTCCATTTACATGGACAAATAATTTACATGGAAATTATTTTGGCAAAACAAAAGTGTTTGTGATAATGTCACTGTGATGACTTCCTGTAAACATACACCACTCCAGGTATGTACCCCTTCTCCGGCTCCGCTACGGCTTTCTCCCAGTCCTCCACCTCTGTGATCGCCACGTGACCCCAGAGCCCCGCCCCCTCCATCAGCGCCAGCTCATTCTCCAGCGCAGCCTTGTACTCCAGGTTGTCATGGTTACCTCTGGTTGTCATGCAGACGTAACCACCTGGAAGGGGTAAAAATGAGGCATGGTGGCGAGTTTGTTTCTGTCTCTTTCTGTTTATAAATACACTATCTGGCTGGTCACTTAGAAATGTCTTTGTTTTGAAAGAACAGCACATTTTTTGTCCATTAAAATAACATCTAATTGATCAGAAATACAGTGTCGACATTGTTAATGTTGTAAATGACTATTGTAGCTGGATACGTCTGGTTTTTAATAGAATATCTACATAGGCGTACAGAGGCCCATTATCAGCAACCATCACTCCTATGTTCCAATGACACGTTGTGTTAGCTAATCCAAGTTTATAATTTTAAAAGGCTACTTGCTCATTAGAAAACCCTTTTGCAATTATGTTTGCACAGCTGAAAATGGTTGTTCTGATTAAAGAAGCAATAAAACTGTCCTTCTTTAGACTAGTTGAATATCTGGAGCATCAGTATTTGTGGGTTCGATTACAGGCTCAAAATGGCCAGAAACTGAGAAATTAAGGCTATTCCATGCGAGAAATTGCCAAGAAACTGAAGATCTCGTACGGCACTTTGAGCAAGAGGACAACTGAGCAAGAGGACAAGTACATTAGAGTGTCTAGTTTGAGAAACAGACGCCTCACAAGTCCTCAACTGGCAGCTTCATTAAACAGTACCCACAAAACACCGTCTCAAAAATGTTTGCTTTTCTTTCAAAAACAAGGAAATTTCTAAGCGACCCCAAACTTTTGAACTGTAGTGTATATAGAACAAGTGTATGTACTTCAGTATTATTACTGAATAGTATACTTAAGCAATAATGCTTGAGGAAGTGTGGAATATGGCCATTCTTATACAGCCCGTAGTCGTGTTATATTGGCCATATACCACAAACCTGGTTACCGACGCAACTAGAAGAGTAAACAAGTAATTTTGCATCATACCAGTGGTGTATTGTCTGACATACCACGGCTTTCAGAACCCAAACTACCCGCTTTATAAAGTTATTATGTACAGTATGTTTTGTCCAATTAAAAACAGTCATGTGACCTGGTTTGGTGGCCTGGCACAGCTCTCTGATGACTTTCACTGGCACCTGGCCGTCACTTAGCGCCCCAACAATCACTACCACATCAAACTGCCCTGCAGGAGGGTAGAGGAGGAGGACGACGAGTTACAGGGGATGAGGAAGCAGAGGGAGAATAGAGAGGGGGAAAGGGATTAGAGGGGGGAGAAGATATAGAGAGGGGGGAGAAGGAATATAGAGGGGGGAATGGAGAGAGGGGGAATAGAGAGGGAGGGTGAGGAGGAGGATGAGAAGGGGGAAAGAGACAGAGGGTGAAGAGGAGACAGTGAGAAACTGTAGTAAACTCTTTCACCAAATTGCTTTTCTTTCCGTGAATTTGTTTGTAATGTAATCTCCCAGGGTAAAGCATGTCTAATCTAATCTCCCTGCATGTTTGTAATGTAATCTCCCAGGGTAAAGCATGTCTAATCTAATCTCCCTGCATGTTTGTAATGTAATCTCCCAAGGTAAAGCATGTATAATCTAATCTCCCTGCATGTTTGTATTGTAATCTCCCAGGGTAAAGCATGTCTAATCTAATCTCCCTGCATGTTTGTAATGTAATATCCTAGGATAAAGCATGAAAATCTGCCAGTATTCAAGTCAGAATAAATCTAATGGTCTAGTAATGTCTGATTGCTTCAGACAGACTGATATTTGCTGACTATTATGAACATGATCAGTTATGCAAAGTTCAAAGTGTAGTGGTACCCGCTTGGACAGGAAGTGGTTCGTCTCCCAGCATGCATTGCTTGAGGTCCTGGTAGAGGCCCGTCTTATTGGCCAGTTCCAACATGCCTTTGCTCCCATCAACGCCCACAAAATGCCTGAAGCCCATCCTCTTCAGCTGCACATAAGACAGACAAAATCACAGACGTCATCACTCACCCCAAAGCTACACTCCATCCTGTGTACTGTGCAAACTGTGTTAAAGGTACCTGATATTTTACCATAGGTGTCGGGGGTGTGATTTAGTGAGGCTCACCTGTGCTGCAACCAATCCAGTGCCACAGGCCACGTCCAGAATCACTGCTGTCACCCGGTCGCCATGGAAACAGGGGGACAGGCAGTTTGCCGCCAGACTCGGCGCACGATAGTCCAGAAGACCCACGTCCTGCGGTGGAGTTAACATTCACGCAGTTATACACAGTAGAGACTGGAGTAGCCCAGTCTCTCTGGACCCCTCCTCTCCCTAAAAAAAAAAATGCATACATCTAATGCGCCAGCCACTCAAAGTATTGACTACCGATTGCTGTCCAGAGTTCTGAAATTGCGAAGTCTACACGGCTATCTATCAGACTACGTGGTCTTACGTGTTAACCTATAGCCTTGCTTTAATGGATACATCTTAGCCTATAGCCTTGCTTTAATGGATACATCTTAGCCTATAGCCTTGCTTTAATGGATACATCTTAGCCTATAGCCTTGCTTTAATGGATACATCTTAGCCTATAGCCTTGCTTTAATGGATACATCTTAGCCTATAGCCTTGCTTTAACGGATACATGTTAACCTATAGCGTTGCTTTAATTTATACATGCTTATTTTTATTAGGTTGTCATTTTCGTTGATGTTTCATGAAGCTATAGGCCTACGGTGTCGCGATGCTGCTATGTTGAATGCTGTCTGGCGGCAATAATGTACACTATTTGTTTAGTCATTAAAAGTGGGAAATTCAAACATTGCAGGTTGTAAAATGAATTTTTGATGCCAGAACATACTAAATCAGTAACCATTAGATTTTGAAGAATACACAACTGTCCTACAGACTAACTTAGCCATCCTCGCGCTCTCTCGCAACTTGGATAGAAAGTTTGTGCTGCATAAAACCAGTCCATTAATGCCAAGTAATACAATCAGTCCACTGTCAAAACAATAGCTAACTAGGGGATGTTCCATTATGCAGACAACGCCGATTAGCCTATCTATAGCTATATATAGTATTTAGCTGGTAGCCTATTAAATTACACGACGTGGTCGGGGCCATCCGTCTCATCACTTGGGGGGGGGGGGGGGGGGCACTCATGAGCTCCACTGGGTACCTTGCAGTCATTATCCTGGTTTTCTGGGAGAGGAGGATGGCCGGCACTCTCACTAGAGGCACTGAAACTGAGGCACTATTTGACCTAGATAGTTTGTGTACATGCATTGATATGTAGGCTACGTGTGCCTTTTAAAAATATATATGTAATTCTGTCCTTGAGCTGTTCTTGTTTAATGATGTTCTGTATTATGTCATTCTGTATGGACCCCAGGAAGAGCAGCTGCTGCTTTTGCAACAGCTAAATGGGGATCCTAATAAAATACCAAATACCAAACTATTCTTGATGGGAGGAATTAGAGGAGGCCACTGTCATTGCCGGGCCAGAGCAGTGAGGTCAGTCTGGACTGGGAGGATGCATCAGTAGGTCTACTAGCTTCCTTCCACCTGTGATGGTGTTTCGTCAGTGGAGAACGAGTTGGTAGCTTCGGTGATGTGGTAAACTTGTTCTCCATCGGAGTCCGACCTGATTCCCCTAACTTTTTTGAAATTGATAGCCAAATAGGTGAGGATGCCAAGGTGGGCTGGCGCCGGTGCCACTGAGAAATGGCTATGCATGACAAATATACAGTGCCTTGCGAAAGTATTCGGCCCCCTTGAACTTTGCGACCTTTTGCCACATTTCAGGCTTCAAACATAAAGATATAAAACTGTATTTTTTTGTGAAGAATCAACAACAAGTGGGACACAATCATGAAGTGGAACGACATTTATTGGATATTTCAAACTTTTTTAACAAATCAAAAACTGAAAAATTGGGCGTGCAAAATTATTCAGCCCCTTTACTTTCAGTGCAGCAAACTCTCTCCAGAAGTTCAGTGAGGATCTCTGAATGATCCAATGTTGACCTAAATGACTAATGATGATAAATACAATCCACCTGTGTGTAATCAAGTCTCCGTATAAATGCACCTGCACTGTGATAGTCTCAGAGGTCCGTTAAAAGCGCAGAGAGCATCATGAAGAACAAGGAACACACCAGGCAGGTCCGAGATACTGTTGAGAAGAAGTTTAAAGCCGGATTTGGATACAAAAAGATTTCCCAAGCTTTAAACATCCCAAGGAGCACTGTGTAAGCGATAATATTGAAATGGAAGGAGTATCAGACCACTGCAAATCTACCAAGACCTGGCCGTCCCTCTAAACTTTCAGCTCATACAAGGAGAAGACTGATCAGAGATGCAGCCAAGAGGCCCATGATCACTCTGGATGAACTGCAGAGATCTACAGCTGAGGTGGGAGACTCTGTCCATAGGACAACAATCAGTTGTATATTGCACAAATCTGGCCTTTATGGAAGAGTGGCAAGAAGAAAGCCATTTCTTAAAGATATCCATAAAAAGTGTTGTTTAAAGTTTGCAAGCCACCTGGGAGACACACCAAACATGTGGAAGAAGGTGCTCTGGTCAGATGAAACCAAAATTGAACTTTTTGGCAACAATGCAAAACGTTATGTTTGGCGTAAAAGCAACACAGCTGAACACACCATCCCCACGGTCAAACATGGTGGTGGCAGCATCATGGTTTGGGCCTGCTTTTCTTCAGCAGGGACAGGGAAGATGGTTAAAATTGATGGGAAGATGGATGGAGCCAAATACAGGACCATTCTGGAAGAAAACCTGATGGTGTCTGCAAAAGACCTGAGACTGGGACGGAGATTTGTCTTCCAACAAGACAATGATCCAAAACATAAAGCAAAATCTACAATGGAATGGTTCAAAAATAAATATATCCAGGTGTTAGAATAGCCAAGTCAAAGTCCAGACCTGAATCCAATCGAGAATCTGTGGAAAGAACTGAAAACTGCTGTTCACAAATGCTCTCCATCCAAACTCACTGAGCTCGAGCTGTTTTGCAAGGAGGAATGGGAAAAAATTTCAGTCTCTCGATGTGCAAAACTGATAGAGACATACCCCAAGCGACTTACAGCTGTAATCGCAGCAAAAGGTGGCGCTACAAAGTATTAACTTAAGGGGGCTGAATAATTTTGCACGCCCAATTTTTCAGTTTTTAATTTGTTAAAAAAGTTTGAAATATCCAATAAATGTCGTTCCACTTCATGATTGTGTCCCACTTGTTGATTCTTCACAAAAAAATACAGTTTTATATCTTTATGTTTGAAGCCTGAAATGTGGCAAAAGGTCGCAAAGTTCAAGGGGGCCGAATACTTTCACAAGGCACTGTATAGTCTGTTTTCCTCACCTACTACAATGTAGATTGGACAACAAAACACTTGGCTTGCAACATGTGGCTAGTACAAAAAGAGGCATACTGTCAAAATGATTTCTTTAAAAAAATGTATAGAAAGACATACACAAAAGGTTGTGGAGACCCCTTCAAATTAGTGGATTCAGCCACACCTGTTGCTGACGTGTATAAAATCGAGCACACGGCCATGCAATCTCCATAGACAAACATTGGTAGTAGAATGGCCTTACTGCAGAGCTCAGTGACTTTCAATGTGGCACCGTCATAGGAGGCCACCTTTCCAACAAGTCAGCGTGTATAATTTCTGCCCTGCTAGAGCTGCCCCAGTCAACTGTAAGTGCTGTTATTGTAAAGTGGATATGTCTAGGAGCAACAACGGCTCACCTTCAAAGGGGTAGGTCACACAAGCTCACTGAACGCGGAGTAGTAGTGGACCAGTAGGCCTAACGCATTACATTGACAAGTAGTTGGACTTTAGGCAAATCTCAAATGACACCCGTGTCCCCCTCTTGAGTGCACCATACATATTTTGACCAATGTCACTTAGACCTCAGGTCATAACAAGTCATTCACTACCATATATGGGAAATAGGGTGCATTTTGAGATGTAGACTACAGTAATGATCCTACCTGGTCATAGTTCTCTGCCCAGGTGTTGTAGAAGCCGACTTTGTCCCCGGCCTCTGTGTTTTTGTGGGCTGATAGAATGACGTCCTTCACGTCCTCAAATGTTCTATGTGACATTTTTTTCTTTTTTTTTTATTTCACCTTTATTTAACCAGGTAGGCTAGTTGAGAACAAGTTCTCATTTGCAACTGCGACCTGGCCAAGATAAGGCATAGCAGTGTGAACAGACAACACAGAGTTACACATGGAGTAAACAATTAACAAGTCAATAACACAGTAGAAAAAAAGGGGAGTCTATATATACATTGTGTGCAAAAGGCATGAGGTAGGCAAATAATTACAATTATGCAGATTAACACTGGAGTGATAAGTGATCAGATGGTTATGTACAGGTAGAGATATTGGTGTGCAAAAGAGCAGAAAAATAAAAATAAATAAATAAAAACAGTATGGGGGTGAGGTAGGTGAAAATGGGTGGGCTATTTACCAATAGACTATGTACAGCTGCAGCGATCGGTTAGCTGCTCAGATAGCAGATGTTTGAAGTTGGTGAGGGAGATAAAAGTCTCCAACTTCAGCGATTTTTGCAGTTCGTTCCAGTCACAGGCAGCAGAGAACTGGAACGAAAGGCGGCCAAATGAGGTGTTGGCTTTAGGGATGATCAGTGAGATACACCTGCTGGAGCGCGTGCTACGGATGGGTGTTGCCATCGTAACCAGTGAACTGAGATAAGGCGGAGCTTTACCTAGCATGGACTTGTAGATGACCTGGAGCCAGTGGGTCTGGCGACGAATATGTAGCGAGGGCCAGCCGACTAGAGCATACAAGTCGCAGTGGTGGGTGGTATAAGGTGCTTTAGTGACAAAACGGATGGCACTGTGATAAACTGCATCCAGTTTGCTGAGTAGAGTGTTGGAAGCAATTTTGTAGATGACGTCGCCGAAGTCGAGGATCGGTAGGATAGTCAGTTTTACTAGGGTAAGTTTGGCGGCGTGAGTGAAGGAGGCTTTGTTGCGGAATAGAAAGCCGACTCTTGATTTGATTTTCGATTGGAGATGTTTGATATGGGTCTGGAAGGAGAGTTTAGAGTCTAGCCAGACACCTAGGTACTTATAGATGTCCACATATTCAAGGTCGGAACCATCCAGGGTGGTGATGCTGGTCAGGCGTGCGGGTGCAGGCAGCGAACGGTTGAAAAGCATGCATTTGGTTTTACTAGCGTTTAAGAGCAGTTGGAGGCCACGGAAGGAGTGCTGTATGGCATTGAAGCTCGTTTGGAGGTTAGATAGCACAGTGTCCAAGGACGGGCCGGAAGTATATAGAATGGTGTCGTCTGCGTAGAGGTGGATCAGGGAATCGCCCGCAGCATGAGAAACATCATTGATATATACAGAGAAAAGAGTCGGCCCGAGAATTGAACCCTGTGGCACCCCCATAGAGACTGCCAGAGGACCGGACAGCATGCCCTCCGATTTGACACACTGAACTCTGTCTGCAAAGTAATTGGTGAACCAGGCAAGGCAGTCATCCGAAAAACCGAGGCTACTGAGTCTGCCGATAAGAATACGGTGATTGACAGAGTCGAAAGCCTTGGCAAGGTCTATGAAGACGGCTGCACAGTACTGTCTTTTATCGATGGCGGTTATGATATCGTTTAGTACCTTGAGCGTGGCTGAGGTACACCCGTGACCGGCTCGGAAACCAGATTGCACAGCGGAGAAGGTACGGTGGGATTCAAGATGGTCAGTGACCTGTTTGTTGACTAGGCTTTCGAAAACCTTAGATAGGCAGGGCAGGATGGATATAGGTCTGTAACAGTTTGGGTCCAGGGTGTCGCCCCCTTTGAAGAGGGGGATGACTGCGGCAGCTTTCCAATCCTTGGGGATCTCAGACGATATGAAAGAGAGGTTGAACAGGCTGGTAATAGGGGTTGCGACAATGGCGGTGGATAGTTTCAGGAATAGAGGGTCCAGATTGTCCAGCCCAGCTGATTTGTACGGGTCCAGGTTTTGCAGCTCTTTCAGGACATCTGCTATCTGGATTTGGGTAAAGGAGAACCTGGAGAGGCTTGGGCGAGTAGCTGCGGGGGGGGGGGGAGCTGTTGTCCGAGGTTGGAGTAGCCAGGCGGAAGGCATGGCCAGCCGTTGAGAAATGCTTGTTGAAGTTTTCGATAATCATGGATTTATCGGTGGTGACCGTGTTACCTAGTCTCAGTGCAGTGGGCAGCTGGGAGGAGGTGCTCTTGTTCTCCATGGACTTCACAGTGTCCCAGAACTTTTTGGAGTTGGAGCTACAGGATGCAAACTTCTGCCTGAAGAAGTTGGCTTTAGCTTTCCTGACTGACTGTGTGTATTGGTTCCTGACTTCCCTGAACAGTTGCATATCGCGGGGACTATTCGATGTTAGCGCAGTCCGCCACAGGATGTTTTTGTGCTGGTCGAGGGCAGTCAGGTCTGGAGTGAACCAGGGGCTATATCTGTTCTTAGTTCTGCATTTTTTGAACGGAGCATGCTTATCTAAAATGGTGAGGAAGTTACTTTTAAAGAAAGACCAGGCATCCTCAACTGACGGGATGAGGTCAATGTCCTTCCAGGATACCCGGGCCAGGTCGATTAGAAAGGCCTGCTCACAGAAGTGTTTTAGGGAGCGTTTGACAGTGATGAGGGGTGGTCGTTTGACTGCGGCTCCGTAGCGGATACAGGCAATGAGGCAGTGATCGCTGAGATCCTGGTTGTAGACAGCGGAGGTGTATTTGGAGGGCCAGTTGGTCAGGATGACGTCAATGAGGGTGCCCTTGTTTACAGAGTTAGGGTTGTACCTGGTGGGTTCCTTGATGATTTGAGTGAGATTGAGGGCATCTAGCTTAGATTGTAGGACTGCCGGGGTGTTAAGCATATCCCAGTTTAGGTCACCTAACAGAACAAACTCTGAAGCTAGATGGGGGGCGATCAATTCACAAATGGTGTCCAGGGCACAGCTGGGAGCTGAGGGGGGTCGGTAGCAGGCGGCAACAGTGAGAGACTTATTTCTGGAGAGAGTAATTTTCAAAATTAGTAGTTCGAACTGTTTGGGTATGGACCTGGAGAGTATGACATTACTTTGCAGGCTATCTCTGCAGTAGACTGCAACTCCTCCCCCTTTGGCAGTTCTATCTTGACGGAAGATGTTATAGTTGGGTATGGAAATCTCAGAATTTTTGGTGGCCTTCCTGAGCCAGGATTCAGACACGGCAAGGACATCAGGGTTAGCAGAGTGTGCTAGAGCAGTGAGTAAGACACACTTAGGGAGGAGGCTTCTGATGTTGACATGCATGAAACCAAGGCTTTTTCGATCACAGAAGTCAACAAATGAGGGTGCCTGGGGACATGCAGGGCCTGGGTTTACCTCCACATCACCCGCGGAACAGAGAAGGAGTAGTATGAGGGTGCGGCTGAAGGCTATCAAAACTGGTCGCCTAGGGCGTTGGGGACAGAGAATAAGAGGAGCAGGTTTCTGGGCATGGTAGAATATATTCAGGGCATAATGCGCAGACAGGGGTATGGTGGGGTGCGGGTACAGCGGAGGTAAGCCCAGGCACTGGGTGATGATGAGAGAGGTTGTATCTCTGGACATGCTGGTTGTAATGGGTGAGGTCACCGCATGTGTGGGGGGTGGGACAAAGGAGGTATCAGGGGTATAAAGAGTGGAACTAGGGGCTCCATTGTAAACTAAAACAATGATAACTAACCTGCACAACAGTATACAAGGCATATTGACATTTGAGAGAGACATACAGCAAGGCATACAGTAATCACAGGTGTTGAATTGGGAGAGCTAGCTGAAACAGTAGGTGAGACAACAACAGCTAATCAGCTAGCACAACAACAGCAGGTAGAATGGCGATTGATTAGGCAGAGAGGGTCGGATTAACTACACACAGAGCCTAAATGCGGCTGGGGCCGACAGATAAAACATAAACAAGCAGAATGGATTACCGTGAATTAATGGACAGTCCAGCATGCATCAGCTATGTAGCCAAGTGATCAGTGTCCAAGGGGCAGCGGTGGATGGGGCAGGGAAGCTGGACTGGCGAGTGTTATCCAGGTTAGAAAACTAACAATGACTAAATAGCTTGTAGCCAGTTAGCTGGTTAGCTTCTGAAGGTTCTTGAGTGTGTTCTAAAAGTGTAAAGATAATAGCGGTTCCGTATCACATTGGGTGAGGCAGGTTACCGGAAGGTATAAACAAATAAAAAAATCGAAAAGGGATAGAAAGTAAATATGGGTTCAGTGAGTGTTTGGGACGCGGCGATTCAGATGGTTAGCAGGCCTGTGCTAACAAGCTAACAGTTAGTAGACGGTGCTAAACACGGTAGCAGTTAGCGGACCGGGCTAAACAAGCTAGCAGTTAGCAGGCCGAATTTGCAAGCAAGGAGATAGCAAGGGCTAGAGAGTTAGCCTTTGGGGACGTCGCGATGGGGGGAGTCTGTTTATTCCTCTTCATGCGGTGACATCAATGGACCGGTCGTGGGTCTGGATATTGTAGCCCAGGAGCTCAAAATGTTCCGTTTGCGATGGGAATCCGGGGGTGAAAAATAAAAATAAAATAATAGATAGGTCCGTTATGCTCTGGTTAGAGTCGCGTTGTTCGAACTGGCGAGAGCTTTCCGAGCTAAAGGTTAGCTGATGACCGGTTAGCTGACCGGTTAGCTGAAGACCGCTAGCAATGTTTTGCTGAAGCTGGTAGTTAGTTTGCTAGTTGGCTAGCTTCAGTTGAGGGGTTCCAGATCCGAAGTAAATATAAATACTTTAGGAAAAAAAGCTACGTTGGGTGAGGCGGGTTGCAGGAGAGTATTTAGAAGAAGTTGAGGTTCAGCAAAAAGTTTTAAAGATATGTGAAGAAAACGAAACGAAAACAAACGATATATACAAGGAACACGACAACACGTCCTACTGCTACGCCATCTTGGAACTACTATTATATGAACATATGAACATATATACATATATACATTCTAGATTCTTGTCAATTCTTTTTGTGGGAGAAAATTCTGGAATCAATGTCATGCATTCAGAATACTAACCTTGGCCCAAGACACCAAAGGTAACGATTGGATTGACCTTATTATGTCAGGGCTATCGAAATATGTCGTTGCCAATAAAACCTCACAATAACGTGCAGAGCGTTCGACTGGTCCGACTCGAGGTGTCGAAAAAAATAAAATTCAACCCCATCCCCAAAATTACATATATTTTCATTTGACCCTCCCCCTATTAAAAATAACTCAAAAATAATTATTACCAGCATAAATAACAATAACTGTAGTAACCCTGTGTTTATAAATGGGGATATTGACCTTACCACTTTAGCATGGTTTTGTGGCACAGTCGATGACACGCAAGGCTAAAAAGACCAGAATATTTAGGGTTCGCCAACCACTATGGACAAGCTCACTATCTCTGCCTGTCTCATTACACTACGATCAGAGAAGGCTGCAGACAATGATCAGCTAGGGGGAAATCACATTGTCTACATTTTGATGCTATATCTATAATTAAATTAAATTTGCAGTGCCTTCGGAAAGTATTTAGACCGCTTGACTTTATCCACATTTTGTTACGTTACAGCCTTATTCTAAAATGTACTAAATATATATTTTCTCTCAGCAATTTACACACAATACCCCATAATGACAAAGCGAAAACAGTTTGTAGATAAAAAAATTAAATAAATGTATTTACAAAAGTATTCAGACCTTTTGCTAAGAGATGTGAAATTGAGCTCAGACTCATCCTGTTCCTATTGATCATCCTTGAGATGTTTCTACAACTTAGTAGGCACCAGCAGGATCATAAGCATTCATTCAAACACATTTTCGTGCGTTTTACCAGCAGCTCTGTGGTTTATGACTTCAAGCCTATCAACTCCTGAGATTAGGCTGGTGTAACAATGTGATGTGAAATGGCTAGCTAGTTAGCGGGGTGCGCGCTAATAGCGTTTCAAACGTCACTTGCTTTGAGACTTGGAGTAGTTGTTCCCCTTGCTCTGCATGGGTAACGCTGCTTCGAGGGTTGCTGTTGTTGTTGTGTTCCTGGTTCGAGCCCAGGTAGGAGCGAGGAGAGGTACGGAAGCTATACTGTTACACTGGCAATACTAAAGTGCCTATAAGAACATCCAATAGTCAAAGGTATATGAAATACAAATGGTATAGAGAGAAATAGTTCTATAATTCCTATAATAACTACAACCTAAAACGTCTTACCTGGGAATATTGAAGACTCATGTTAAAAGGAACCACCAGCTTTCATATGTTCTCATGTTCTGAGCAAGGAACTGAAACGTTAGCTTTCTTACATAGCACATATTGCACTTTTACCATCTTGTCCAACTATTTGTTTTTGTATTATTTGAGGCTAAATTGATTTATTGATGTATTATATTAAGTTAGAAATAAGTGTTCATTCAGTATTGTTGTAATTGTCATTATTACAAATACATTTAAAAAATTGGCCGATTAATCGGTATTGGCTTTTTTTTACGCCAATAATCGGTATCAGCTTTTTTTGTCCTCCAATAAATCGGTCTCGGCGTTGAAAAATCATAATCGGTCGACCTCTACCCTAGACCCACAACAATTTACATACCTCCCCAACAGATGATGATCTCTCTATTGCACTCCACACTGCCCTTTCCCACCTGGACAAAATGAACACCTATGTGAGAATGCTGTTCATTGACTACAGCTCAGCATTCAACACCATAGTGCCCACATAGCTAAGCTAAGGACCCTGGGACTAAACACCTCCCTCTGCAACTGGATCCTGGACTTCCTGATGGGCCGCCCCCAGAGGACAGAGCACAATCCCATTCTCATCGACAGGGCTGCAGCGGAGTAGGTTGAGAGCTTCAAGTTCCTTGGTGTCCACATCACCAACAAACTAACATGGTCCAAACACACCAAGACAGTCATGAAGAGGGCACAACAAAACCTATTCACCCTCAGGAGACTGAAAAGATTTGGCATGGATCCTCAAAAGGTTCTACAGCTGCACCATCGAGAGCATGGTCGCATCACTGCCTGGTATGGCAACAGCTCAGCCTCCGACCGCAAGGCACTACAGAGGGCAGTGCGAACGGCCCAGTACATGACTGGGGCCAAGCTTCCTGTCATCCAGGACCTCTATACCAGGCGGTGTCAGAGGAAGGCCCTAAAAACTGTCAAAGACTCCAGCCACCCTAGTCATAGACTGTTCTCTCTGCTACCGCATGGCAAGTGGTACCAGAACGCCAAGTCTAGGTCCAAGAGGACCTTCTAAACAGCTCCTACACCCAAGCCATAAGACTCTTGAACATCTAATCAAATTGCTACCTAGACTATTTGCATTGCCCCCTCCCCCTCTTTTACACAGTTGCTACTCTGTTATCATCTATGCAGTCACTTTAATAACTCTACCTACATGTACATATTACCTCAACTAACCAGTGCCCCCGCACATTGACTCTGTACCAGTACTCCCCCGTATATAATCTCACTATTGTTATTTTACTGCTGCTCTTTAATTAAGTCATTTATTGATTATTCTTATCCGTATTTTTTTTTAACTGCATTGTTGGTTAGTGGCTCGTAAGTAAGAATTTCACTGTAAGGTCTACTACACCTGTTGTATTTGGCCATGTTACTAATAAAAATTGATATATGATCCACCTACTACTGCAGTCACTATGGACAGAGGGCAGGATAGACAGTTGACTGGTAGACAATACTGATCTGTTGTATAGTAAGAATGTGGAAATACCAAACACCTTTATATGGGAGGCGCAAGCAGATGAGAAAATGTGGCTATATGGAAGACATTATATAGTAAAACCTGCAAAATGGGGGGAGATGCACTCCCCTCTTGTGTCCATTATGTTTATTTTTTAACTCCCCACTGCAAAAAAGAAAAGACTTTGACCCCCACCCAGAAAATTTCTAACTGTCCCTTAGCTGACACGTTTACTTTGCAAGCTACCGGTATAAACTTTGTACAGTAGGCTTAACATATAGTGGTGGTAAGTAGACCTAATGTACTTTTTTCTCTAACCAACGTAGGCCTGCCTACCTAGAGAAGTTAGCTAATGTAACCACCTTTATAACATGGTTTTTAATAGTGTTTAATCACGATTGCTGCTGACAGACAGGATAGACAACATTGATTGATGGACCACGTCAGTCAAATTGGCTAGATAGGTAATAGACAACTACGTCAATGTCGCTAGTTAAACAGGTTCATTTTCAGTGGTAAAACTAGATGGGCAAATATTGTTTGATTTGCTTGCCATCAAATAGTGGTGATGGCAGTAGTCAGACTGACAACTTTACCAGGAGGTTGAGGACTTTCCAAAAGCAAGCTACAGCTACAATTATACGTTTGCATAGATAGCTAGCTAACGTTACAGTACATGCCAAATTGATGATATCACACGTATCTGCTAAATTGCTCTTTACTCGTCATGAAAAGCATGCACTTAGCTATTTGCTGTATAACTCTGATGATAGAGCTAAATGTGGAATAATCGGAAATGTGTATTTCTGACTATGCTCGTCAAGAGTTGACGGTATTAAAACCAAAACAGCACGTATTTGCCAAAGGTTTTAGCGGAACTGGGGTCTCCTTGCCCCCGAGCAGCCAAACCGAACGCTCTGAAACGTTTTATTGTTAATTTCAAAACGACTGTTTCAATTTGAGGCTTAAAAACGGTCTGTTCTATAAATTAGTGAAGTCGTTGATTGATTCCCACAATGCATGATCAGCACATACAACATCAATGGCTACAACTAAGCATGTCAAAGGCATGAGGAAATATGAGGAAACAGTAATGGTGTAGGCTATCTGAGGTCATTAAATGGCGCAAGACTAACCATGCATCTAATTGTATTTACTGTTATCACTCATGTTTTTTTACTTACCAGATGACTTAGCTAGCTAGCTACACTAGAAAACTGGAATGACTTTGGGGTGGGACAGCTGTGACGCACACACGCAATGCAAACGGGAGTCCAACAAGTATTCAACTATATAGTAAAATATATAAAAACTAAAATGTGATTTGGGGTGTTAATTAAGATTTATTGTTAGGCATACGGTTAACCGTCTGGATAAGGTTAGGTCTAAAATCCAAATTTTAAGAAGAAAATTGTATAAATGGGCGAGGTTTGTGGCTGTGGTAACTAGTGACCACCAAGTTCAAATACTAGAGACATTAGAGAAAGGGAGGAGATAGGAATCGCATTCCAAGTACTAGAGACATTAGTGAAAGGAGATAGGAATTGATTTGGGCATTGAATCGACAAACGTATACCACACACCCAACAGACTGTTGGGCAAATCGCGTTCACGTTGTCATGGTGCGTCACGCAGTTGCTAACCGGGTTATCCCTTCTCAGTCAGGGTATAAGTCGATAAACCTGCCTATTTTCCTCGAAAGTATGTATTTTCACGATTCTAACACGATACGATATTACAGAAAACAAGTTAGTTATCTCACATCTCGAAAAAAATATTTGTAATGTTGTACTTCTTTGTTCACGAAATTCATGCTAATGTTGGGTTATCGCGCTAGCACGCAATTGACTCCCGTTGTCTCCTTGAAGGAAAACTCAAGCTTGCCCCCCAGAGTGCACCGCGTAGCCCATTGAGGATGCAGGGGAAACGCGCGCACAGTGTGGCGTTGATAGGATTCCCATCTCCTCTAACGGATCTCTGCCAGTGGACGCGTATTCGGGAATTCATCGGTAGCTGCGTTGTAATTCACGTCCCTATATTATGAGCGTTTAGCTAGCTAGTAATCGGTATTTACCGTTCGCTTTTAAAAGCTCCCTCTGTGAAGAAAAAAATATATATATATTTTGTCATTATGGATGTTTGGAGAACGTTTCGCCCGTCCCACAACCTGTTTTGGTCCGCTTTCGTGGCGTAAAACTTGTTCGTGTTATTGTAGCCAGCTCCGAAAGGTTCGGTGGCTTTCCCAGACAAATCTCAGCCTTTCCTTTTGACTCTTGGACGGCAGGAGTGGAGCAGTTTATTCCTGGGACTCGGCCTAGTCTAGTAACGTGAGTGACTTCTCCCCCCCCCCCCCCCCAAAGATAAAGGCTCAGCTACATTTTAATGCACTTTTTTCTAAAGCTAGCAGATATGACACCAAAAAATGGTTTAGACGTTTTTAATCGTTTCTTCTGACTACAGTTACAAAGCCATTTTGCTAATTTACTAGCTAGTTTAGCTAGACCAAACACAGGCTACCTTACTTTGCGCATGTGTAAACAAATAGCTAAAACACATACATTTTGTGAATAACTATATTTGAAGGAATAGCAATGTTGACACTCTGTAGTTAATGAACTCTATAAAGCTGGGACAAACTGTGAGTGAGAAATAATGTTTGCTAACTAACGTTAGCTAGCTAACAGTAGCTACGTTAGATGCTGATGGAGGATGGTCACAACAAGAGGGTAACGTTGAATCTAACATCTCATTTAACTAGCTACGCTAGACCATTTTCTATACTTTGTTTGAGAGCGGGTATATTTTGCTCATTATATATTTCTATAAAATATTCACAACACAATAAATTAGTTATTGTAGCGATCAAGACAGGATAATCTTGGAAACAGAACCAAATTCTGGGGACGTGGGCCTAAATCTGGGCTAGCAAAACCATGAAGTTGTCGATCATTATTCCATCAACATGTAATTGGTAGTGTTTTCCCCTTCTACAGGTATCTCACCAATCTCCAAGGCCTCCAAAATGTCGATTTTAGGATTAAAAAAGAAACAACCAAAGACTTTTAAGGTCAAAGTCATCACTATGGATGCCGAAATGGAGTTTAGTTGTGAGGTAATGTACTTTTGCCTTATTGTAATGACATGTGTGTACAACAAACAGAAACAGTAGCTGAAATAGTAGTCTTGAATGCTCTCGCTCCCCCCTTCCTCCCTCATCATGGTCATGTTAGAAAACTGTACAAATAATTATTAATGCAAATATTCTCTGTCTCCTCTGCCCCCCCCCCCCCCCTCCCCCCTTATCTCTCAGGTGAAATGGAAAGGGAAGGATCTGTTTGATCTGGTGTGTCGGACAGTTGGTCTGAGGGAAACCTGGTTCTTTGGGCTCCGGTACACAGTGAAGGACACCTATGCATGGCTGAAGACAGAGAAACGGGTGAGTGAGAGAAGAGGGGAGTAGGGCAAGAGGAGGAGGGGATGGGTCCTGATAGGGGGGGGCAAGGGAGATAGGGAAGGAAAGATGGAGAGAAAGAAAGATAATGGAAAAAAATAAGATGTGTACCTATACCTAACAGTATTGATTTTTTTTGTTTGTGTGTATGCAGGTCTTGGATCAAGAGGTCCCTAAAGACTCACCGATAACGTTTCACTTCCTGGCCAAGTTCTTCCCAGAGAAGGTAGAAGAAGAGCTGGTGCAGGAAATCACACAACACCTCTTCTTTCTGCAGGTAAAACAACTCTATTTAAACTCTTGTTGGGGAATCCAGGAATCTAACAATGCTTTGATGTCGATTATTTGTGTATATATTAGAGGTCGACCGATTTATGATTTTTCAACGCCGATACCGATTATTGGAGGACCAAAAAAAAGCTGATCCTGGTCCCGATTAATCGGATGATTTTTATATATATATATATATATGTATGTCTGTCTGTGTGTGTGTGTGTGTGTGTATGTAATAATGACAATTACAACAATACTGAATGAACAATAAACACTTTTATTTTAACTTAATATAATGCATCAATAAAATCTATTTAGTCTCAAATAAATAATGAAACATGTTCAATTTGGTTTAAGTAATGCAAAAACAGTGTTGGAGAATGAAGTAAAAGTGCAATATACAGTGGGGCAAAAAAGTATTTAGTCAGCCACCAATTGTGCAAGTTCTTCCATTTAAAAAGATGAGAGAGGCCTATAATTTTCATCATAGGTACACTTCAACTATGACAGACAAAATGAGAAGAAAAAAAATCCAGAAAATCACATTGTAGGATTTTGAATGAATTTATTTGCAAATTATGGTGGAAAATAACAATTGGTGGCTGACTAAATACTTTTTTGCCCCACCGTATGCCATGTAAAAAAAAGCAAACGTTTAAGTTCCTAGCTCAGAACATGACAACATATGAAAGCTGGTGTTTTCATACCCCAGTTAAGAAGTTTTATTTTTTATTTAACCCGGTAGGCCAGTTGAGAGTAAGTTCTCAATTCCACCTGCGACCTGGCCAAGATGAAGCAAAGCAGTGTGACACAAACACAGAATTACACATGGGATAAGCAAACGTACAGTCAATAACACAATAGAAAAACCTATATACAGTGTGTATACAGTGTGTATTAAGATTAGGGAGGTAAGGCAATAAATAGGCCATAGTGGCAAAATAATGACAATTTAGCATTAACACAGGAGTGACAGATGTGCCGAAGATGAATGTGCAAGTAGAGATACTGGGGTGCAAAGGAGTAAAAATAAATAACAATATGGGGATGAGGTAGTTGGGTGGGCTATTTACAGATGGGCTGTGTACAGGTGCAATGTTCGGTAAGCTGCTCTGACAGCTGATGCTTAAAGTTAGTGAGGGAGATATAAGACCAGCTTCAGTGATTTTGCAATTAGTTCCAGTCATTTGCAGCAGAGAACTGGAAGGAAAGGTGGCCAAAAGGGGAGTTGGCTTTGGGGATGACCAGTGAAATATGCCTGCTGGAGCGCGTGCTATGGGTGGGGGCTGCTATGGTGACCAGTGAGCTGAGATAAGGCGGGGCTTTACCTAGCAAATACTTATAGATGACCTGGAGCCAGTGGGTTTGGCGACGAATAGGAAGTGAGGGCCAGCCAACGAGAGCATACAGGTCGCAGTGGTGTGTAGTATATGGGGCTTTGATGACAAAACGGATGGCACTGTGATAGACGACATCCAATTTGCTGAGTAGAGTGTTGGAGGCTATTTTGTAAATGACATTGCCGAAGTCAAGGATCAGTAGGATAGTCAGTTTTACGAGGGTATGTTTAGTGGCATGAGTGAAGGATGCTTTGTTGCGAAATAGGAAGCCAATTCTAGATTTCATTTTGGATTGGAGATGCTTAATGTGAGTCTGAAAGGAGAGTTTACAGTCTATCCAGACACCTAAGTATTTGTAGTTGTCCACATATTCTCAGAACCGTCCAGAGTAGTGATGCTGGACGGGCAGGTGCAGGCAGCGATCGGTTGAAGACAATGCATTTAGTTTTACTTGTATTTAAGAGAAGTTGGAGGCCACAGAAGGAGAGTTGTATGGCATTGAAGCTCGTCTGGAGGGTTGTTAACACAGTGTCCAAAGAAGGGCCAGAAGTATACAGAATGGTGTCGTCTGCGTAGAGGTGGATCAAAGACTCACCAGCAGCAAGAGCGACATCATTGATGTATACAGAGAAGAGAGTTGGCCCAATAATTGATCCCTGTGGCACCCCCATAGAGACTGCCAGAGGCCCGGACAACAGGCCCTCCGATTTGACACACTGAACTCTATCAGAGAAGTAGTTTGTGAACCCGGCGAGGCAATCATTTGAGAAACCAAGGCTATTGAGTCTGCCGATGAGGATGTGGTGATTGACAGAGTCGAAAGCCTTGACCAGGTCGATAAAGATGGCTGCACAGTATTGTCTTTTATCGATGACGGCTTATGATATCGTTTAGGACCTTGAGCGTGGCTGAGGTGCACCCACGACCAGCTCGGAAACCAGATTGCATAGCAGAGAAGGTACGGTTGGATTCGAAATGGTCGGTGATCTGTTTGTTAACTTGCCTTTCGAATACTTGTCGAAGGCAGGGTAGGAAAGATGTAGGTCTGTAACAGTTTGGGTCTAAAGTGTGTCATGACTGTCCTGATCAGGTCAGGTTACAGGAGACCACAACCCTACAAATTATCTCTCAACCCCAACAGAAGAGGAGAGATCTAGGGGTCTGAAGATGTGGGGGTTTTATGACCCCTCACGCCCATGGTAAATCTTAGGCCACAGACAACTTTCTTTTGTCCTGTTACTATGGAGAACCAGCCTCAGAACATTAAACATGAAATAAAGGCACTTTGGAACAATGGTTTCCGTCAGCCACAATGGTGGTCATGACGATAGTTGGAATATGAAAATGTAATTTTTTAAAAATTATTAATAGATGACGTTATTACAAAAACATTGTAACGTCAACAGTTTACCTAGTATATGTTTGATGTTTATACGTTGTATGGAAAATGTCCAAATCAAAGAGAATGTTTTGGTGAAGTTAGTTGTCTAAAATTGGATTTGAGTAAAATCTAGACCTTGCTCTTAACTAGGTACGTCCAGAGAATTGCCCTAAAGGCTGTTATGCCCACTTCTGACACGAAGGTATAAAACCTGTGAGTAAAGAATTCACAGACAAGACAACGTGACCCAAGCTGCAGCCGAGGTCTAAAAAGTCAACGAACCCAAAACGCAACACAAGTTTGAAGACAAATATTTTTCTAGCCAAGCTACGGATGAGTAGCTGTGTCTAAGCGGGTGAATTCAAGTCGGACCACCTAGCTTCCACTTCCCAGTGAATCGTGGTATCTACACTGTTTCATTCCTACGCTGTGAGCTCTGAGCTACAGAGCTGTCTGTCCTCAGAAGAGCCCTTCCAGAACAAGGGCGAGGGAACAGACTCCTAAGCCAAAAGGACACTGACATCGTGAGGACGACCAGAGAGGTGCACCGGAGAAGCGTCATTGAGCAGCCTGAGCGTCATTCAGCGTCATTGAGCAGCCTGAGCGGTCCACGCGGAGAATCCACGGAGACCTTCCCCACGTAATTACATCATTATATTCCGACCCATAAGAGCGGCAGTTTGGGGCAAGGCTAGGGTTTGAATAAGCATAGCTGACAAATTCACCCAAATGTATATTTCTCTCGTACTTTCTCTTTTTCTCTCTTTTAAATCCCCATTCTGGGTAACACGCGCCATAGTGTGGCCCGTTATACTAAGGTCTAATCAATAGCCTAGAATGTGTTTTTGTGTATCTTTTATCATCATTTTAGCTTTCTAGTAAATAAATACTCAACTAAGATTGGTGTGGTACGAACTCATTGGTGAGACCCGGGTCCTTGCAGATTCCCAGATTATACGACGTTCAGAATGAGATTGTAGAAGTAAATGATTAATTAGCGGCTGTTGTAAAATCTATATTCTGATATTCTTTGAGTTAATTTGGGAAATAGAAACTCAATAAAAACTAGTTTTCCCATGGTGCCCCAGGTTAATGAGTTAATAATTGCTTGATTCAGTTAATCGCGCAATTAGGAACTTTTAATCATGCGATGAGCAACTGTCGTCACATTAACTAATACAACGTCACGACAAGTGTCTCCCCCTTTGAAGAGGGTGATAACTGAAGCAGCTTTCCAATCTTTGAGGATCTCCGATGATACGAAAGAGAGGCTGAACAGGCTAGGTAGGGGGTTGCAACAATTGCGGCGGATCATTTTAGAAAGTGAGCAAATATTCAAACGAGAACTTTGAAGGTCGAAGTGGAGAAGGGTTCCATGTGAACAGCAGTTGAACATGGGTTAGTCGGTTCCTTTTAGGTTGTAGTTATTATAGGAATTATGACGCATCGACTGGTTCTCTCTATACCATTTGTATTTCATATACCTTTGACTATTGGATGTTCTTATAGGCACTTTAGTATTGCCTGCCTAATCTCGGGAGTTGATATGAATGAGTTGGCATGAAGTCATAAACAGCACAGTGCATCAAGCATTGCTAAGAGCTGCTGGCAAACACAGGAAAGTGCTGTTTGAATGAATGCTTATGAGCCTGCTGCTGCCTACCACTGCTCAGTCAGACTGCTCTATCAATTATCAAATCATAGACTTAATTATAATATAATAACACGCAGAGATACGAGCCTTTGGCCATTAATATGGTCAATCCGGAAACTATCATTTAGAAAACAAAACGTTTATTCTTTCATTGAAATACGGAACCGTTCCGTGTTTCATCGAACGGCTGGCAACCCTAAGTCTAAATATTGCTGTTACATTGCACAACCTTCAATGTTATGTCATAATTATGTAAAATTCTGGCAAATTAGTTCACAACGAGCCAGGCGGCCCAAGCTGTTACATATACCCTGACTCTGTTTGCACTGAACGCAAGAGAAGGGACACAATTTCCCTAATTAATATTGCCTGCTAACATTAATTTCTTTTAACTAAATTTGCAGGTTTAAAAAAGATATACTTCTGTGTGTTGATTTTAAGAAAGGGATTGATGTTTATGGTTGGGTACATTTTGTGCAATAATTGTGCTTTTCTCGGCAATGCGCATTTGCTACACTTGAAGTAGGCTGTGATTCGATGATAAATTAACAGGCACCACATTGATTATATGCAACGCAGGACAAGCTAGTTAACCCAGTAATATCATCAACCATGTGTATTTAACTAGTGATTATGTGAAGATTGATTGTTTTTTTTATAAGATAGGTTTAATGCTAGCTAGCAACTTACCTTGGCTCCTTGCAGCCACAAGGTCCTTTTGACACTGCACTCGCGTGGCAGGTTCACACGCGTAACAGATGGTCAGCCTACCACGCAGTTTCCTCGTGGATTGTAATGTAATCGGCGTCCAAAAAGGCACATTACCGATTTATGAAAACTTAATCGGCCCTAATTAATCGGTGATGCCGATTAATCGGTCAACCTCTAGTGTATATATATCAAGTTGGGATTCAGCTCTTTTATGTTCTGGCTTGACTACTGTAGCTTAATTGTCCTGAGGAGTCTTGTCGTGCCAACTGTTCTCAGACTACCCAGTGTCTTTGCTGAGAACGGGTTGGGTTAATGTCTAATTCACCCTCCAGGTGAAAAAGCAAATATTAGACGAGGAAATTTTCTGTTCTCCTGAAGCCTCTGTCCTGTTGGCGTCGTACGCTGTTCAAGCCAAGGTAAGAAAATGCCTTTTCAGTGTGAATATCTTATGTTGATATTAATATATGGGGCTGTGTTTTCAAGGCTTCTCCAGATGTAGATTTCGGAAGCTGTCATTTACATGAATGTCTTTTTCTCTCTCATACAGTATGGGGACTATGAACCAAACTTTCACAAGCCGGGGTTCTTAGCCCAGGATGAGCTCCTACCTAAAAGAGTAAGTAGTACCACTATGGAAAAATAAGTGGGTGTGTGTGCGTGATCATGTTATTTGTGTATGTGTGGTCGTCTTTTGATGTGAGTGAGATCATGTTGTTATTTGTTTGTTTCCACAGGTTCTGATGCAGTACCAGATGACTGCAGACATGTGGGAGGAGAAGATCACAGCCTGGTACGCAGAGCACAGAGGCATCGCCAGGTAAGACCAGCTGACGCATCTATCTACTACATCTACTACTACATCTACTACTACTATAGAGAAGCAGAGAGTTTCTCAACTCTGGTCCTGATGTTCTACCAGCGGTTCACATTCTTGTTGTAGCCCCGGACAAATGCACCTGGGGAGCATTCAGCAGCACACCACATTTTGGAACGTTCAGATAGAAATGTTATGTAGAACGTGTAGAATACGTGTAGAATAAGGACTCATGTCTGCTCCATTCATGGCATTTCTATCTGCAAAGTTCGATAATGTTTGGCTGCTGAACGTGGCCCTGATTCAACTTGTCAAGGGCTTTATGATTAGTTGATTGATAGAATCTGGTGTGCTTGTGTGGTTCTATGGCCAAAATGTGTACTGATGGGGTTACTGGAGCACCGGAGTTGAGAAACACAGCTATAGAGCAATATCTACCAGTACCAGACGAGTCAGATGTAGTTCTGTATCTATGGGAGAAACATGACCCATTGACTTGTGTTGCTGGGCCAGAGACAGTGTTGTCTAAGGATTGATGTGTTTGGTATGTGTGCTGTCCACAGGGATGAGGCTGAGATGGACTACCTGAAGATAGCTCAGGACCTGGACATGTATGGAGTCAGCTACTTTGCCATCACTGTAAGTCACTCCTTTAGTCAAACACTTCTCTCTTACTTTGGTTGCGTCCCAATAATATCTCCTTTCTCCTGAAGTGTACTGCCTCGTTCACTACTTCCCACAAATTTAATATAATTGGATTGGTGAAGGCATGGGACGGAGGGAGTTTCCACCACGTTTCTTATACCTTCCAATCAAACAGTAGTTTGTTACCCTCTGGTGATTTGTATAACAGGAATGGGCTGCAGGCAACTCACTGGCCTGATTGGCCCAGACAGTTTAGAATAGTTAGTTTAACCAGCTGTTTTACCTAGGACTGGGGGAACATGTGTGACACCAATCAGACCAGGAGTAGGACTGGAGTTGCCCATCCTTGTTGAATTTAAAAAATATATTTTGTCACATAGACCGGATAGGTGCAGTGAAATGTTGTTTTTACAGGGTCAGCCATGCGGCCCCGCTGGTGCAAAAATAGTGTCAAGTGCATTGCTCAAGGGCACATGGTCAGTGTACTATGCAAACACAAACTAATTTAGACCTTTATTTATCTTCGTAGGAACTTTGTCAATAAAGCCAAACACATAGCCTGTATTACATTTAAAGACATAAGAACGCAGCCTTCAGCAGCCCGATTACAACCTTCAGCAGCCCGATTACAACCGTCAGCAGCCCGATTACAACCGTCAGCAGCCCGATTACAACCGTCAGCAGCCCAATACAGTTGAAGGTATTTTACAGTCATATGTTTTTTTTGCTGTTTGACCCCCAAATATTGGATAAAGACGCCGTTTAGGGTCGAAGCCTTGTCTGATTAAACTACACTTTGGGAGCATTATACCAGTTATCTCTTCTACATTATCCTCGCTCACCCATCCCCTCGAACAAAGGTTTGTATTGATGTACGTACTCCGTCAGACCTGGGTTCGAATACTATCTATGGTATTACAATTACTTTGGAAATAACTATTAAGATATGTTTTTAGTCAACAAGTAGTTGACTATTGTAATTGTAGTTGACTATTGTAATTGTAGTTGACTATTGTAGTTGTAGTTGACTATTGTAATTGTAGTTGACTACTGTAGTTGAATATTGTAATGTATTTGGAAATATTCATACACTGACTGTAATAGACTCCTGTGTATTTAACCCAGGTATTTTGAAAATACTTTTAAGTATTACCCTATTAATATAAAATTGAGACAGACACAATATTTTAAAATACTTCCAATAGAATTAGTTGATTCGGGACCCATTTTTTGTAAATACTCAGAAATGAAGTATTGCACCCTTCTGAAATCTAATTAACATAATACACATCTGTCTGTTTAAGCTAGAGATGTTTTTTTTTTTTTTTGCATGGGCTGCGTCTCAATCCACGTCATCTGCCGATATCGCCCTTCCACATCTGCGGTGGAAGGTGGCAGAGCTAGCTAGAGCTCTGTTTTGTCAGACCACGAGACAAAGTCTAAAGTTTCCGTATGGTAATAATGACCCTGAACTATTTTGACCCCTCTGTTGAAAGTTGAGTCTTAAGAACACAATGGTGTTCTCAGTGTTGCTCTACGACGCCTACAAGCATCACAGGACTCGTCTGAAGTCGGTACAGCCTCTTCTGTCTGTAGCGTCTGAACAGTTTGAGCTACACACTAATATGACCCCTCTGTGGAAAGCTGAGTCTCACATGAACACGTACTTCCAAATGAATGGAAGTCAACTGTATATACAAAGGTATGTGGACACGCCTTCAACTTAGTGGATTTAGCTATTTCAGCCGCTTCCTTTGCTGACAGGTGTATAAAACCGAGCACACCGCCATGCAATCTCCATGGACAAACATTGGCAATATAATATAGCCTTACTGAAGAGCTCAGTGACTTTCAACATAGCACTGTCATAGTATGCCACCTTTCCAACAGGTCATTTCGTCACATTTCTACCCTACTAGAGCTGCCCCGGTCAACTGTGAGGGCTGTTACTGTGAAGTGGAAACGTCTAGGAGCAACAACGGCTCAGCCGCGAAGTGGTAGACCACACAACTCACAGAGCAAGACCGCCGAGTGCTGAAGCGAGTACCGCGTAAATGTCATCTGTCCTCGGTTGCAACCATCACTACAGAGTTCCAAACTACCTCTGGAGGCAACGTCAGCACAAGAGTTGTTCTTTGGGAGCTTCATGAAATGGTTTTCCATGTCCGAGCAGCCGCACAGAAGCCTAAGATCACCATACACAATGCCAAGCGTCGGCTGTAAAGTCCATGGAGAATAAGAACACCTCCCAGCTGCCCACTGCACTGAGGATAGGAAACTCTGTCACCACCGATAAATCCACTATAATTGAGAAATTCAATAAGCATTTTTCTACGGCTGGCCATGCTTTCCACCTGGCTACCCCTACCCCGATCAACTGCACTGTACCCCCCACAGCAACTCGCCCAAGCCTTCCCCATTTTTCCTTTTCCCAAATCCAGTCAGCTGATGTTCTGAAAGAGCTGCAAAATCTGTACCCCTACAAATCAGCCGGACTAGACAATCTGGACCATTTCTTTCTAAAATGATCGGAGGGCCTGGCAGTGTCTATGGGGGTGACACTATTCTTTATACTTCTGGCTCTTCTTTGTACACTGTCTTAACAACCCTCCAGATGAGCTTCAATGCCATACAACTCTCCTTCCGTGGCCTCCAACTGCTCTTCAATACAAGTAAAACTAAATGCATGCTCTTCAACCGATCGCTACCTGCCCGCCCGTCCAGCATCACTACTCTGGACGGTTCTGAGAATATGTGGACAACTACAAATACTTAGGTGTCTGGTTAGACTGTAAACTCTCCTTCCAGACTCACATCAAACATCTCCAATCCAAAGTTACATCTAGAATTGTCTTCCTATTTCGCAACAAAGCATCCTTCTCTCATGCTGCCAAACATACACTTG
Source organism: Oncorhynchus mykiss (assembly GCF_057628025.1). Lineage (NCBI taxonomy): Eukaryota > Metazoa > Chordata > Actinopteri > Salmoniformes > Salmonidae > Oncorhynchus > Oncorhynchus mykiss. The sequence continues at coordinate 12,056,559 of NC_143050.1, forward strand.
TAAAACTGACCATCCTACCGATCCTCGACTTCGGCGATGTCATTTACAAAATAGCCTCCAACACTCTACTCAGCAAATTGGATGCAGTCTATCACAGTGCCATCCGTTTTATTACCAAAGCCCCATATACTACCCACCACTACGACCTGTACGCTCTCGTTGGCTGGCCCTCGCTTCATGTCCATTGCCAAACCCACTGGCTCCAGGTCATCTACAAGACCCTGCTAGGTAAAGCCCCCCCTTATCTCAGCTCGCTGGTCACCATAGCAGCACCCAACTGTAGCACACGCTCCAGCAGGTATATCTCTCTGGTCACCCCCAAAACCAATTCTACCTTTGGCCGCCTCTCCTTCCAGTTCTCTGCTGCCAATGACTGGAACGAACTACAAAAATCTCTGAAACTGGAAACACTTATCTCCCTCACTAGCTTTAAGCACCAGCTGTCAGAGCAGGTCACAGATTGCTGCACCTGTACATAGTTCGTCTATAATTTAGCCCAAACAACTACCTCTTCCCCTACTGTATTTATTTATTTTGCTCCTTTGCACCCCATTATTTTTATTTCTACTTTGCACATTCTTCCACTGCAAATCTACCATTCCAGGGTTTTACTTGCTATTTTGTATTTACCATAGCCTTTTTTTTGCCTTTACCTCCCTTATCTCACCTCATTTGTTCACATTGTATATAGACTTATTTTTCTACTATTGACTGTATGTTTGTTTTTCTCCATGTGTAACTCTGTGTTGTATGTGTCGAACTGCTTTGCTTTATCTTGGCCAGGTCGCAATTGTAAATGAGTACTTACTCTCAACTCAACTTTAACCTGGTTAAATAAAGATGAAATAAAAAATAAATAAAAAATCTTTAAAAAATTCCATATGTTAGCTTTATTATTATGGGACCAGCAGGTACATGTAGCGTTTATATTTTTTTCAGTGTCTTAATAGTACATGTATAGTACATGCTATATATATATATATATATATATATGCTATAATATCTCCACAGCAAATGAATTATGGCACAGACATGCATGAGTTTATATATGAATAGTACATGTGTACATTTTTTATATTGTGATTTCTCCACAGCAAAATAAACGAGACACAGACCTGCTACTGGGTGTCGATGCCCAGGGCCTTCATATTTACAGCCCCAACAGCAAACTGAACCCCAACAAGTCTTTCCCCTGGAGCGGCATCCGCAACATCTCCTACAGCGAGAAGGAGGTAACCACGGTGAATCTGCTATTATTATTTATTTATTTATTTATTTATTTATTTATTTATTTATTTCATTTTCATCCAATTAAAAATGTATCTCTTGTGTTCTGGCTACCTAGCCACATTAAACCGGCCTGCTCTCACAAGCTCACTTTTATGTTTTACGTGAAGTAAACCTGATCTCAGCGGTTTGGTTTCCCGACGCTAATGGCTACCATCTACTACACAGATGATAACGTGTTATTAACTTTGTCCTCTCCCCTGGTACAGTTCACAATAAAACCTCTGGACAAGAAGAAGGATGTTTTCAAATTCTACTCCTCCCAACTGAGAGTCAACAAACTGGTAGGTTGTTGTTTGTAGGAAGTCAGAGTTGGTGCCAGTTTTAAACGCTTATCTGGTAAAGTCCATTTTAACCCATGTGTGTGTGTTCAGATCCTGCAGCTGTGCATTGGGAACCATGACCTGTTCATGAGGAGGAGGAAGGTGGACTCCATCGAGGTTCAGCAGATGAAGTCTCAGGCCAAGGAGGAGAAGGCTCGCAAGAAGGTCTGCTCTCAACACATCCACAGACACTCTACCACACCCCTGTATTTGTGTTGTTTTTAAAGATATACAGTGTTTCTATATAGACTTAGCTGCCAGTATTTTTCAATGAGAAGATACTATGTTGTGAACATAGCACACAGTCCATATCAGTTGCTACCCAGTCTGTTCTCCGATTGGCTGTTCTGCCTATCAAGGGCAGGCAGAGCGTTCTGATTGGTTGCGAGTGATATTTTCTGTTCTCTGATTGGCTGAACTGCCTGTTCATCTGCAGGTGGAGCGTCAGATCCTTGCACGGGAGAAGCAAATGAGGGAGGAGGCAGAGCGAGCGAAGGAGGAGATGGAGAGACGGCTGTTCCAGCTGCAGGACGAGGCACGGCTGGCCAATGAGGCGCTGGTAAGGGTGGCGTCTGCTCCATGAGAGCGGGTTCTCCTTAGGAATGTATATGAACCGTTTATAAGGGTTATGTCTGTTTGTAGCTGCGTTCAGAGGAGACCGCAGATCTGCTGGCGGAGAAGGCCCAGATCGCCGAGGAGGAAGCCAAGCTGTTGGCCCACAAGGCTGCCGAGGCGGAGCAGGAGAGACAGAGGATAGAGGCTACCGCCCTCAAGACCAAGGAGGAGAAGAGACTGATGGAGCAGAAGATGAGAGAGGCAGAGCAGCTGGCCGTCAAACTGGTGGAGCAGTCAGAGAGGAGGTACAGATATTACTGTCAGTGTTCATGTTATTATTATTAGTGTTTTAGTTTAGACGATAAGTAGTTGTAAAGGTCAAATGTAACCACGAGCAGCAGGAGGAATGGCAGGGATTGCAGATGAGCTTAAAATAGCCGCGGGAGGAATGGTAGAGATTGCGGATGCGCTTAAAATAGCCGCAGGAGGAATGGTAGAGATTGCAGATGAACTTAAAATAGCCGGGGGAGGAATGGTAGAGATTGCAGATGATCTTAAGCAGGAGGAATGGTAGAGATTGCAGATGAACCTAAGACAATGCACTCAGTGTCTGCTCAGGGTGTGCTTCATTATGCACCGATGTGATAGCTGCAGGACCGAAACAGCGGAGAAGTTTAAACACCCACTTTCCGCTCTTGCTTATAAAGGTCAGCCCAGCTCTGCTGTAAATTGTGTGCATCGCTGACTAGTCAATGCACAGTAAGTAGCGGTTCCTCTCTGCAGGTCGAAGGAGGCGGACCATCTGAAGCAGGACCTAACAGAGGCCAAGGATGCTGAGAGGAGAGCCAAGCAGAAACTCCTGGAGATCACCAAGACATCTTATCCGGTACAGAAAACTATAACCTTAACCAAGACAAGTCGTGTGAAAATTATAACCTTAACCAAGACATCTTACCCGGTCCAGAACCATCATTTTAGAGCTCACCACTACTACAGTCACAGCTAATACAACATACCCAGTACACACCACACCACAGAGGTTATCAAAACCACATCCTCCCTGTTTCCTGGCCCCTATAACTGGCTCCTCTTTTTCTTTCTCTGTGTGTGTTCCAGCTCATAGCGGCCTACTCCACCCCCCCTCCTCCCCCAGAGGGAGGAGACCTAGCTCTGGGATCCGGATCAATGCGCATCGACTTTAAAGACTCTGATATGAAGAGACTGTCAATGGAGATAGAGAGGGAGAGGTGAGCTGGGTTCCCTCCAGATAGAATCATATTCCCTAAATAGTGCACTCATTTTGACCAGGGTCTGTCGTCTGAAGTAGTGCACTACATAGGCAATAGGGTGCCATTTGGGACATTTCATTCCAAAAAGTTGTTCCCTTTTCTCATGACCTTGCGAAGCTGTGTAAACAAAACTGATAGGTGAAGGCTATCTCACCACCCCCCCAGGCTAGAGTACGTGGAGAAGAGTAAACACCTGCAGGACCAGCTGAAGGAGCTGAAGTCTGAGATTGAGTCTCTGAAGTTGGAGGAGCAGCAGCAGCAGGCTGGGGTCTACAGCCTCCGCAACGAGGCCCGCGGCTACCCCCCTGAACCACCCTACATGCCCCATAGTAATGTAAGAACCACCTACATGCCCCATAGTAAAGTAAGAACCACCCTACATGCCCCATAGTAATGTAAGAACCACCCTACATGCCCCATAGTAATATTAGAACTACCCCCCTGAACCACCCTACATGCCCCATAGTAATATTAGAACCACCCTACATGCCCCATAGTAATGTAAGAACCACCCTACATGTCCCATAGTAATATTAGAACCACCCTACATGCCCCATAGTAATGTAAGAACCACCCTACATGCCCCATAGTAATATTAGAACCACCCTACATGCCCCATAGTAATGTAAGAACCACCCTACATGCCCCATAGTAATGTAAGAACCACCCTACATGTCCCATAGTAATATTAGAACCACCCTACATGCCCCATAGTAATGTAAGAACCACCCTACATGCCCCATAGTAATATTAGAACCACCCTACATGCCCCATAGTAATGTAAGAACCACCCTACATGTCCCATAGTAATATTAGAACCACCCTACATGCCCCATAGTAATGTAAGAACCACCCTACATGTCCCATAGTAATATTAGAACCACCCTACATGTCCCATAGTAATGTAAGATCCACCCTACATGTCCCATAGTAATATTAGAACCACCCTACATGTCCCATAGTAATATTAGAACCACCCTACATGTCCTATAGTAATGTAAGATCCACCCTACATGCCCCACAGTAATATTAGAACTACCCCCCCTGAACCACCCTACATGCCCCATAGTAATGTAAGAACCACCCTACATGCCCCATAGTAATATTAGAACTACCCCCCTGAACCACCCTACATGCCCCATAGTAATGTAAGAACCACCCTACATGCCCCATAGTAATATTAGAACTACCCCCCTGAACCACCCTACATGCCCCATAGTAATGTAAGAACCACCCTACATGTCCCATAGTAATGTAAGAACCACCCTACATGTCCCATAGTAATATTAGAACCACCCTACATGCCCCATAGTAATGTAAGAACCACCCTACATGTCCCATAGTAATATTAGAACCACCCTACATGTCCCATATTAATGTAAGAACCACCCTACATGTCCCATAGTAATGTAAGAACCACCTACATGCCCCATAGTAATGTAAGAACCACCCTACATGTCCCATAGTAATGTAAGAACCACCCTACATGTCCCATAGTAATATTAGAACCACCCTACATGTCCCATAGTAATATTAGAACAACCCTACATGTCCCATAGTAATGTAAGAACCACCCTACATGCCCCATAGTAATATTAGAACCACCCTACATGTCCCATAGTAATGTAAGAACCACCCTACATGCCCCATAGTAATATTAGAACCACCCTACATGCCCCATAGTAATGTAAGAACCACCCTACATGCCCCATAGTAATGTAAGAACCACCCTACATGTCCCATAGTAATATTAGAACCACCCTACATGCCCCATAGTAATGTAAGAACCACCCTACATGCCCCATAGTAATATTAGAACCACCCTACATGCCCCATAGTAATGTAAGAACCACCCTACATGTCCCATAGTAATATTAGAACCACCCTACATGCCCCATAGTAATGTAAGAACCACCCTACATGTCCCATAGTAATATTAGAACCACCCTACATGTCCCATAGTAATGTAAGATCCACCCTACATGTCCCATAGTAATATTAGAACCACCCTACATGTCCCATAGTAATATTAGAACCACCCTACATGTCCTATAGTAATGTAAGATCCACCCTACATGCCCCACAGTAATATTAGAACTACCCCCCCTGAACCACCCTACATGCCCCATAGTAATGTAAGAACCACCCTACATGCCCCATAGTAATATTAGAACTACCCCCCTGAACCACCCTACATGCCCCATAGTAATGTAAGAACCACCCTACATGCCCCATAGTAATATTAGAACTACCCCCCTGAACCACCCTACATGCCCCATAGTAATGTAAGAACCACCCTACATGTCCCATAGTAATGTAAGAACCACCCTACATGTCCCATAGTAATATTAGAACCACCCTACATGCCCCATAGTAATGTAAGAACCACCCTACATGTCCCATAGTAATATTAGAACCACCCTACATGTCCCATATTAATGTAAGAACCACCCTACATGTCCCATAGTAATGTAAGAACCACCTACATGCCCCATAGTAATGTAAGAACCACCCTACATGTCCCATAGTAATGTAAGAACCACCCTACATGTCCCATAGTAATATTAGAACCACCCTACATGTCCCATAGTAATATTAGAACAACCCTACATGTCCCATAGTAATGTAAGAACCACCCTACATGCCCCATAGTAATATTAGAACCACCCTACATGTCCCATAGTAATGTAAGAACCACCCTACATGTCCCATATTTTTCCCTTTCTCAAAACATTTTTGTTCTTTGTTCTTTCAGAGAAACTCTGCCTACATGGCTCAGATGGCTTTTTTTGAGGAAGTGTGATCCAACTGCCATTGGATGAAACAGGGGGTAGGCTAAATGCCATTGGAAGACACGCAGGGAGGCGGGACATTGGTTGTGACTCTTGTTCCTTAATACCAAGATATGCCTACTTCATCTATCTATGTTTTGTGCCTGACAAAAGGAGCACACTGACACACACACACACACACTCCCAGTGACACTCCAGAAAGGACTGTGCTTTGGAAAGATTTGTATTCCTCAGATGACACACACCGCAACACTACAAGTTCTCCGTTCTGTTTAATTTGATGCAGCCCTAGCCACACTGCCTGTGGGCGTATATTATCACAGACGGTGCTGTGTGCATGTTCTGTGGAGGTATTTTACTTCAACGTTTGGTTTTTAAAGGGATGCCTGGTAGAGTGTGATAGAGATTTGGCTGAGGTAGTTTATCCTATATGACTGACTCTACACTACAGTGTGCCTTTAGGAGAATATACTCTCGCAGCGACCAGGATCATGTCTGTCTAGCTACCAGGCTTCAGGTGTGATACTTTGCCTTCGCTGAGCAATGTCTTACTTTACTCAGTCGTTTTGTTGTAGCATGGTCGAACTGATCGTCTCCAGAGCAACATGTGTCCTGCATCACATTATGCCTCCTAACCATTGTCAATTCAAACTGTCATTTCAACGGTTTTATGTTTTTAGTATTTTAGACTGTTGACGTGCCTTTAACTTTGCTTTTTAAAACGTTTTCTTCACGTTACGAACATTAAATATGCAATCCCTCGTTCACTAGTTCCTGTTATGGAGCATCCCAAAAGGCACCCTACTCCCTATTTAGTGCACTGCCTTCGACCAGTGCCCTATTTAATTCATTTATGGTGACATTTGGGACAATAACCTGCCTGGATTGTCAAACACCTCTGGGGTGGGTTTAGCAGGCAGACAAGCCCACTTCTCTTCTGATTTCTACGACATCTTGTTAGTGCTTAGCTCAGAGGAAGGTTCCATCTAGAAAAGTAGGGAAGACATTCTGTATATGGAGGAGGAGAAGAGGGAGAGAGAAGGTGGTTTGTGCTTGTTAAGGAAGTAGATTTTAGATGTAATAACTCAAGGTTAAGGGTTGGGGTCAATTCCATTTCACAGAAATGATCTGAAAATAACAGACTATAATAATATTATATTGCCTATATGCTGAGTTGAAATGGTCTGGACCCAACCTTTGCTGTGTTTTTTGAATGGGAACCATGTCTTAAATGGTCAGATATCCTAACTAACAGAACACTGCTTGGCAGATTATGCAACATTTTCAAGGTCGGGGGTTGGTTTGGCATTTTTGTGGGTGCAGACACCTGCACGTACAGAGACACACAGCCATGTATTCAAACCATGTGTCAATATCACATTTAAACCCTACATTTTATTAGTCATTTTTATTGTAACATAAATAAATTATTGTCAGATCTGTTGTCAGAAGTTTCCTCTAACCGATGTCAGGTTTGAATCGAAATGGAGTTGTTTTTAGATGGCAGGATATCACACACGCACTCAGCATAACTGTTGTGTACATGTGTTTTTCATTTCTGATGGTTATACCTATGTATGTGTGTAGAATAGTGTTGTTGGGTTTTATAATGTTAACTCCTTTTGTTGTTTATCTTACTGTTGTTGACTTAACCATTCCTGCTTTTTCCATCCTCCCCCCCCCCCCTATCCTCCTTTCCCTCTCTCGCACTCCTCCTTTTTCATGTGTTCATCGGCTTTAAAGGGCTTTACGTGTCACGTCAGTTTGTTTCTAACTGTTTGTTTTAGTAGATGACCTCAGAACTGTTTCATATCTATAGGTTTACTGTAATCACCCATATCTGTCCCAAGTGGCACCCTACTCCCTATATAGTGCACTACGTTTGACCCGGGCCAGCATCAGGCTCGGGTCAAAAGTAGTGCTCTATACAAGGGGGAATAGAGTGCCATTTGGGACACAGACACTATATGGCTGTCTCGCAACACTCTGTCGTTGCCTCCTTTCCTTTTTAGAGTGCGGCAAGTAACCTTGCGGTTAGTTAGGCCAGTAAACGGCCGAAGAGGTCGCTGTTTCGAGTACCTGAGCCGACAAGGTGATACATTTGTCGATGTGCCCTTGAGCTCCAGGGGCGCCGTACTACTATGGCTGACCTTGTAAAACACTACACTGGACTATGTTTTTCTTCTTCACAACCTTGATTCCGTTCCTTCATTGCCGCTAGTCAATTTATAGAGGTGTAGAGGTTTCCTCCGTGTAGAGGTTTCCTCCGTGTAGAGGTTTCCTCCGTGTAGAGGTTTCCTCCGTGTAGAGGTTTCCTCCGTGTAGAGGTTTCCTCCGTGTTGCTGTCACCTATCATGCCCTGCCAGATCAGTGGCCATAGAGGAAAGGACACAAGGGAAGGAAGCTAGTTAACACTATTAAGACACAGCCAGGACATGCCAAACAAAAGCGAGTCACAATGTCTGATTTCCGAGATGAAGTGTTTTGAGTGCTGTGTTTTTTTTTTTTTGTCATAAGAGAATCAATGCTGTCAAAGGGCTTGGCTGTTGCTTATTAAAACAAATATACATTAGCATTGCTTGTTTTGTCATAGTTCTTGATGGTTACAGTCTTGAAGTTGTACAACTCTTGTGTTGATGTTTGGAATACATTTGAGAAGACCGATTTTTAGATCCAACTGGCATTTTACTTCTGTCTTTATCAACCCCTCTGAAAGACCCATACCTACAGGTTTTAGGAGAGGGTGTGCGGAGCTGTTACTGTGGGGGGTGGGTAAGTGCCTTGGCTCAATGGCAGAACGGCAGGCAGCTCACTTTCCGCCAAATTATTTCCCCGGCAGACCCGGGATTCAAACTAGCAACCCTCCACCTCTAACTGCAAGGCTACCTGCTGCACCCTTGGCAGCCACACCAAAGACAGATTGATTGTTGGGGATGAAGTGTTGTCACCAATGATAAAAGGGAAAGGAAGTGCGAGTCCAAATGAAGCAGGAGAGGACCGCATCCATCAATCAAATATTTGTGAAGTACTTTAAACATTTTTGTGCTTAAACTGTACAACTCTTAATCTAACAAGTTATATTCATGATACATGTGTGTTGCTGATATTTGGTATTTCACACTCAAATTGAGTGTGAAACACTTCAATGTTTGCAGATCTGTAAGGTGAAAAAAGAAATGCGAAATGCAAATCACCACCACCACCACTACACTGCTTATATCAAAGGGTTAGGGCCAAGCGGTAGAGAGCGATTTGGGATGGTCTGACTGTCTGCACTGTACCACTCTGATGTGTCACTAGAGGGGAGAAGAGATCCAGCTATTCTTGCTGGATGAGAAAAAAGACATGATTCTTACCAATAGAAACAGGGAGTAGAGGGAGAATGCAGGTATAGTATGGATATGAATGTACATGTTTGTTTGAATGTACCTGCTTGTCAAATGTCTCATTCGAAAATCATGGGAAGTAATGTGGAGTTGGTCCCCACCCTTTGCTGCTATAGCAGCCTCTCCTCTTCTGGGAAGGCTTTCCACTAGATGTTGGAACATTGCTGCAGGTACTTGCTTCCATTCAGCCACGAGCATTCGTGAGGTCGGGCACTGCTGTTTGGCGATTAGGCCTGGCTCCCTGTTGGCATTCCAATTCATCCCAAAGGTGTTTGATGAGGTTGAGGTTAGGGTTCTGTGCAGGCCAGTCAAGTTCTTCCTCAACAATCTCAACAAACCATTTCTGAAACAGGAAAGAGCCTGTCACTGGAACTAAGGGACCTAGCCCGAACCATGAAAAACAGCCCCAAACCATTATTCCTCCTCCACCAAACTTTACAGTTGGCACTATGCATTAGGGTGGGTATTGTTCTCCTGGCATCCGCCAATTCCAGATTCATATGTCGGACTGCCAGATGGTGATGCATCACTCCAGAGAAGGCGTTTCCACTGCTCCAGACTCCAATGGTGGTGAGCTTTACACCATTCCAGCCAACGCTTCACATTGCACATGGTGATCTTAGGCTTGTGTGCGGCTGCTCGGCCATGGAAACCCATTCCATGAATCTCCCGACGAACAGATCTTGTGCTGACGTTGCTTCCAGAGGCAGTTTGGAACTCAGTAATGAGTGTTGCAACATAGTTGACCCAAGTTGTAAATACAGAGACAAAAGGAGTTGCCTGGTAATGTGTATGTGTCTTTCAAATCTTGGAATGTTCTCAAACCATTAGTGTCCATGATATCGGCAAGGTTACGGATTCCAAATTTGGACCATTGGGGGGATGCAAAAGGCTGCCCTCCAGATTAGAAAGCATTATTGTGAAAAGTTGGAGTATGTGCATGCCATTTTGATTCCCAGCTACATTGTTTTTCAATTTTGCGTCAAATATAACTTGTGTGAGCAATAATGTGATGAAAGCGTAGTTCACATTAAGAGATATAGCAGTGAAGACCACCTCTTCCAGGGCAATAGGAGACACCATATTACATAGTTTAAGAGATACAGTGCCTTGCGAAAGTATTCGGCCCCCTTGAACTTTGCAACCTTTTGCCACATTTCAGGCTTCAAACATAAAGATATAAAACTGTATTTTTTTGTGAAGAATCAACAACAAGTGGGACACAATCATGAAGTGGAAAGACATTTATTGGATATTTCAAACTTTTTTAACAAATCAAAAACTGAAAAATTGGGCGTGCAAAATTATTCAGCCCCCTTAAGTTAATACTTTGTAGCGCCACCTATTGCTGCGATTACAGCTGTAAGTCGCATGGGGTATGTCTCGATCAGTTTTGCACTTCGAGAGACTGACATTTTTTCCCATTCCTCCTTGCAAAACAGCTCGAGCTCAGTGAGGTTGGATGGAGAGCATTTGTGAACAGCAGTTTTCAGTTCTTTCCACAGATTCTCGATTGGATTCAGGTCTGGACTTTGACTTGGCCATTCTAACACCTGGATATGTTTATTTTTGAACCATTCCATTGTAGATTTTGCTTTATGTTTTGGATCATTGTCTTGTTGGAAGACAAATCTCCGTCCCAGTCTCAGGTCTTTTGCAGACTCCATCAGGTTTTCTTCCAGAATGGTCCTGTATTTGGCTCCATCCATCTTCCCATCAATTTTAACCATCTTCCCTGTCCCTGCTGAAGAAAAGCAGGCCCAAACCATGATGCTGCCACCACCATGTTTGACAGTGGGGATGGTGTGTTCAGGGTGATGAGCTGTGTTGCTTTTACGCCAAACATAACGTTTTGCATTGTTGCCAAAAAGTTCAATTTTGGTTTCATCTGACCAGAGCACCTTCTTCCACATGTTTGGTGTGTCTCCCAGGTGGCTTGTGGCAAACTTTAAACAACACTTTTTATGGATATCTTTAAGAAATGTCTTTCTTCTTGCCACTCTTCCATAAAGGCCAGATTTGTGCAATACACGACTGATTGTTGTCCTATGGACAGAGTCTCCCACCTCAGCTGTAGATCTCTGCAGTTCATCCAGAGTGATCATGGGCCTCTTGGCTGCATCTCTGATCAGTCTTCTCCTTGTATGAGCTGAAAGTTTAGAGGGACGGCCAGGTCTTGGTGGATTTGCAGTGGTCTGATACTCCTTCCATTTCAATATTATCACTTGCACAGTGCTCCTTGGGATGTTTTAAGCTTGGGAAATCTTTTTGTATCCAAATCTGGCTTTAAACTTCTTCACAACAGTATCTCGGACCTGCCTGGTGTGTTCCTTGTTCTTCATGATGCTCTCTGCGCTTTTGCCGGACCTCTGAGACTATCACAGTGCAGGTTCATTTATACGGAGACTTGATTACACACAGGTGGATTGTATTTATCATCATTAGTCATTTAGGTCAACATTGGATAATTCAGAGATCCTCACTGAACTTCTGGAAAGAGTTTGCTGCACTGAAAGTAAAGGGGCTGAATAATTTTGCACGCCCAATTTTTCAGTTTTTGATTTGTTAAAAAAGTTTGAAATATCCAATAAATGTCGTTCCACTTCATGATTGTGTCCCACTTGTTGTTTATTCTTCACAAAAAAATACAGTTTTATATCTTTGTGTTTGAAGCCTGAACTGTGGCAAAAGGTCGCAAAGTTCAAGGGGGCCGAATACTTTCGCAAGGCACTGTATATCAGTGAAGACCACCTCTTCCAGGGCAATAGGAGACACCATATTACATAGTTTAAGAGATATATCAGTGAAGACCACCTCTTCCAGGGCAATAGGAGACACCATATTACATAGTCTAAGAGATATATCAGTGAAGACCACCTCTTCCAGGGCAATAGGAGACACCATATTACATAGTCTAAGAGATATATCAGTGAAGACCACCTCTTCCGGGGCAATAGGAGACACCATATTACATAGTTTAAGAGATATATCAGTGAAGACCACATCTTCCAGGGCAATAGGAGACACCATATTACATAGTCTAAGAGATATATCAGTGAAGACCACCTCTTCCAGGGCAATAGGAGACACCATATTACATAGTCTAAGAGATATATCAGTGAAGACCACCTCTTCCAGGGCAATAGGAGACACCATATTACATAGTTTAAGAGATATATCAGTGAAGACCACCTCTTCCAGGGCAATAGGAGACACCATATTACATAGTTTAAGAGATATATCAGTGAAGACCACCTCTTCCGGGGTAATAGGAGATGTAAACTGGGTTGGGAAACTGTGTGCTGCTGGGGGTACTGGGAGGACCAAGGTTGGGAAACTGTGTAGTGTTGGGGGTACTGGAGGACCAAGGTTGGGAAACTGTGTGCTGCTGGGGGTACTGGAGGACCAAGGTTGGGAAACTGTGTAGTGTTGGGGGTACTGGAGGACCAAGGTTGGGAAAAACTGTGTAGTGTTGGGGGTACTTGGAGGACCAAGGTTGGGAAACTGTGTAGTGTTGGGGGTACTGGAGGACCAAGGTTGTGAAACTGTGTAGTGTTGGGGTTACTGGAGGACCAAGGTTGGGAAACTGTGTAGTGTTGGGGGTACTGGAGGACCAAGGTTGGGAAACTGTGTAGTGTTGGGGGTACTGGAGGACCAAGGTTGGGAAACTGTGTAGTGTTGGGGGTACTGGAGGACCAAGGTTGGGAAACTGTGTAGTGTTGGGGGTACTTGGAGGACCAGGGTTGGCAAACGGTGTAGTGTTGGGGTTACTGGAGGACCAGGGTTGGGAAACTGTGTACTGTTGGGGGTACTGGAGGACCAGGGTTTGATATCTGGCAGTAATAAGTATGATGATCAGGGGCTCATATGAGGAGTAGATGGTACGAAAATGATTGGGGATATTGTTTGGTGCCTGTTTGAATAGAACGTGTCCCCTTTTGCTTTGGGGTTATGAGCTCGCCAGGCATCAATGAGGTTTTAATCAGAGAGTATAGTACTGTATATGTTGGAGAGCCTTAGATTGTATTTGGTCTTATTAGATCTGTCCCGCATGTCCAGAATGGCATTCATGTCTGTCCTATAACCAGTTGAAATTCAGTTAATTATAACAATATGTTGTCCACAGAATAAACATAGGATCAGATTCATTTGGAGTATACACATAAATAAAGGCCATTTTATTTCCATTATGGATACATTTAAAAAAAGGGATTCTGCCTTCTTGGTCTTCGTCTTTACCAAGGATGGTGATTTTGAGTTTCTTACGTATCGTTATACACTTTGTTTTTTTTAAAGGCTGATGAAAAAGCAGCCCGTTTGTACAACTTGTTCTCTATTCTATGTGTGTCTTTTTGGAACAGGAGTTTGTCCTTGGAGCATTTCTACATCCATATGGTTTCTTGCTAGAATATCAAGACGTCTGGAAAAGGCGTGATAGAAATATTAAGGCCTTTCCAATTCAATGAGAGAATAGCTAGTGTTGCCGTTGTTTTTCAAAAATGTAATTGTTATCTTTAGTGTTGATAAGCCTATGGATGTTAAATAAAAAGGACACACAGGGAAGACCACCCTTTTGTCACTCCCCACCCAGAAGACCCTCTCTATAAATTGTTTCCCCTTCCCTGTCCCCTTTAGCCCCCAGCCCTCTCTCCCCAGTTTCCCCTGCACTATAATTACATGGTTGTAGTACAACGGTGGCTGGCAGCCATACACATGAAAGCTGTTGAGCAGCATATTTTTGATCTTAAGGTATTACAAAATATATTTACAGTACCAGTCAAAAGTTTGGACACATCTACTCATTCCAGGGTTTTTCTTTATTTTTACTATTTTCTACAAATCTATGAAGTAGAAATATGGAATCATGTAGTAACCAAAAAAGTGTTAAACAAGTCAATATATTTTCAATTTAAGATTCTTCAAAGTAGCTACCCTTTGCCTTGATGACAGCTTTGCACTCTCTTAGCATTCTCCCAACCAGCTTCATGAGGTAGTCACCTGGAATGCATTCCAATTACCAGGTGTGCCTTGTTAAAAGTTAATTTGTGGAATTTCTTTCCTTCTTAATGCATTTGAGCCAATCAGTTGTGTTTTGACAAGGTAGGGGTGGTATACAGAAGATAGCTCTATTTGGTAAATGACCAAGTCCATATTATGGCAAGAACAGCTCAAATAAGCAGAGAAACGACAGTCGATCATTACTTTAAGACATGAAGGTCAGTCAATACGGAAGATGTCAAGAACTTTGAAAGTTTCTTCAAGTGCAGTTGCAAAAACCATCAAGCTCTATGATGAAACTGATTATTTTGAGGACCCCCACAGGAAAGGAAGTCCCAGAGTTACCTCAGCTGCAGGGGATAAGTTCATTAGAGTTACCAGCCTCAGAAATTGCAGCCCAAATAAATGCCTCACAGAGTTTAAGTAACAGACACATCTCAACATCAACTGTTCAGAGGAGACTGCATGAATCAGGCCTTCATGGTCGAATTGACCAGCAAGGGGACCCTCAGCATTACGCAGACATGCCCTCGCTGTGGGCATTCCTAGAAATGGAACAGGAATGACACTTGAATCAGGTTGGTGACATTTGACCTGGTCAAAGGTTGAAACAGTTTTCAGTTTGGTCCCAATTCACTTTCATGACCTAGCCTGGTGGACCCAGCTTGATCGCTGTGTTTAGCATTTCTATTTCACTAGAATGGTAAACGCAGCGATCAAGCTGGGTTCACCAGGGTAGGTGTGTGTGTGTGTGTGTGTGTGTGAGACCAGTATCTTTAATGAGGGGCCAGGAGCTGATGTATGCTGCTATGCCCATCAATGGGGTGCTGGCAAAGACCTTACCTCCAGTCTCACCTCTTTCCTGTTTACCAACGGTTGTCGATGGGGAGACCCAGAATTAGGTAGGTTTCGTCTGACCTGTTCAAACTTTAAACATGGTATATGTTTGTTTGTCAGATATCACCTACCCTCACTGCCATTGGTAATAGAACAGTGACTGTGTATGTGTCTACAGATGCTTCGATCGTGCCAGCACTTGCAAGACGATGTGATGAGGTCCAGACTGACAGACAAGCTTGATACTGATGTCTCTAACCTGGTACTCTGCATATCATTTTTAATAGACACAACTTTTACTTGTATTGTATTTTTTTCATGATTGAATTGAATGATATCAGTCAATATGGGGAGGCTGTGTATTTGTCATGAGAATTTAGTTCTAGTGTTCATTAACCAATTCAATTAACCTACTCAGTCTGCTAAATCAGGATTTGTAGGATACTGATAGAAATGAAGACAGACAGAGGCCCAGTCTACAATAGTACAATAGTTAAATGTTTGTTCACGGTAACGTTCTGGTCATAATACCATGTACATTGGTTTATATATCTCACATTTCGTCATAAATGCCCCTCCTCCTCTCAGATACAATGGCAATATAGTTCACAAGCCTTCTCACATTGTCTGCCACTTGTTAAACAAACTACTACAAGCCCAAGGTCTCTCCCCTCCCTGGATAGGGACAGAATGTCTTTTAAGGAACACAGTATTCCAGCCGGTCTGACGATACCTCCATTCGTTTCCAACAAGGAACAGAAAGTCCTTGTTCTAATTCTTGACTAAAACTACACACCTTATATTCAGTATTATGATTATAATAAGATTCATACATTCATACAGTAACAGAGTAGTATTCTGTTTAGTTATATTTCTAAGTTAAATGTATACATCATTTAGTCATTATTCATGAAAATCCCATAACAGTATTCTGCATCAGGATCAGGGAACTCCTGTTGTACATGGTACACCACACAGGAATATATGAACACTCTGACATATTACCATGGTTACCCCATAACCACCACACAGGAAGGTATGACCACTCTGACATGTTACCATGGTAACCCCATTACCACCACACAGGAAGGTATGACCACTCTGACATGTTTTCCAAAGTTACTCTATCGGCTACTAACCAATTCAAAGCTTCCTCCGGCATCTCGCGCTACATCTTCCTGTAGTTATTGAACTCAACCTGCAGGAGTTTTTGTTGTTGTTGTGATTGATTGTGGGAAAACAGCTGCAGGCAATGTTCTGACAGATGGAATACCCACAAGTCAACTCACCTTTGGCTTCTGTCATGGCTAACAGCATTTCTTGAGGAACAAGCCAAAAAACTAGGCTAAATCACTGGGTCCAGTTCCCCTTTATCCTCAATGTCAATTTTTTTTTACTTCACATTGTGGACTTAAGTTGTATTGATTATGTATTTTGGATGTTTTCAGTGTATTTCCAATGCATTCAGACAACACGATTAAAAAACAACTGCACTAAAATTACAAAAAGTGAATTTGATTCATTCTAAAAGCCCTAAAATGAATTTACAAAAATTATTCCCATTATTCCACCCGAGCAACAGAACTGTCAGTCCTGGACAACCGACTGAATGCTAATGAGAGCCAGGGGGATGAGCTGAAGAGTGTGAATGCAGGTAATATATACATGCACTCAACACAACACCATCCTTCACCGTATTGCTGTTTTCTCTCAGAATAGGCCTTGAGTCCTTCCTCATGTGCTTACTATGTAGATTGAACTATTTCCTTTAGTATATGGTGCAGGTTGTGTGCTTCATGCTAACATAGTTGCCAGTACAAATCAAAATAAGTTTACTATTTTGTGTTCACAGAGAGACCAAAGGTGGCATTCTATACTGATTTGACTGATATGGGCCCTTCGACACTGACACTACTCTGAAGTACAGTAACTTCTTCACCAACATCGGCAACATTACTACACTAAACTGGCCACATGCTGGCACGGGGAGAATATTTAGGGGTTCAAGCATCAACGCTGAGAGAAACCCAATTGTATTTGTTGCAGTTAGCTATTATTTTGCCTAGTTTTTTGGCTTGTCATTTAAGAATGATTTATTTTTTACTATTTTCTACAAAACTATGAAATAGAAATATGGAGTCATGTAATAACCAAAAAAGTGTTAAACAAATCAAAATATATTTTAGATTTGAGATTCTTTAATGTGTTCTTGGGAACTTGGACATTTTTTGGTACCCTTCCCCAGATCTGTGCCTCGACACAATCATGTCTCAGAGCTCTACAGACTATTCCTTCGAACTCATGGCTTGGTTTTTGCTCTGACATGCACTGTCAACTGTGGGACCTTAAACAGACAACTGTTTGCCTTTCCAAATCATGTCCAATCAATTGAATTTACCACAGGTGGACTCCAATCAAGTTGTAGACACATCTCAAAGATGATCAATGGAAACAGTTTCGAGTCTCATAGCAAAGGGTCTGAATACTTATGTAAATAAGGCATTTCTGTTTGTTTTGTCATCATGGTGTTTTGTGTGTAGATTGATGAAGGAAAAAACAACAATTTAATCAATTTTAGAATAAGGCTGTAATGTAACAAAATGTGGGAAAAGTCGAAGGGTCCGAATGCACTGTATAACATCTATGGACCAAGGTCTCTAAACGCAATATTTTCCAAGCTAGTACCTCAAATAACATAGCAGCTATGGACCAAAAAATATTAAAGTGGGTGTGACCTGGCACATAAATTAATATAAATCAGACATGATTATTCATATTAGAACAAAATTGATTCCAAACACTGTCAAGACTTAACATATTCAAGAACAATCAGGTCCACCACATATTTAGATATCTTAATCTGTTTGACTCAGTCATAGACTTTGGCACACGTGCTCCGGGATGTCTAGCGAACCTGTAGAGTATGATTGTGTTTGACCCCATGGTGGCGCTGTTGGACAGAAAAAAACATGCATGCAAGCTCAATGGCTTACAGCTGCCATGTTGTTTGAACAATAGTCTGGGAAAATAATGTGCTTTAAAGACGTGGGTCCATAGATGCTATAAACCGAATGTGGTGCCAATCGATCCAGTGGTTCTGGAGAAGATCCCGTTTAAAGTAGTCAACATAAGAAGAATATCCATCAAAAGTGTATTTCATGATCTGTTTTATTTTGAGTTGTGATATTTGGCAGGCATGTTTTTTAATAAAAACATTTTGTTTAAACTTCTACCCCTTTTTCTCTGTATCCAATTGTAACAGTTATAGTATAGTTATAGTCTCATCACTGCAACTCCCGTACGGAGAGGCATGCGTCCTCCAAAACACAACCCAACCAAGCCGCTGCTTCTTGACACAATGCCCGCTTAACCCGGAAGCCAGCCACACCAATGTGTCGGAGGAAACACCATACACCTGGAGACCGTGTCAAGGTGCATGCGCCCAGCCCACCACAGGAGTCGCTAGAACGCAATGGGACAAGGACATCCCTGCCAAACCCTCCCCTAACCCAGAGAGCTGTGCACCGCCCCATGGGTCTCCCGGTCGCGGCCGACTGCGACAGAGCCTGGACTCGAACCAGGATCTAGTGGCAGAGCTAGCAACTGTGATGCAGTGCCTTAGACCACTCGGGAGGCCCCTGTTTGGCAGGCATGTTAAGGAGTACAGAAGTAGCTCATCCAAGGGAAACAAGTCCATTTTGTCCAAACGGTGGTGCTGTGGTGCCATAGGGTTTGAACCCCGCCTATGGCTGGTTGTTGCTGCAGTATATTACTAGGTTACTTCAGTGTCTGTAAGAGACTGACGGTGGAGATTTCTTTACTTTTCTCTACGTTGCAGGTTTCTTGACAGCACCAGTGAGAGGAGACTACCACATCAGATTTACCTTGTGCAGTCTCCATGGTGATGCTAACATGTCCAAGAATAATGAGAAAATAATGTTTAATGTAGAACGGAAGGAAAACGCTGGTTTTGAGTATCCATCTAATGCAGTTGCTCTATACAGTGCCTTGCGAAAGTATTCGGCCCCCTTGAACTTTGCGACCTTTTGCCACATTTTAGGCTTCAAACATAAAGATATAAAACTGTATTTTTTTGTGGAGAATCAACAACAACTGGGACACAATCATGAAGTGGAACGACATTTATTGGATATTTCAAACTTTTTTAACAAAACAAAAACTGAAAAATTGGGCGTGCAAAATTATTCAGCCCTTTTACTTTCAGTGCAGCAAACTCTCTCCAGAAGTTCAGTGAGGATCTCTGAATGATCCAATGTTGACCTAAATGACTAATGATGATAAATACAATCCACCTGTGTGTAATCAAGTCTCCGTATAAATACACCTGCACTGTGATAGTCTCAGAGGTCCGTTAAAAGCGCAGAGAGCATCATGAAGAACAAGGAACACACCAGGCAGGTCCGAGATACTGTTGTGAAGAAGTTTAAAGCCGGATTTGGATACAAAAAGATTTCCCAAGCTTTAAACATCCCAAGGAGCACTGTGCAAGCAAATCTACCAAGACCTGGCCGTCCCTCTAAACTTTCAGCTCATACAAGGAGAAGACTGATCAGAGATGCAGCCAAGAGGCCCATGATCACTCTGGATGAACTGCAGAGATCTACAGCTGAGGTGGGAGACTCTGTCCATAGGACAACAATCAGTCGTATATTGCACAAATCTGGCCTTTATGGAAGAGTGGCAAGAAGAAAGCCATTTCTTAAAGATATCCATAAAAAGTGTTGTTTAAAGTTTGCCACAAGCCACCTGGGAGACACACCAAACATGTGGAAGAAGGTGCTCTGGTCAGATGAAACCAAAATTGAACTTTTTGGCAACAATGCAAAACGTTATGTTTGGCGTAAAAGCAACACAGCGCATCACCCTGAACACACCATCCCCACTGTCAAACATGGTGGTGGCAGCATCATGGTTTGGGCCTGCTTTTCTTTAGCAGGGACAGGGAAGATGGTTAAAATTGATGGGAAGATGGATGGAGCCAAATACAGGACCATTCTGGAAGAAAACCTGATGGAGTCTGCAAAAGACCTGAGACTGGGACGGAGATTTGTCTTCCAACAAGACAATGATCCAAAACATAAAGCAAAATCTACAATGGAATGGTTCAAAAATAAACATATCCAGGTGTTAGAATGGCCAAGTCAAAGTCCAGACCTGAATCCAATCGAGAATCTGTGGAAAGAACTGAAAACTGCTGTTCACAAATGCTCTCCATCCAACTTCACTGAGCTCGAGCTGTTTTGCAAGGAGGAATGGGAAAAAATTTCAGTCTCTCGATGTGCAAAACTGATAGACATACCCTAAGCGACTTACAGCTGTAATCGCAGCAAAAGGTGGCGCTACAAAGTATTAACTTAAGGGGGCTGAATCATTTTGCACGCCCAATTTGTCAGTTTTTGATTTGTTAAAAAAGTTTGAAATATCCAATAAATGTCGTTCCACTTCATGATTGTGTCCCAGTAGTTGTTGATTCTTCACAAAAAAATACAGTTTTATATCTTTGTGTTTGAAGCCTGAAATGTGGCAAAAGGTCGCAAAGTTCAAGGGGGCCGAATACTTTCGCAAGGCACTGTAGCTGGAGACAGGGGATCAGGTGCACGTGAGCCTTCCCTCATGCATGGCAATCTATGATAATGACTATAACTAAAGCACCTTTGGTGGATTCCTGCTCTTCTCTGTTTAGGGAGGAGAGAACTATGAATGATGTTCTAAACCAGGGGTGTCAAACGTACAACCAAAACAAAGGGGTCCAATCTGTTTGAGTAATAAAATAAAAAAATGCAGTATTTATATTTTTTTGTTTTGTTTAAATGTTGTTGTTTTTTGTGGGGGGGGGGGGGGGGGGACGACAAACTCCAGTTTCTTGATTGTCCAACTCGCGACTGTGCACAGTCAATGGACCTACACTATATACAAAAGTATGTGGACATCCCTTCAAATGAGTGGATTTGGCTATTTCAGCCACACCTGTTGCTGACGGGTGTTTAAAATCAAACACACAGCCATGCAATCTCCATAGACAAACCTTGGTAGTAGAATGGCCTTACTGAAGAGCTCAGTGACTTTCAACGTGGCACCGTCATAGGAGGCCACTTTTCCAACAAGTCAGTTGTCAAATTTCTGCCCTGCTAGAGTTGCCCCAGTCAACTGTAAGTGCTGTTAGTGTGAAGTAGAAATGTCTAGGAGCTACAACGGCTCAGCCGCAAAGTGGTAGGCCACACAAGCTCACAGAACGGGACCACCGAGTGCTGAAGTGTGTAGCCCAAAACAATCTTCTGTCCTTGGTTGTAACACTCACTACCGAGTTCCAAACTACCTCTGGAGGCAACGACAACACAAGAACAGTTTGTCAGGAGCTTCATGAAATCGGTTTCCATGGCTGAGCAGCCGCACACAAGCCTAAGATCAGCATGCTCAATGCCAAGCATCCGCTGGAGTGGTGTAAAGCTTGCTACCATTGGACTCTGGAGCAGTGGAAACTTGTTTTCTGGAGTGATGAATCACGCTTCACCATCTGGCAGTCCGTCAGACTAATCTGGGCTTGGCAGATGCCAAAAGAACGCTACCTGCCAACTGTAAAGTTTGGTGGAGTAGGAATAATGGTCTGGGGATGTTTTTCATGGTTCAGGCTAGGCCTCTTAGTTCCAGTTAATGTAAATCTTAACGCAACGGCATACAATGACGTTCTAGACGATTGTATGCTTCCAACTTTGTGGCAACAGTTTGGGGAAGGCTCTTTCCTGTTTCAGCATGACAATGTCCCTATGCACAAAGCGAGGTCCATACAGAAATAGTTTGTCGAGATCGGTGTGGAAGAACTTGACTTGTCTGCACAGAGCCCTGACCTCAACCCCATCACCTTCGGGAAGAATTGGAACGCTGACTGTGAGCCAGATCTGATCGCCCAACATCAGTGCCCAACCTCACTAATGCTCTTGTGGCTGAATGGAAGCAAGTCCCTAGAGCAATGTTCCAACATCTAGTGGAAAGCCTTCCTAGAAGAGTGGAGGCTGTTATAGCTTCAAAGGGGTGACCAACACCATATTAATGCCCATGATCTTGGAATGAGATGTTCGACGAGAAGGTGTACAGTTTCTTGACTGTCCATCTCGCTAATAATAGACAGTCAGGGTGCATTGAAAATTCCAAAAACAATGGATTGAGGACTATTTTTTGCAAATGGACTGCAATGAAATAGAACCAATTTCCTTTGCGGCCCTCCATACCTAGTTGAAGACGGAATGTGGCCCCCCTGGGCAAAATTATTTTAACACCCCGGTTCTAAACTGTAATGAGGAGTCTGGAGGTTATGGATGTTAGAAAACAACAACTAATAAATCACAACTAAGCTCAACTAATCCAACTGGCATTTGAGGGGGATCTTTGGGGCGAATGGAATGATCGATTTACTCAGGAAGTAAAAGGAAGCTTCAAGTCTTTTTAAAAGGCAAGATTAAAACAATTTAGCTGAATGTTGTTGTTGTTGTTTTTTCAAAACCTTGCTTTAGTGTGTAGGGTGCTGTTCATGGTGCTGATAGGCCTATTTGTTTGTCAAGACAGCTGTGCATGGCCGTATCTCACTGTAGTAGGCTGTAGGCTGTATCTCACTGTATTAGGCTGTAACTCACTGTAGTAGGCTGTAGGCTGTATCTCACTGTAGTAGACTGTATCTCACTGTATTAGGCTGTATCTCACTGTAGTAGGCTGTAACTCACTGTAGTAGGCTGTAGGCTGTATCTCACTGTAGTAGACTGTATCTCACTGTATTAGGCTGTATCTCACTGTTCTAGGCTGTATCTCACTGTAGTAGGCTGTATCTCACTGTAGTAGGCTTTATCTCACTATAGTAGGCTGTATCTCACTGTAGTAGGCTTTATCTCACTATAGTAGGCTGTATCTCACTGTAGTAGGCTTTATCTCACTGTAGTAGGCTTTATCTCACTGTAGTAGACTGTATCTCACTGTAGTAGACTGTATTTCACTGTAGTAGGCTTTATCTCACTATAGTAGGCTGTATCTCACTGTAGTAGGCTTTATCTCACTATAGTAGGCTGTATCTCACTGTAGTAGGCTTTATCTCACTGTAGTAGACTGTATCTCACTGTAGTAGGCTTTATCTCACTATAGTAGGCTGTATCTCACTGTAGTAGGCTTTATCTCACTGTAGTAGACTGTATCTCACTGTAGTAGGCTTTATCTCACTATAGTAGGCTGTATCTCACTGTAGTAGGCTTTATCTCACTATAGTAGGCTGTATCTCACTGTAGTAGGCTGTATCTCACTGTAGTAGGCTTTAGGCTGTATTTCACTGTAGTAGGCTGTATCTCACTGTAGTAGGCTTTAGGCTGTATTTCACTGTAGTAGGCTGTATTTCACTGTAGTAGGCTGTATCTCACTGTAGTAGGCTTTAGGCTGTATCTCACTGTAGTAGGCTGTATCTCACTGTAGTAGGCTTTAGGCTGTATTTCACTGTAGTAGGCTTTATCTCACTGTAGTAGGCTTTATCTCACTATAGTAGGCTGTATCTCACTGTAGTAGGCTTTATCTCACTATAGTAGGCTGTATCTCACTGTAGTAGGCTTTATCTGACTGTAGTAGACTGTATCTCACTGTAGTAGGCTTTATCTCACTGTAGTAGACTGTATCTCACTGTAGTAGGCTTTATCTCACTATAGTAGGCTGTATCTCACTGTAGTAGGCTTTAGGCTGTATTTCACTGTAGTAGGCTTTATCTCACTATAGTAGGCTGTATCTCACTGTAGTAGGCGTTATCTCACTGTAGTAGGCTTTATCTCACTATAGTAGGCTGTATCTCACTGTAGTAGGCTGTATCTCACTGTAGTAGGCTTTATCTCACTGTAGTAGGCTGTATCTCACTGTAGTAGGCTTTATCTCACTATAGTAGGCTGTATCTCACTGTAGTAGGCTGTATCTCACTGTAGTAGGCTTTATCTCACTATAGTAGGCTGTATCTCACTATAGTAGGCTTTATCTCACTATAGTAGGCTGTATCTCACTGTAGTAGGCTGCAGGCTGTATTAACAATCCTACATCACTCCAGTATTTCTTTACAACATCCAAGTGCTAATCTTCTTTATAGTGGGCTGTATCTCCCTGTAGTAGACTGTAGGCTGCATCTCACTGTAGTAGACTGTATCTCACTGTAGTAGGCTGTATCTCACTGTAGTATGCTTTATCTCACTATAGTAGGCTGTATCTCCCTGTAGTAGACTGTAGGCTGCATCTCACTGTAGTAGACTGTATCTCACTGTAGTAGGCTGTATCTCACTGTAGTAGGCCATATCTCACTGTAGTAGACAGTATCTCACTATAGTAGGCTTTATCTCACTGTAGTAGGCTTTATCTCACTATAGTAGGCTGTATCTCACTGTAGTAGGCTTTATCTCACTGTAGTAGACTGTATCTCACTGTAGTAGGCTTTATCTCACTGTAGTAGACTGTATCTCACTGTAGTAGGCTTTATCTCACTATAGTAGGCTGTATCTCACTGTAGTAGGCTTTATCTCACTGTAGTAGACTGTATCTCACTGTAGTAGGCTTTATCTCACTATATTAGGCTGTATCTCACTGTAGTAGGCTTTATCTCACTATAGTAGGCTGTATCTCACTGTAGTAGGCTGTATCTCACTGTAGTAGGCTTTAGGCTGTATTTCACTGTAGTAGGCTGTATCTCACTGTAGTAGGCTTTAGGCTGTATTTCACTGTAGTAGGCTGTATTTCACTGTAGTAGGCTGTATCTCACTGTAGTAGGCTTTAGGCTGTATCTCACTGTAGTAGGCTGTATCTCACTGTAGTAGGCTTTAGGCTGTATTTCACTGTAGTAGGCTTTATCTCACTGTAGTAGGCTTTATCTCACTATAGTAGGCTGTATCTCACTGTAGTAGGCTTTATCTCACTATAGTAGGCTGTATCTCACTGTAGTAGGCTTTATCTCACTGTAGTAGACTGTATCTCACTGTAGTAGGCTTTATCTCACTGTAGTAGACTGTATCTCACTGTAGTAGGCTTTATCTCACTATAGTAGGCTGTTTCTCACTGTAGTAGGCTTTAGGCTGTATTTCACTGTAGTAGGCTGTATTTCACTGTAGTAGGCTGTATCTCACTGTAGTAGGCTTTAGGCTGTATCTCACTGTAGTAGGCTGTATCTCACTGTAGTAGGCTTTAGGCTGTATTTCACTGTAGTAGGCTTTATCTCACTGTAGTAGGCTTTATCTCACTATAGTAGGCTGTATCTCACTGTAGTAGGCTTTATCTCACTATAGTAGGCTGTATCTCACTGTAGTAGGCTTTATCTGACTGTAGTAGACTGTATCTCACTGTAGTAGGCTGTATCTCACTGTAGTATGCTTTATCTCACTATAGTAGGCTGTATCTCCCTGTAGTAGACTGTAGGCTGCATCTCACTGTAGTAGACTGTATCTCACTGTAGTAGGCTGTATCTCACTGTAGTAGGCCATATCTCACTGTAGTAGACAGTATCTCACTATAGTAGGCTGTATCTCACTGTAGTAGGCTTTATCTCACTATAGTAGGCTGTATCTCACTGTAGTAGGCTTTATCTCACTGTAGTAGACTGTATCTCACTGTAGTAGGCTTTATCTCACTGTAGTAGACTGTATCTCACTGTAGTAGGCTTTATCTCACTATAGTAGGCTGTATCTCACTGTAGTAGGCTTTATCTCACTGTAGTAGACTGTATCTCACTGTAGTAGGCTTTATCTCACTATATTAGGCTGTATCTCACTGTAGTAGGCTTTATCTCACTATAGTAGGCTGTATCTCACTGTAGTAGGCTGTATCTCACTGTAGTAGGCTTTAGGCTGTATTTCACTGTAGTAGGCTGTATCTCACTGTAGTAGGCTTTAGGCTGTATTTCACTGTAGTAGGCTGTATTTCACTGTAGTAGGCTGTATCTCACTGTAGTAGGCTTTAGGCTGTATCTCACTGTAGTAGGCTGTATCTCACTGTAGTAGGCTTTAGGCTGTATTTCACTGTAGTAGGCTTTATCTCACTGTAGTAGGCTTTATCTCACTATAGTAGGCTGTATCTCACTGTAGTAGGCTTTATCTCACTATAGTAGGCTGTATCTCACTGTAGTAGGCTTTATCTCACTGTAGTAGACTGTATCTCACTGTAGTAGGCTTTATCTCACTGTAGTAGACTGTATCTCACTGTAGTAGGCTTTATCTCACTATAGTAGGCTGTTTCTCACTGTAGTAGGCTTTAGGCTGTATTTCACTGTAGTAGGCTGTATTTCACTGTAGTAGGCTGTATCTCACTGTAGTAGGCTTTAGGCTGTATCTCACTGTAGTAGGCTGTATCTCACTGTAGTAGGCTTTAGGCTGTATTTCACTGTAGTAGGCTTTATCTCACTGTAGTAGGCTTTATCTCACTATAGTAGGCTGTATCTCACTGTAGTAGGCTTTATCTCACTATAGTAGGCTGTATCTCACTGTAGTAGGCTTTATCTGACTGTAGTAGACTGTATCTCACTGTAGTAGGCTTTATCTCACTGTAGTAGACTGTATCTCACTGTAGTAGGCTTTATCTCACTATAGTAGGCTGTATCTCACTGTAGTAGGCTTTAGGCTGTATTTCACTGTAGTAGGCTTTATCTCACTATAGTAGGCTGTATCTCACTGTAGTAGGCGTTATCTCACTGTAGTAGGCTTTATCTCACTATAGTAGGCTGTATCTCACTGTAGTAGGCTGTATCTCACTGTAGTAGGCTTTATCTCACTGTAGTAGGCTGTATCTCACTGTAGTAGGCTGTATCTCACTATAGTAGGCTGTATCTCACTGTAGTAGGCTGTATCTCACTGTAGTAGGCTTTATCTCACTATAGTAGGCTGTATCTCACTATAGTAGGCTTTATCTCACTATAGTAGGCTGTATCTCACTCTAGTAGGCTGCAGGCTGTATTAACAATCCTACATCACTCCAGTATTTCTTTACAACATCCAAGTGCTAATCTTCTTTATAGTGGGCTGTATCTCCCTGTAGTAGACTGTAGGCTGCATCTCACTGTAGTAGACTGTATCTCACTGTAGTAGGCTGTATCTCACTGTAGTATGCTTTATCTCACTATAGTAGGCTGTATCTCCCTGTAGTAGACTGTAGGCTGCATCTCACTGTAGTAGACTGTATCTCACTGTAGTAGGCTGTATCTCACTGTAGTAGGCCATATCTCACTGTAGTAGACAGTATCTCACTATAGTAGGCTGTATCTCACTGTAGTAGGCTTTATCTCACTATAGTAGGCTGTATCTCACTGTAGTAGGCTTTATCTCACTGTAGTAGACTGTATCTCACTGTAGTAGGCTTTATCTCAGTGTAGTAGACTGTATCTCACTGTAGTAGGCTTTATCTCACTATAGTAGGCTGTATCTCACTGTAGTAGGCTTTATCTCACTGTAGTAGACTGTATCTCACTGTAGTAGGCTTTATCTCACTATATTAGGCTGTATCTCACTGTAGTAGGCTTTATCTCACTATAGTAGGCTGTATCTCACTGTAGTAGGCTGTATCTCACTGTAGTAGGCTTTAGGCTGTATTTCACTGTAGTAGGCTGTATCTCACTGTAGTAGGCTTTAGGCTGTATTTCACTGTAGTAGGCTTTATCTCACTGTAGTAGGCTTTATCTCACTATAGTAGGCTGTATCTCACTGTAGTAGGCTTTATCTCACTATAGTAGGCTGTATCTCACTGTAGTAGGCTTTATCTCACTGTAGTAGACTGTATCTCACTGTAGTAGGCTTTATCTCACTGTAGTAGACTGTATCTCACTGTAGTAGGCTTTATCTCACTATAGTAGGCTGTTTCTCACTGTAGTAGGCTTTAGGCTGTATTTCACTGTTGTAGGCTTTATCTCACTATAGTAGGCTGTATCTCACTGTAGTAGGCGTTATCTCACTGTAGTAGGCTTTATCTCACTATAGTAGGCTGTATCTCACTGTAGTAGGCTGTATCTCACTGTAGTAGGCTTTATCTCACTGTAGTAGGCTGTATCTCACTGTAGTAGGCTTTATCTCACTATAGTAGGCTGTATCTCACTGTAGTAGGCTGTATCTCACTGTAGTAGGCTTTATCTCACTATAGTAGGCTGTATCTCACTATAGTAGGCTTTATCTCACTATAGTAGGCTGTATCTCACTGTAGTAGGCTGCAGGCTGTATTAACAATCCTACATCACTCCAGTATTTCTTTACAACATCCAAGTGCTAATCTTCTTTATAGTGGGCTGTATCTCCCTGTAGTAGACTGTAGGCTGCATCTCACTGTAGTAGACTGTATCTCACTGTAGTAGGCTGTATCTCACTGTAGTATGCTTTATCTCACTGTAGTAGGCTGTATCTCCCTGTAGTAGACTGTAGGCTGCATCTCACTGTAGTAGACTGTATCTCACTGTAGTAGGCTGTATCTCACTGTAGTAGGCCATATCTCACTGTAGTAGACAGTATCTCACTGTCATAGGCAGTAACTCACTGTAGTAGGCTTTATCTCACTGTAGTAGGCTTTATCTCACTATAGTAGGCTGTATCTCACTGTAGTAGGCTTTATCTCACTATAGTAGGCTGTATCTCACTGTAGTAGGCTTTATCTCACTGTAGTAGACTGTATCTCACTGTAGTAGGCTTTATCTCACTGTAGTAGACTGTATCTCACTGTAGTAGGCTTTATCTCACTATAGTAGGCTGTTTCTCACTGTAGTAGGCTTTAGGCTGTATTTCACTGTAGTAGGCTTTATCTCACTATAGTAGGCTGTATCTCACTGTAGTAGGCTGTATCTCACTGTAGTAGGCTTTATCTCACTATAGTAGGCTGTATCTCACTATAGTAGGCTTTATCTCACTATAGTAGGCTGTATCTCACTGTAGTAGGCTGCAGGCTGTATTAACAATCCTACATCACTCCAGTATTTCTTTACAACATCCAAGTGCTAATCTTCTTTATAGTGGGCTGTATCTCCCTGTAGTAGACTGTAGGCTGCATCTCACTGTAGTAGACTGTATCTCACTGTAGTAGGCTGTATCTCACTGTAGTATGCTTTATCTCACTATAGTAGGCTGTATCTCCCTGTAGTAGACTGTAGGCTGCATCTCACTGTAGTAGACTGTATCTCACTGTAGTAGGCTGTATCTCACTGTAGTAGGCCATATCTCACTGTAGTAGACAGTATCTCACTGTCATAGGCAGTAACTCACTGTAGTAGGCTTTATCTCACTGTAGTAGGCTTTATCTCACTATAGTAGGCTGTATCTCACTGTAGTAGGCTTTATCTCACTATAGTAGGCTGTATCTCACTGTAGTAGGCTTTATCTCACTGTAGTAGACTGTATCTCACTGTAGTAGGCTTTATCTCACTGTAGTAGACTGTATCTCACTGTAGTAGGCTTTATCTCACTATAGTAGGCTGTTTCTCACTGTAGTAGGCTTTAGGCTGTATTTCACTGTAGTAGGCTGTATCTCACTGTAGTAGGCGTTATCTCACTGTAGTAGGCTTTATCTCACTATAGTAGGCTGTATCTCACTGTAGTAGGCTGTATCTCACTGTAGTAGGCTTTATCTCACTGTAGTAGGCTGTATCTCACTGTAGTAGGCTTTATCTCACTATAGTAGGCTGTATCTCACTGTAGTAGGCTGTATCTCACTGTAGTAGGCTTTATCTCACTATAGTAGGCTGTATCTCACTGTAGTAGGCTGCAGGCTGTATTAACAATCCTACATCACTCCAGTATTTCTTTACAACATCCAAGTGCTAATCTTCTTTATAGTGGGCTGTATCTCCCTGTAGTAGACTGTAGGCTGCATCTCACTGTAGTAGACTGTATCTCACTGTAGTAGGCTGTATCTCACTGTAGTATGCTTTATCTCACTATAGTAGGCTGTATCTCCCTGTAGTAGACTGTAGGCTGCATCTCACTGTAGTAGACTGTATCTCACTGTAGTAGGCTGTATCTCACTGTAGTAGGCCATATCTCACTGTAGTAGACAGTATCTCACTGTCATAGGCAGTAACTCACTGTATTAGACTGTATCTCACTGTAGTAGGCTTTATCTCACTATAGTAGGCTGTATCTCACTGTAGTAGACTGTATCTCACTGTCATAGGCAGTAACTCACTGTATTAGACTGTATCTCACTGTAGTAGGCTTTATCTCACTATAGTAGGTTGTAACTCACTGTATTAGACTATCTCACTGTAGTATGCTTTATCTCACTGTAGTAGACTGTATCTCACTGTCATAGGCAGTAACTCACTGTATTAGACTGTATCTCACTGTAGTAGGCTTTATCTCACTATAGTAGGCTGTATCTCACTGTAGTAGGCTGTATCTCACTGTAGTAGGCTTTATCTCACTGTAGTAGACTATAGGCTGTATCTCACTGTAGTAGGCTTTATCTCACTATAGTAGGCTGTATCTCACTGTAGTAGGCTGTATCTCACTGTAGTAGGCTGTATCTCACTGTAGTAGGCTGTATCTCACTGTAGAGGCTGTATCTCAATGTAGAAGGCTGTATCTAACTGTAGTAGGCTACATCTCACTGTTGTAGGCTGCATCTCACTGTAGTAGGTTGTAGGCTGCATCTAACTGTAGTAGGCTGTAGGCTATATTTTGGTTGTCTGGATTTCCAATAACTTCTTGTTTACTGCATTTGTTTACTGTTAATGAAAACAGCCTAAATATAGATTTTGTAATGCCTTTATCAATCTGGTATTTTGTTTTAGGTCTTCTACTTTGTTCGCATTCGCGGTTGTCCGCATTTCCTACCAAACTGCTATTCAGTATTTTTGTTTGCATGAATAACTAGGCTACTACTTTTAGCATTTACTCAATTAGTATTAGGTAGCATTGCCTTTAAATCGTTTCACTTGGGTCAAATGTTTCAGGTAGCCTTCCACAAGCTTCCCACAATAAGTTGGGTGAATTTTGGCCCATTCTTCCTGACAGAGCTGGTTGTAGGCCTCCTTGCTTGCACACACTTTTTCAGTTCTGCGCACCAATTTTCTATAGGATTGAGGTTAGAGCTTTGTGATGGCCACTCCAATACATTGACTTTGTTTTCCTTAAGCCATTTTGCCACAACTTTGGAAGTATGCTTGGGGTCCTTTGTCCATTTGGAAGAACCATTTGCGACCAAGCTTTAACTTCCTGACTGATGTCTTGAGATGTTGCTTCAATATATCCACATCATTTTCCTACCTCATGATGCCATCTATTTTGTGAAGTGCACCAGACCCTCCTGCAGCAAAGCACCCCCACAACATGATGCTGCCACCCCTGTGCTTCATGGTTGGGATGGTGTTCTTCGTGTTCTTACAAGCCTCCCCCTTTTTTCTCGAAGCATTACCATGGTCATTATGGCCAAACAGTTATATTTTTGTTTCATCAGACCAGAGGACGATCTTTGTCCCCATGTGCAGTTGCAAACTGTAATATGGCTTTTTATGGCGGTTTTGGAGCAGTGGCTCCTTGCAGAGCGGCCTTTCAGGTTATGTCGATATAGGACTTGTTTTACTGTGGATATAGATACTTTTGTACCTGTTTCCTCCAGCATCTTCACAAGGTCCTTTGCTGTTGTTCTGGGATTGATTTGCACTTCTCGCACCAAAGTACGTTCATCTCTAGGAGACAGAATGCGTCTCCCTCCAATTGACTCAAATTATGTCAATTAACCTATCAGAAGCTTCTAAAGCCATGACATCATTTTCTGGAATTTTCTAAGCTGTTTAAATGCACAGTCAACTTAGTGTATGTAAACTTCTGACTGACTGGAATTGTGTGTCACGAACCGGCTCAAAGCCCGTCACAAAAGGGAGATAACGTGGAGATAAGGCGTAACAAAATATATATTTATTAACTAAAGCAACTAAGGAAAATATACAATGGTGTGTGTAATCAGTAATCAGTAGTGTAAGTGAGTGTTTTGCTTGCATGAATGTGATAATGCAGGGTGTTGAAAAGATGCTAAAGCAAACAACTCAAAAACCACCAAGAAACACAACAAAATCCATAAAGGTGTCTGCATGGAGAGAGTCTCCTCCATGAATGGGGAAGTGGTGTATTTATCCTGGGAGACACCGGGCCCAGGTGTTTCCCATGTAGCTGACGACCCTCCCAACTCCGCCCACCGACATCCTAATAAGGAAACAACAAAGAGAGAATACGGCAGACAGAGTGGGAGGGTTGTCACATGTGATACAGTGAGTTATGAGTGAAATAATCTGTCTGTAAACAATTGTTTGAAAAATTCCTTGTGTCATGCACAAAGTAGATGTCCTAACTGACTTGCCAAAACTATAGTTTGTTAACAAGAGAATTGTGGAGTGGTTGAAAAACAAGTTTTAACCTTTCTGATCTCCCCATCCCGGATCCGGGTTCGTGAATACAGACTCAAGCTCATTACCATAACGCAACGTTAACTATTCATGAAAATCGCAAATCAAATGAAATAAATATGCTAGCTCTCAAGCTTAGCCTTTTGTTAACAACACTGTCATCTCAGATTTTCAAAATATGCTTCTCAACCATTGCAAAACAATCATTTGTGTAACAGTATTGATGGCTAACGTAGCATTTAGCATTAGCATTCAGCTGGCAACATTTACACAAAAAAACAGAAA
The DNA here is from genome assembly GCF_057628025.1 of Oncorhynchus mykiss. Classification (NCBI taxonomy): domain Eukaryota; kingdom Metazoa; phylum Chordata; class Actinopteri; order Salmoniformes; family Salmonidae; genus Oncorhynchus; species Oncorhynchus mykiss. The sequence continues at coordinate 12,089,694 of NC_143050.1, forward strand.
AGCATTCAAAAAAATCATTTACCTTTGAAGAACTTCAGATGTTTTCATTGAGGAGACTCTCAGATAGCAAATGTTCAGTTTTTCCTGAAAGATTATTTGTTTAGGACAAATCGCTCCGTTTTCTGCGTCACGTTTAGCTATGAAAAAACCCCTGTATCCAGGATTGTGTAAATCTATCAGCAAGCTCATTAGCATAACACAACGTTAACTATTTATGAAAATCGCAAATGAAATGAAATAAATATGCCATCTCTCAAGCTTAGCCTTTTGTAAACAACACTGTCATCTCAGATTTTCAAAATATGCTTCTCAACCATAGGAAAACAATCATTTGTGTAAAAGTAGCTAGCTAGAGTTAGCATTTCGCGTTAGCATTTAGCGTTAGCATTAGCGTTAGCATCCAGCACGCAACATTAACAAAAACATAAAAGCCTTCAAATAAAATCATTTACCTTTGAAGAACTTCTGATGTTTTCAATGAGGATACTCTCAGTTAGATAGCAGATGCTCAGTTTTTCCAAAAAGATTCCTTGTGTATTAGAAATAGCTCCGTTTTATACATCACATTTGGCTACCAAAAAAAATCCATAAATTCAGTCCTCAAAACGCAAACTTTTTTCCAAATTAACTCCATAATATCGACTGAAAACATGGCAGACGTTGTTTAGAATCAATCCTCAAGGTGTTTTTCACATATCTCTTCATTGATACATCGTTCTTGGAAACATGGTTTCTCTCCTGAATCCCAGGAGAAAATGCCTGCACCTGAAGATTACGCACAAATTTAGACAAAGGACACCGGGCGGACCTCTGGAAAATGTAGTCTCTTATGGCCAATCTTCCAATGATATGCCTACAAATACGTCACAATGCTGCTAAGACCTTGGGCGAACGACAGAAAGTGTAGGCTCATTCGTTGCGCAATCACAGCCATATAAGGAGAGAATGGAAAACAGAGCTTCAGAAATTCTGCTAATTCCTGGGTGATGCATCATCTTGGTTTCGCCTGTAGAATGAGTTCTGGGGCACTTACAGACAAAATCTTTGCAGATTCTGAAACTTCAGAGTGTTTTCTTTCCAAAACTGTCAAGAATATGCATAGTCGAGCATCTTTTCGTGACAAAATATCGCGCTTAAAACGGGAACGTTTTTTATCCAAAAATGAAATAGCGCCCCTAGAGCTCTAAGAGGTTAACGACTCCAACATAAGTGTATGTAAACTTCCGACTGCAACTGTAGCTGCAAATGAAATGCTGAAAGTGGTTGCCTGGTTATTCATACATCCAAACAAAATTGATTAGAATACTGACACGACCCCCCCTGGTGCCCTGTGCCCTCACTGGCCTCCTCTGGCCCTCTCTGAACAGTGTGAGAGAAAGAATACAGTGTGAGAGAGAGAATACAGTGTAAGAGAGAGAATACAGTGTGAGAGAGAGAATACAGTGTGAGAGAGAACGGTGTGAGAGAATAATGTTAGTGTGAGAGAATACAGTGTGAGAGAGAACAGTGGGAGAGAAAGAGTACAGTGTGAGAGAGGGAATACAGTGTGAGAGAGAGAACAGTGTGAGAAAATAGTGTGTGTGTGAGAGAATACGGTGTGTGAGAGAATACAGTGTGTGAGAGAGAGAACAGTGTGAGAAAATACAGTGTGAGAGAGAACAGTCGGAGAGAGAGAATACAGTGTGAGGGAGAGAACAGTGGGAGAGAATACAGTGTGAGGGAGAGAATACAGTGTGAGGGGGAGAACAGTGGGAGAGAATACAGTGTGAGGGAGAGAATACAGTGTGAGGGAGAGAACAGTGGGAGAGAATACAGTGTGAGGGAGAGAATACAGTGTGAGAGAGAATACAGTGTGAGGGAGAGAATACAGTGTGAGAGAATACAGTGTGAGGGAGAAAACAGTGGGAGAGAATACAGTTTGAGGGAGAGAATACAGTGGGAGGGAGAGAGAATAGTGTGAGAAAATAGTGTGTGTGTGAGAGAATACGGTGTGTGAGAGAATACAGTGTGTGAGCGAGAGAACAGTGTGAGAGAATAGTGTTAGTGTGAGAGAATACAGTGTGAGGGAGAGAATACAGTGTGAGAGAGAGAATACAGTGTGAGGGAGAGAATACAGTGTGAGGGAGAGAACACAGTGTGAGAGAATACATTGTGAGAGAGAATACAGTGTGAGAGAGAGAGAATAGTGTGTGAGAGAATACAGTGTGAGAGAGATAATACAGTGTGTGAGAGAGAATACAGTGTGAGGGAGAATACAGTGTGAGGGAGAGAATACAGTGTGAGGGAGAGAATACAGTGTGAGGGAGAGAATACAGTGTGAGGGAGAGAATACAGTGTGAGGGAGAGAATACAGTGTGAGGGAGGGAACACAGTGTGAGAGAGAGAATACAGTGTGAGGGAGAGAATACAGTGTGAGAGAGAGAACAGTGAGAGAGAGAACAGTGAGAGAGAGAGAACAGTGAGAGAGAGAGAGGACAGTGTGTGTGTGAGAGAGAACAGTGTGTGTGAGAGAGAGAACAGTGAGAGAGAGAGAGAGAGAGAACAGCGAGAGAGAGAACAGCGAGAGAGAGAGAGAGAGAGAGAGAAAACAGTGTGTGTGAGAGAGAACAGTGAGAGAGAGAGAAAGAGAACAGTGAGAGAGAGAGAACAGTGAGAGAGAGAGAGCACAGTATGTGAGAGAGAGCACAGTATGTGAGAGAGAGAGAACAGTATGTGAGAGAGAGAACAGTGAGGGAGAGAGAGAGAACAGTGAGAGAGAGAGAACAGAGAGAGAGAGAGAACAGTGAGAGAGAGAGAACAGTGTGTGAGAGAGAGAACAGTGAGAGAGAGAGAACAGTGTGTGAGAGAGAACAGTGTGTGAGAGAGAACAGTGAGAGAGAGAACAGCGAGAGAGAGAGAGAGAACAGTGTGTGTGAGAGAACAGTAAGAGAGAGAGAGAACAGTGAGAGAGAGAGCGAGAACAGAGAGAGAGAACAGTGTGTGAGAGAGAGAACAGTGTGAGAGAGAGAACAGTGTGTGTGAGAGAGAACAGTGTGTGTGAGAGAGAGAACAGTGAGAGAGAGAGAGAACAGCGAGAGAGAGAACAGCGAGAGAGAGAGAGAGAGAAAACAGTGTGTGTGAGAGAGAACAGTGAGAGAGAGAGAGTACAGTATGTGAGAGAGAGCACAATATGTGAGAGAGAGAGAGAACAGTATGTGTGAGAGAGAACAGTGAGAGAGAGAGAGAGAACAGAGAGAGAACAGTGTGAGACAGAGAGAGAACAGAGAGAGAGAACAGTGTGTGAGAGAGATAAAACAGTGAGAGAGAGAGAACAGTGAGAGAGAGAACAGCGAGAGAGAGAGAGAACAGTGTGTGTGAGAGAGAACAGTAAGAGAGAGAGAGAACAGTGAGAGAGAGAGAACAGTGTGTGAGAGAGAGAGAACAGTGAGAGAGAGAGCACAGTATGTGAGAGAGAGCACAGTATGTGAGAGAGAGAGAACAGTATGTGAGAGAGAGAACAGTGAGCGAGAGAGAACAGAGAGAGAGAACAGTGTGTGAGAGAGAGAGAGAGAGAGCGAGAACAGTGAGAGAGAGAGAGAACAGTGAGAGAGAGGGAGAACAGTGAGAGCGAGAGAGAACAGTGAGAGAGAGAACAGTGTGTGTGAGAGAGAACAGTGAGAGAGAGACAGAACAGTGAGAGAGAGAACACACAGAGAGAGAGAGAGAACAGTGACAGAGAGAACACAGAGAGAGAGAGAGAGAGAACAGAGAGTGATAGAGAGAGAACAGTGAGAGAGAGAGAGAACAGTGAGAGGGAAACAGAGAGAGAGAACAGTGTGTCTGACAGTGTATTTCTATTTCTATTTGACTTAAGCATTACTTTACAGCACCTGTGTGTGTGTGTGTGTGTGTTATACACAGCCTATATTGAGAGACGTGAGTGACAGGGTCAATGGGCCGGATCAGTCTAGTTGTCCAATGGGAGTTCTCTACACTATCTGTCATATTCTCTCCTGGTTGGCTGGACTGAGTGATTGACAGCACATGGTATTAAGTATCTACAGGGCTTTGTGTGTGTGTGCGTGTCTGTGTACGTGTGCGCATGCGTGCATTCGTCCAGAGACATCCTGTGTTGCCATCTCTTAGCAAAACATTATTTTCACGTATTGGCAGATGGCAGCTTTCTATTGGACTGAACAGCCCAATGACTGGGAGATTCCAGGGCGGATTTAAAAACAGTTACATTTAATATTGGAATCAAACCACATTATCTTCAATGTGTATCAGGCAGGTTGTGTGAGCAGTGAAGCATGAAGGATAGATCAGACTTTTCAAGGTGAAAGCCACGACACATAGAGATGTGTGTCTCACACGCACACACACACACACACACGCACACAAACACATACACACACGCACACACACGCACACGCAGAAAGAGACCTGCAACACAGAGAGAAGATGTGGCACTTTAACTGAGGTGTTGTGTGTGTGTGTGTGTGTGTGGTGGGGGGGGGATGTGATTTCTACCGGTATGCGACCTCATCAAATGAGGAGTGTGTGTGGTGTTAGTTTAAAGGAAGCTTTAGAGGAGGAGTATAGAGGGGGTATCTGGGAGTGGATGAGGATGGTTGTTGTTGCAGAGTACAGCAGACTCTCTGGTAGAGACACTTTGTTATTGAGATGCAAATCCAGCACAGAGGGAACTGAGACACACACACACACATACTGATTGGAGTTGGAGGTCACACACTTTGTCACTTGGCAGACCTGATGAAGGTGGTGGCGGTGTGAAATTAGATATTGATCTCACTGTGTGTGTGTGTGTGTGTGTGTGTGTGTGTGTGTGTGTGTGTGTGTGTGTGTGTGTGTGTGTGTGTGTGTGTGTGTGTGTGTGTGTGTGTGTGTGTAAGTAAGTAAAGAAATAAAACAACAGTAAAAAGACATTTGTAAAAAAATAACCACCCGTTATTAATATTAAACACAGGGTCACCCCAGTTGATATGAAGGCTACGTGTGCCTTTTTTTAAATATATTTTTTTGTTTTTTGTTCTTGTTCGTTATTGTTCTGTGTTATGTTTCATGTTTTGTGTTGACCCCAGGAAGAGTAGCTCCTGCTTTCACAACAGCTAATGGTGATCCTAATAAAATTCCAAAAACTAAGTGGAGACATATTGTTCCTCTGCGGTTCTGTTAGCTGAAGACACACACACACACACACACACACACATTGTATCAGACTGCTGGATCTTATTGAGCTGCAGGTCAGATAAAACAGACCACTGTATGCATCACCACACACTTGTAAACACACACTTGAACCTGTATCGGTCACCATGCTCTGGCAGCTTTGAATAGATCAATAGCCCTTGGGATGGATGGATACTGTACAACCTCAAATCTTCATTCTTCTCTGAACAGGTGGCAGTTACTGGTGTTGGTCAATAATGTGGGACAGGAAGTGGTGTCTTGACAGCCTATAAGGTGACATTGATGTGGACTAGAAGTTGTGTTGTGTGGACTAGAGGCTGTGGTATGTGGATTAGAGGTTGTGTTGTGTGGACTAGAGGTTGTGTGGACTAGAGGTTGTGTTGTGTGGACTAGAGGTTGTGTTGTGTGGACTAGAGGTTGTGTTGTGTGGACTAGAGGTTGTGTTGTGTGGACTAGAGGTTGTGTTGTGTGGACTAGAGGTTGTGTTGTGTGGACTTGAGCTTGTGTTGTGTGGACTAGAGCTTGTGTTGTGTGGACTAGAGGCTGTGTGGACTAGAGGTTGTGTTGTGTGGACTAGAGGTTGTGTTGTGTGGACTAGAGGTTGTGTTGTGTGGACTAGAGGTTGTGTTATGTGGACTAGAGGTTGTGTGGACTAGAGGTTGTGTTGTGTGGGCTAGAGGTTGTGTTGTGTGGACTAGAGGTTGTGTTGTGTGGACTAGAGGTTGTGTTGTGTGGACTAGAGCTTGTGTTGTGTGGACTAGAGCTTGTGTTATGTGGACTAGAGGTTGTGTTGTGTGGACTAGAGGTTGTGTTATGTGGACTAGAGGTTGTGTTGTGTGGACTAGAGGTTGTGTTGTGTGGACTAGAGGTTGTGTTATGTGGACTAGAGGTTGTGTTATGTGGACTAGAGGTTGTGTTGTGTGGACTAGAGGCTGTGGTATGTGGATTAGAGGTTGTGTTGTGTGGACTAGAGGTTGTGTTATGTGGACTAGAGGTTGTGTTGTGTGGACTAGAGCTTGTGTTGTGTGGACTAGAGGTTGTGTGGACTAGAGGTTGTGTTGTGTGGACTAGAGGTTGTGTTGTGTGGACTAGAAGTTGTGTTGTGTGGACTAGAGGTTGTGTTGTGTGGACTAGAGGTTGTGTTGTGTGGACTAGAGGTTGTGTTGTGTGGACTAGAGGTTGTGTGGACTAGAGGTTGTGTTGTGTGGACTAGAGGTTGTGTTGTGTGGACTAGAGGTTGTGTGGACTAGAGGTTGTGTTGTGTGGACTAGAGGTTGTGTTGTGTGGGCTAGAGGTTGTGTTGTGTGGACTAGAGGTTGTGTTGTGTGGACTAGAGCTTGTGTTGTGTGGACTAGAGCTTGTGTTGTGTGGACTAGAGCTTGTGTTGTGTGGACTAGAGCTTGTGTTGTGTGGACTAGAGCTTGTGTTGTGTGGACTAGAGGTTGTGTTGTGTGGACTAGAGGTTGTGTTATGTGGACTAGAGGTTGTGTTGTGTGGACTAGAGGTTGTGTTGTGTGGACTAGAGGTTGTGTTGTGTGGACTAGAGGTTGTGTTGTGTGGACTAGAGGTTGTGTTGTGTGGACTAGAGGTTGTGTGCCTTTTTTAAAATATATTTTTTTGTTTTTTGTTCTTGTTCGTTATTGTTCTGTGTTATGTTTCATGTTTTGTGTTGACCCCAGGAAGAGTAGCTCCTGCTTTCACAACAGCTAATGGTGATCCTAATAAAATTCCAAAAACTAAGTGGAGACATATTGTTCCTCTGCGGTTCTGTTAGCTGAAGACACACACACACACACACACACATTGTATCAGACTGCTGGATCTTATTGAGCTGCAGGTCAGATAAAACAGACCACTGTATGCATCACCACACACTTGTAAACACACACTTGAACCTGTATCGGTCACCATGCTCTGGCAGCTTTGAATAGATCAATAGCCCTTGGGATGGATGGATACTGTACAACCTCAAATCTTCATTCTTCTCTGAACAGGTGGCAGTTACTGGTGTTGGTCAATAATGTGGGACAGGAAGTGGTGTCTTGACAGCCTATAAGGTGACATTGATGTGGACTAGAAGTTGTGTTGTGTGGACTAGAGGCTGTGGTATGTGGATTAGAGGTTGTGTTGTGTGGACTAGAGGTTGTGTGGACTAGAGGTTGTGTTGTGTGGACTAGAGCTTGTGTTGTGTGGACTAGAGCTTGTGTTGTGTGGACTAGAGCTTGTGTTGTGTGGACTAGAGCTTGTGTTGTGTGGACTAGAGCTTGTGTTGTGTGGACTAGAGCTTGTGTTGTGTGGACTAGAGCTTGTGTTGTGTGGACTAGAGCTTGTGTTGTGTGGACTAGAGCTTGTGTTGTGTGGACTAGAGGTTGTGTTGTGTGGACTAGAGGTTGTGTTGTGTGGACTAGAGGTTGTGTGGACTAGAGGTTGTGTTGTGTGGACTAGAGGTTGTGTTGTGTGGGCTAGAGGTTGTGTTGTGTGGACTAGAGGTTGTGTTGTGTGGACTAGAGGTTGTGTTGTGTGGACTAGAGGTTGTGTTGTGTGGACTAGAGGTTGTGTTGTGTGGACTAGAGGTTGTGTTGTGTGGACTAGAGGTTGTGTTGTGTGGACTAGAGGTTGTGTTGTGTGGACTAGAGGTTGTGTTGTGTGGACTAGAGGTTGTGTTGTGTGGACTTGAGCTTGTGTTGTGTGGACTAGAGCTTGTGTTGTGTGGACTAGAGGCTGTGTGGACTAGAGGTTGTGTTGTGTGGACTAGAGGTTGTGTTGTGTGGACTAGAGGTTGTGTTGTGTGGACTAGAGGTTGTGTTATGTGGACTAGAGGTTGTGTGGACTAGAGGTTGTGTTGTGTGGGCTAGAGGTTGTGTTGTGTGGACTAGAGGTTGTGTTGTGTGGACTAGAGGTTGTGTTGTGTGGACTAGAGCTTGTGTTGTGTGGACTAGAGCTTGTGTTGTGTGGACTAGAGCTTGTGTTGTGTGGACTAGAGCTTGTGTTGTGTGGACTAGAGGTTGTGTTGTGTGGACTAGAGGTTGTGTTGTGTGGACTAGAGGTTGTGTTGTGTGGACTAGAGGTTGTGTGGACTAGAGGTTGTGTGGACTAGAGGTTGTGTTGTGTGGACTAGAGGTTGTGTTGTGTGGGCTAGAGGTTGTGTTGTGTGGACTAGAGGTTGTGTTGTGTGGACTAGAGCTTGTGTTGTGTGGACTAGAGCTTGTGTTGTGTGGACTAGAGGTTGTGTTGTGTGGACTAGAGGTTGTGTTGTGTGGACTAGAGGTTGTGTTGTGTGGACTAGAGGTTGTGTGGACTAGAGGTTGTGTGGACTAGAGGTTGTGTTGTGTGGACTAGAGGTTGTGTTGTGTGGGCTAGAGGTTGTGTTGTGTGGACTAGAGGTTGTGTTATGTGGACTAGAGGTTGTGTTGTGTGGACTAGAGGTTGTGTTATGTGGACTAGAGGTTGTGTTGTGTGGACTAGAGGTTGTGTTGTGTGGACTAGAGGTTGTGTTGTGTGGACTAGAGGTTGTGTTGTGTGGACTAGAGGTTGTGTTGTGTGGGCTAGAGGTTGTGTTGTGTGGACTAGAGGTTGTGTTGTGTGGACTAGAGGTTGTGTTGTGTGGACTAGAGGTTGTGTTGTGTGGACTAGAGCTTGTGTTGTGTGGACTAGAGCTTGTGTTATGTGGACTAGAGGTTGTGTTGTGTGGACTAGAGGTTGTGTTATGTGGACTAGAGGTTGTGTTGTGTGGACTAGAGGTTGTGTTATGTGGACTAGAGGTTGTGTTATGTGGACTAGAGGTTGTGTTGTGTGGACTAGAGGCTGTGGTATGTGGATTAGAGGTTGTGTTGTGTGGACTAGAGGTTGTGTTATGTGGACTAGAGGTTGTGTTGTGTGGACTAGAGCTTGTGTTGTGTGGACTAGAGGTTGTGTGGACTAGAGGTTGTGTGGACTAGAGGTTGTGTTGTGTGGACTAGAAGTTGTGTTGTGTGGACTAGAGGTTGTGTTGTGTGGACTAGAGGTTGTGTTGTGTGGACTAGAGGTTGTGTTGTGTGGACTAGAGGTTGTGTTGTGTGGACTAGAGGTTGTGTTGTGTGGACTAGAGGTTGTGTTGTGTGGACTAGAGGTTGTGTGGACTAGAGGTTGTGTGGACTAGAGGTTGTGTTGTGTGGACTAGAGGTTGTGTTGTGTGGGCTAGAGGTTGTGTTGTGTGGACTAGAGGTTGTGTTGTGTGGACTAGAGGTTGTGTTGTGTGGACTAGAGGTTGTGTTATGTGGACTAGAGGTTGTGTTGTGTGGACTAGAGGTTGTGTTGTGTGGACTAGAGGTTGTGTTGTGTGGACTAGAGGTTGTGTTATGTGGACTAGAGGTTGTGTTGTGTGGACTAGAGGTTGTGTTGTGTGGACTAGAGGTTGTGTTGTGTGGACTAGAGGTTGTGTTATGTGGACTAGAGGTTGTGTTGTGTGGACTAGAGGTTGTGTTGTGTGGACTAGAGGTTGTGTTGTGTGGGCTAGAGGTTGTGTTGTGTGGACTAGAGGTTGTGTTGTGTGGACTAGAGGTTGTGTTGTGTGGACTAGAGGTTGTGTTGTGTGGACTAGAGGTTGTGTTGTGTGGACTAGAGGTTGTGTTGTGTGGACTAGAGGTTGTGTTGTGTGGGCTAGAGGTTGTGTTGTGTGGACTAGAGGTTGTGTTGTGTGGACTAGAGGTTGTGTGGACTAGAGGTTGTGTTGTGTGGACTAGAGGTTGTGTTGTGTGGGCTAGAGGTTGTGTTGTGTGGACTAGAGGTTGTGTTGTGTGGAATAGAGCTTGTGTTGTGTGGACTAGAGCTTGTGTTGTGTGGACTAGAGGTTGTGTTGTGTGGACTAAAGGTTGTGTTGTGTGGACTAGAGGTTGTGTGGACTAGAGGTTGTGTTGTGTGGACTAGAGGTTGTGTTGTGTGGACTAGAGGTTGTGTTGTGTGGACTAGAGGTTGTGTTGTGTGGGCTAGAGGTTGTGTTGTGTGGACTAGAGGTTGTGTTGTGTGGACTAGAGGTTGTGTTGTGTGGACTAGAGCTTGTGTTGTGTGGACTAGAGCTTGTGTTATGTGGACTAGAGGTTGTGTTGTGTGGACTAGAGGTTGTGTTATGTGGACTAGAGGTTGTGTTGTGTGGACTAGAGGTTGTGTTATGTGGACTAGAGGTTGTGTTATGTGGACTAGAGGTTGTGTTGTGTGGACTAGAGGCTGTGGTATGTGGATTAGAGGTTGTGTTGTGTGGACTAGAGGTTGTGTTATGTGGACTAGAGGTTGTGTTGTGTGGACTAGAGCTTGTGTTGTGTGGACAAGAGGTTGTGTGGACTAGAGGTTGTGTTGTGTGGACTAGAGGTTGTGTTGTGTGGACTAGAAGTTGTGTTGTGTGGACTAGAGGTTGTGTTGTGTGGACTAGAGGTTGTGTTGTGTGGACTAGAGGTTGTGTTGTGTGGACTAGAGGTTGTGTGGACTAGAGGTTGTGTTGTGTGGACTAGAGGTTGTGTTGTGTGGAATAGAGCTTGTGTGGACTAGAGGTTGTGTTGTGTGGACTAGAGGTTGTGTTGTGTGGACTAGAGGTTGTGTTGTGTGGGCTAGAGGTTGTGTTGTGTGGACTAGAGGTTGTGTTGTGTGGACTAGAGCTTGTGTTGTGTGGACTAGAGCTTGTGTTGTGTGGACTAGAGCTTGTGTTGTGTGGACTAGAGCTTGTGTTGTGTGGACTAGAGGTTGTGTTGTGTGGACTAGAGCTTGTGTTGTGTGGACTAGAGGTTGTGTGGACTAGAGGTTGTGTGGACTAGAGGTTGTGTTGTGTGGACTAGAGGTTGTGTTGTGTGGGCTAGAGGTTGTGTTGTGTGGACTAGAGGTTGTGTTGTGTGGACTAGAGGTTGTGTTGTGTGGACTAGAGGTTGTGTTATGTGGACTAGAGGTTGTGTTGTGTGGGCTAGCGGTTGTGTTGTGTGGACTAGAGGTTGTGTTGTGTGGACTAGAGCTTGTGTTGTGTGGACTAGAGCTTGTGTTGTGTGGACTAGAGCTTGTGTTGTGTGGACTAGAGCTTGTGTTGTGTGGACTAGAGGTTGTGTTGTGTGGACTAGAGGTTGTGTTGTGTGGACTAGAGGTTGTGTGGACTAGAGGTTGTGTGGACTAGAGGTTGTGTTGTGTGGACTAGAGGTTGTGTTGTGTGGGCTAGAGGTTGTGTTGTGTGGACTAGAGGTTGTGTTGTGTGGACTAGAGGTTGTGTTGTGTGGACTAGAGGTTGTGTGGACTAGAGGTTGTGTTGTGTGGACTAGAGGTTGTGTTGTGTGGAATAGAGCTTGTGTTGTGTGGACTAGAGCTTGTGTTGTGTGGACTAGAGGTTGTGTTGTGTGGACTAAAGGTTGTGTTGTGTGGACTAGAGGTTGTGTGGACTAGAGGTTGTGTTGTGTGGACTAGAGGTTGTGTTGTGTGGACTAGAGGTTGTGTTGTGTGGACTAGAGGTTGTGTTGTGTGGGCTAGAGGTTGTGTTGTGTGGACTAGAGGTTGTGTTGTGTGGACTAGAGGTTGTGTTGTGTGGACTAGAGGTTGTGTTGTGTGGACTATAGGTTGTGTTGTGTGGACTATAGGTTGTGTTGTGTGGACTAGAGGTTGTGTTGTGTGGACTAGAGGTTGTGTTGTGTGGACTAGAGGTTGTGTTATGTGGACTAGAGGTTGTGTTATGTGGACTAGAGGTTGTGTTGTGTGGACTAGAGGTTGTTTTATGTGGACTAGAGGTTGTGTTATGTGGACTAGAGGTTGTGTTGTGTGGAATAGAGGTTGTCTTGTGCTACAGGTATCCTGGAGAGTAGAAGGACATATGTAGCGTTTCATCTTACACATCTGTACAGTAAATGTTGATCATGAAAATATTATGAAGGCAGTGTCTCACTCTACGATTCCTGGGAGGATACAAAGACTAATATATACAGTATATACAGCAAATGAATTACTTAAAAATCATACAATGTGATTTTCTGCGTTTTTGTTTTAGATTCCGTCTCTCACAGTTGAAGTGTACCTATGATAAAAATTACAGTCCTCTACATGCTTTGTAAGTAGGAAAACCTGCAAAATCAGCAGTGTATCAAATACTTGTTCTCTCCACTGTAACTAACTCTGTTGGGGCATTTTATTTGGAGGGAGAGAAGATTTCGGGCCCCTGTAAACACTGTCTGTCTATGTGAACTGTTTTTGTGTTTGTGTCAAATGTTTTCTTGTGTGCGGGCGTTTGCTGTCATGTTAATTTGGGAGCTCCTCTCCATAATAAATGAGTCCTTGATTCCACTCTCCTCCTGCTAATGTAGTCGTGAATCACGTCATGTCTTCAGTGCAGGCATCACATACACAGGCACACACACACATGCCGGCATGGACCCACATACACACATGAAGGCATGTACGCCATTTACACACACTCTCTGTTTCTCCACTTTACATCTCACATCCCATTCTCTCAAACTCCTTCTCTGCCCATCCCTTCATCTCTCACCAGTTCTCTCCCTTTTTAACTATTCTGCACCCTCCCTCCCTCCCTCCCTCCCTCCCTCCCTCTCCTGAGAAAAAAAGAGAGAATAGGAGAAAAAAGGGAACAGTGTGTCTGGAAACTCAGACACACCTCTT